>NC_042617.1:407394277-407728560 GCF_901001135.1 Rhinatrema bivittatum | reverse complement strand
ATTCATAGGGTATTGTTCTACCCCCTTATCATTTTGTCACCATTCTCTGTACCTTTTCAAATTCTGCTCAATCTTTTTGAGATGTGGTGACCAGAACTGCACATAATACTCAAGATGAGATTGCATCATTCAGTGATACAGAGGCATTATGATATTCTCTGTTTTATTCTCCATTTCTTTCCTAATAATCCCAAGCATTCTATTTGCTTTCTTGGCTGCTGCTGCATACTGTATTTTCAACGATGACACCTAAGTCTTTTTTCTGAGTGGAGACTCTTAGTATAGAACTTTGTGTTATGTAAGTTAGCCTAGCCCTGCATTGTGCCCTGTTTGGGCCTTCTTGTTTATTGTTAACTGTCTAGTCCTGTCCTTGTCCAGTCCTTATCTAGTCTTCTCTTGTCCTGTGTGGTCCTGTCCTGCCCAGTTCAGTCCTTGTTCAGTTCTGACCAGTCCAGTTCAGTCCTTGTCCTGTCTAGGTATCCCTGCCTGCCTCAATTCCAGTCCACCCTGCCTTGCCTCCAGGTCAGCCTGCTTTGCTTCCACTTCCAGTCTGGTATCCAGTCTCTGCATGTCTCCAGTCCTAGCCTGGTCCGTGACACAGTCACGTTCTTCCAGTACTGTCTGTATCCAGCTCTTGTTTGCCTTTGATTCTAGCCTTTGATTCTAGCCTTGTCTCCAGCCCTACTATATCCAGCTCCTGTCTGCCAGCTTGTGTCTTCACTGTCTGTTTTGCCCCCATGATGTTCTCCAGAAGGAAAGTCCTACCAGCCTCCTAGAACCTGTGTCAGGTTTTGATCTATATGGGGTTTCTGAAGTATCTCCTTGAATCTCTCCCAGACTGCGACGAAGTGAATTTCACGTTCGCGAGGCAATATTGAAGTGTAACCGAAGGAAATTTGGCACACGCGAATACAGCCAGACAGGTTCCTGAAGCAGCACAGGACGCGAAACGTGCACGTCGAACTGAACTCTGGACTGCATTTAAAAAAGTAATTGGAAGGGCATCACCCTCCGCGGACATTGAGCTTCATAAGGGAAGTACAATTTTTATTTAAAAAGAAAAAAATAACAAAAACAAAAAACTAACATATAAATACATGGGCAAAATTGTGAACAGTGATTAAAGATGATCCCTGATGCGGCTTGAGAGCAGATATGCCAATGAGCTTGCGGGATGGTATGAGAGTCACCTGCCTATGAATATATTTCAGAATCGGTACTATTCATATATATTGAAAAAATTTTATAGCCTAACGTACTTAGATTTATTATATATTGGACTCGTTGGTTAATTGATTGAGACTTTTGATATATATCATGAACATTTTATAACATGCGCGCATTGGGACTCGTGTGCGTGTGTGTGGGGAATTTTCTAAACCAACACTCGGTGACGCGAGTAGGCCTTCTCCAGTTCCCTACACCCACCTAAGCTTCCTACCTATTCCCTTCTCCTCCCTAACCCCTAATGCTCCCCTAACAATTAGGTTTTTTGTTTTAATACTTACTTACTTCAACTTCCGAATTGAAGTAACCTCCATGCACTGGCCAGCTGCCAGAGCATGCTTCCTCAGTACAGTGGCTATTGGTCCTGTCCTGGCCCACTCCCTGCCCCTCCCTGCCTAGACCATGGCCCCCGGCATGCCCCTTTTGAGGGGGCACGGATTGCCAGTGTGGCTGGGCCCTTCCAAAAATGTGCAAGGCACGCAAGGCCTGGCCACACGCATAACCCCATTTTTACGTACGCGACCCTTTTAAAATCAGGCGGTTAATGAGTTCATTATACCTTAATCTGCATAATTTAAATAAACATCTATGTTCTATTTTACATGATTGTGATGTCAATTTAGCGTGGGATGACACCCTCATAAGGGGGTAAATTTTAAAACCCATAGATGCAAGAGATATTATACATGTGCATATATACCTAACCTGCACCATGCCTATGTGAGCGGGGTGGCATCTTTTGCGTGCAAGGGGGGATTTAAATAAATGTGCACGATGATGCGATTGGGCCTATACCAGTTCCCTCCCAGTCCATTCCAATTATGAAGCGGACTGGGAGGGAACATTCTTATCCCCATTTCTACTCTGCCTCCCTTTTCCCCTCGCCACCCTGACCCTAAAAGCCCTTTTCCTACCTTTTTTTATTTTTTAAACTTAATTCTTCTGAATAGACGAAGTAAGTTCCGCACGCCGGCAGCTAGGCGGTGCGCGCTTTCCCTGAGACAAGGCCTAATGGCTGCTTGTCCCGGTTGGCCCCCACCCCGCCCCTTTCAAGGAGCCTGGCACTTTTTTACTTACTGGGGAATACACGCATGGCCGGGCCATTTTTAAAATGCGCTCAGCGTGCGCACGGCCCAGCCACCTGCGTATCCTCTGCTTTTTCACGCATTGGGCTTTTTAAAATTTGGGCTTAAATCTTTAGGAGTAGATTTTGAAAGGGTTATGTGCATAATATACGGGCGTAAATCCCCGAAAACCTATCTCTGTGCGTGCCGAGCCTATTTTTGCATAGGCTCGGCGGCTCGCGCAAGCCCAGGATGCACGTATGTCCCAGGGCTTCAAAAAAGGGGGCGATCCGTAGGTGGTCCGGGGGCGGGCCTGAGTTCTTTGGCATAACGGCTGTGCCGGGGGATGATGCGCCGGCACGCGCAAGTTATACCTGCCAGAGGCAGGCGTGTCAAATAAGGTAGGGGGGTATTTAGGTAGGGCCGGGGGGTGGGTTAGATAGGGGAAGGGAGGGAAAGGGGGGGGGGGCTCAAAAAAAAGTTCCCTCCAAGGCCGCTCTGATTTCGGAGCAGCCTGGAGGGAACGGGGAAAGCCATCGGGGCTCCCCTTGGACTCGGCGCACGCAAGGTGCACAAGTGTGCACCTTGCGTGCGCGTTAACCCTGGATTTATAACATGCGCATGGTTAGAGCACGCATATTATAAAATCGGGTGTACATTTGTGCTCGCCAGGTAGCACGCACAAATGTATCCCGCGTGCGCTCCTTTAAAAAATCTGGCCCTTAGTGAATTGCACACTCAATTGCATACTCATGAATTTTGTGAAAGCTTTCATTGTTAAGTTCTTAACAATGTTAAGTCAGTTCTTAAGTACACAAATAGTTAAATGATTGGCCATCTTGGGGCTGATACACCAAGTATTTTTTTCCCCATTCTATGCCATTAAAAGAAAACCTTGATTAACCAGACCCTTAATTGTGATAGCATGGCACTAGGATTATGTTGCTTTTTTGATATTACTATAGTAATTATTTTTTACAGACTTTGTTTTCAACATGTAGCAAAGAAAGAGTAAATGTATGATTCACAGATACTATTCAATATAATTGTTTCTCATCCTAATAATAAATCACCAAGGAGATTTTTTAAATATTGCAGCAATACAAATCTATATAAACAAGATTTTTGTTGAGGGCATTTTCTCCAAGTAGGTTTATTTTGTGCATGCCTTGACATAAATGAATCTCATTCCTAAACCAGAATATATTGGGAATGATTTCAGTCTCTCAAATTAGCTGCTAATGATCTTCTTAATACTTTCATTGTGCCAAGGAGAGCCTCCTTCTGGAATGCATAGGATGTAATATGTTTATCGAGGTACACCAATACGTTTTTTTTTAATCAGGCAAGTGGTGTCCAATACAATTGGAACTATTTCTGTATCTTTATGCCAGAGTTTCTGGGTCTCTGATTGCATCCCTAAACATGTCTCTGTCTCCATGTATTCCACAGAATAGTCGCTTGGCCCTGACCGTTACATAAAAAATGTTGTTCTTGCATTTTACTCATTTACCACAAAATCTCACTTTCTAGCATCAGTTTATTGGTTGAATAGGAATGTCGCAGGTGAATCTCAACTTTCTCATTCTCCTTAACATTGCCTAGGTTGTGATCCCACTATTTTTCTAGTCTAGCAATCTTATAGTTTTTACAGAGATTCTGGTTGATGAGCCATACCACTTTGTTGTTCCTTCTGTAAACAGGCTTTCTGACATGAGCAATTGAGGACATCAAATCTAGCAAAGAGATGAGTAATCATTTTGTGTTCTTTTTTACAGAACCAGCATTAGTCCATTTAACATTGTTTTCTATGCTCGCTGTAAACCATCTAGTCGCTAGTCCACTGTCCTTTGCAACAATTATCAATCTCTCATTATTAGGTTTGAGTTAACCTGCTCTTAGCCATCCCTGTGTCAGGTTTTGATCTATATGGGGTTTCTGAAGTATCTCCTTGAATTTACCACTGTATTTGTGCTTTTGTTAATCAGTTTTCCCTTGTTTACTGGTCTGATTCTTTAAAGAGTTTTTCCTCATGTTTTTCAAGTTTTGTTTCTTTCCCCAAGTGTGCTATGAATTCTCATTCATTCCTTTTGTTTGTCAGAACACGTGTCCAAGTTTAATAATGGAGACTGATTCCGGCCATTTACTTTTCTACTTCAGCACTTTTTTCAGTATTTAGATCTGTTGATGCTGTTATATATGCCAAGAAGCCTATGATGGTAGCTCTATAAGTGTAATATATTTCTATAAGTCCCATGCCACAATCAGCTCTTGAAATGTACAGTCTCGGCATACACTAGTTCTTATAAATTATCTGATGGGTATAGATGTGTTTTCTTATTCAGTCATCCAATATTCAAGATTTCATGGTGCCAGTCTATGACTCCAAAAGTTATTTCAGAGTATATGCAATGAGAGAGACAGAATAATTAAATAGCATAAATTTCTCTTGCCGCATTTTACAGTAACATAAGAATATAAAAAATAAGAACATGCCATACTGGGTAAGACCAAGGGTCCATCATAGTATAACAACTAGACCAAATCTCTACCGAAGTATGAAAGGAAGGGAAAACAAATATTTATCTGAACAAATATCCAGTATAAAAAAGTGTTCCACCTTTATCTTAGCACTAGGGCTAATGATTATGATAGCGATAGTAGACCATCCAGGAGAAGACTCCTGATGTAGTTATAGGGCATGGGAAATCTGTTGATATACCCACTGCAGCAGGAGACAGACCAAGATGCTGTTTAAAAAATGAAAGAGAAGTCAGTCCAGGTGGACCCTAAAGATAAAAGTAGATAATGTACTGTTATTTTTATCTAAAACCCTGTATTTAAATCTGGAGAGTATACAAATAGAGCCCACCAAAAAATACAGAAGAAACATATCACAAGAGAAGCTGCAAAAGGCAACTGATGACAAAATAAAATCTTTAATTGGACAAATCATAAAAAGGACATAAGTGATGATATCTTAGAAACACTGAGAGATGATGCAGAATGAAAAATAGCAAGAGGAATGGAGAGCTTGAGATGAGTTTCAGAAGAGCAGGTGCTAGAAACAAAACAGAAGTACCAGAAGAGAATTGCTGGAACAGCTAAGGAACACTAGAAGTAAGGTGTTGAATTTAAAGAGGAAAAGGTGAAATACCAGTGAAAAATAAGAATGCAACACAGGAGAACAAGAGTAGTATAAGACAGGCCAAGAAGTAAAGTGAAGAAAAAAATCAGGCAGACTAGGAGATTGAGGATTTGGCAGTGGAGCTCCAGGCTTATGTGAAGATAGATATATATACTGGAGTCAAGAAGAAGGAAGACTACCTAAGTTAAACCTCACACCCTGAGTAAAACACATGATAAGAAAGATTAAGAATGCCATAACCTGCATAAAGGAGCCATCTATCAATACCACAGAAATAAATCAGATAAAATATTGTGTGACAAAAATTATTACTGAGAGTCTTACAAACAAGGACACAGGTTTAGTAGAAAAGAATAAAGATAACAACTCCTTCTTGGAAAAAACTACAGAGAGAAAACATACAATCAATGCCCTCAGAGGGGTGACTGGTAGACAAGTGTCTCAAAAGAGCAAGCTTTTGAGACACTTGCACTATCAGAAAATGATCCTAAATTCATATATTGTGCTATATGCTACGGAGTAAATTTTAAAAGGGGTTTCATGCGTAAACACAGCATATACATGTATATATATTATTTTATAAATTTTAAGATTTTGTGCGTATTTTCCATTTTGTACATACATTTTACCAGTGGAAAAAGGAGCCTCTGGGTTAGTCTAGGGGTGATCTGGGGCAAGAGTCAGAAGTATACATGTGTAGTTGCTATTTTGTAAGAGATATATGAATATTAGAGATGTGCATTGTTTTTTTATTTTTTGTGTCATGCTTCGTTTTTGGCCCACCGCAGGAATTTTCGTTTTCCTGCGGTTCGGGCCTTTTTTTTCCGGGGACCATCGTTTTTTCCGAATTTAGAGAAAAACAGATTGTTTTTCGGGTCCTCCGAAAACACGCTGAATTAGACAATTTTGTTGAATTATCTAATTCGGCAAAACAGAATGCACATCTCTAATGAATATACAATATCAAACTTACTTGTTCAAATTTTTTACTTGTGCATGTGATTTCAGACTTCTCACTTGTCATTCAGTTTTGGTGGGAGTTCTGGGTGAACTTGTAGTGAGGTGCTAGAGAGTCTAAGTGAACAGGAGATGGACTTGGTGAACTGGCAGAGGTATCAGCAAAACTGGTGATTTCAAGTATGTCAGTAGTTATTTTCAAAACAGTATGCATTCATACATTATGAAATACCTACCTCCATTTATAAACCAGAGTTATGATACATATATTTTTTATACACTTGAGATATATGCTCATATTTTATAAAATGATAAAGTACGTATTTTCTTGCATTGGAAATATTTGAATGTACTGAAGCAAACATGCATACATTTGGAGCAGAAATGCATTGGAATTTTAAATTTTGCAGCTTCCTGTTAAAACATTACCAACCAATAATGAAACAAAAATTTCTGGAGAAATTAAATGAGGATCCCATAGAACTAAATAGAACAGCAGAATGGCTATCCAACATGCAAGAAACCATGAAAACGGTAACATCTAAACTGGATTTAAGCATCAACAAGAGACCTAGAAACCAGGGTAAAAAAGAGCTGCAAATTGAAGAAGCCATGGGCCCGGATGGAGTTCCCAGCTTTTGGCTCAGACAGTTAACATCTCTTTACCAAGGGTATAGCAAAACTGTAAAAATCAACTGATCAGATCGCCAGTGAGGATGGCTGAGCAAAACGCCACTCTCTGGAGTCAGTAAACACACTGACTCCAGCTTTTCTACTTGCAACTTAACTTTCATTATAAAATTTTAAACACAATCATTAGTAGACTGCCTACCTTTTTAGCAGTGTACTTAGAAAATCTTGGGTTTAGGTCAGAAATCCCAGCTGGGCTTATATTCTTATTCCCCTTCCAACAGGGTCCCACCCACAGAGCTCTCACTCTCCATAGGAGTTAAGGTAGACCAGGCCATATGCAAAAAGGGGGAAAACAGAGTCTCTTCAACATACATCCATAATAAACACCTCTTATTTTAAAGGGAGATCCATATAATGTCCCCCAAAATACCAACCAATAACTTTCCTACTTGCTATCTATAAACTGTTCACTGTAATATATGCAAATAGAATTTATGATCACTCTAACTCAAAATAATGGTGGCAGAACAGAAGGGCAATAAAAGAGAAACATATGGAATCAAATGGCATTTGATTTTGAATAAAGCCATTACGGCGAGCTGTAAGAAAAGTTGAAACCTCAGTTTAATGTGAATTGTCTATAATAAAGATGTTCATAGCATCCCACCCTATTGGATAATAAATTGCCTTGAAATATACAGTGACCTAATTGATCAAGTACATCTAATTTGGCCATGAATATGTGACAGATGATACTCCACCTGAATTATGAAGATGGACAATTCATCATTCCTTCAGCAAGGGATATTTCAGGAATATTCCCTGTTACCCACTTTTTTTTTTTGGCTGGCATTAAATCTGCTGAGTACTCTCATTAATTCCTTGGCCTATAGATTTAGCTTTAATCCTAGAGATACTAATGACCCACAGATAACTCTCAACTACCATTTGTAAATGACTTGGTACTTTACAGCTCTTCTTATACCTATTTAGCCATACAACAAGTAGTGAAGAGCTTCTCAGATATCATCAAGATGACATTTGGCATGGACAAGTGTACAAACGCAACCATCCTTAGAGGAAATCTAAGCGAAACTGAAAATCTCTGACTGAAGACTACATAATAAAGGAACTTGAGCAGGAACGTAAATATAAATATCTAAGCGTGGAGGTAGTACAACAATTAAACACAAATCACTGGTAAAAGATCAGCAAAGAATACTATAGAAGACTGAAACTGATATTGAAAAGAGTTTTAACAGCAGCAATGATTCTGATGATAATGTATAATTACCTTATATTTTAAGACTGCAGCAGGAACGTTCTGAAAATTCAAGCAGCACAAATCCTATATTTTAATTAGCAGCATTTGTAATACAGTGCTAGAAAATAACATAGAATTGTTTAGTGCTGTGGTTTTCTTCATTAATTCATCTATAGCTAGGATGAATGTGTTTTAGCAAATAAAGTAGGCAGTATAAAGACTAAAGTGTGGCAGTCATTTTTGGCTTCTTGTTCTTAGTTCATACTGATGTCACATCCCATGCATGCTTAAAGTGGACTCTTCACCTTTTTCCTATAGAAGACCAAAAAACCACCTGAGTGACTTTCTAGACTTAAAAAAGGGTAGTCCGGCTAATGCATTCCACTGCGGAGAGGCAGAGTAGGTCTGGAATGATTCATTAATCACTCATTATACCCTATTAGCACTAATTTAGCCACCAAGGAAGCCTCAGCTGTAGCTTCCATATCAATTATTTTTTGTTCACCAATTTCAATAAATTGCTTTTTTTTTAAACATAGCTTCATTTCCAGGCTCAAACTGGGTTGAATCAACCCAGATCTAGTAAATTACTACAGGTACACTTTTTTTCTTTTTCTTTACCTTCAGAACTTGTTTTTAATTTTATTTGTATTTATTTTCATTTATTTATTAGATATATAATCTACCTTTCACACAATTCAGCGTAGATTACATTCAGGTAATATTGGTATTTCCCTATCCCTAATAATTGGCTTTCATTACACCTGATATGTAAGAAACAAAACAAAAAGAAAAAAACAACGTTTTAAACTGGTGGTCCTTTTTCTGTTGCCATCATCTATATTTCTTTGTTACACTGCTTCCATTTAGAGGATACGATTGGCTATTATACAGTAGATGTCAGCAGAAAATTATCCAAGTGGTCCATCCAGTCTGCCTAGCAAGCTATTTTTTTTAGTAGTATTATTTTATTCTAAGGGTAATTGCTGTTCTGCACAGGCTACTCCAGGTACACGTTAACTTTTTGTCTTCCACTTCCATCCTTTAGCTATTGGGATGCTCTTTGCTAATTCCATGCCTTAAGTATTCCTTTACCATCTTTATCCTCACTACCGCCTCTTCCAAGAGGGATTCCATACATCCACCAACTTTTCTGTGAAAAAAATACTTCCTGACTTTGGGTCCTGACCCTACCCCTCTGGAGCTGGTTTAAATACAAGCAGGGCCGATTCAGTAAAAGTCGCAGGAGAGCGGGTGAGTGCCTACTCTCCCGGCACACGCACAGGCCACTCTCCTGTGTGCGCGATTCAGTATTTAGATGAGGGGCCGCAGCAAAAAGAGGTGCTATGGACACTAGCACATCCCTAGCGCCTCTTTTTTGGACAGGAGCGGCAGCTGTCAGTGAGTTTGAGAGCCGATGCTCAATTTTACCGGCATCAGTTCTCAAACTCGCTGACTGCCACGGGTTCGAAACCAGACGCCGGCAAAATTGAGCCGCTTTTCTATATACTTTCCCGGTGCCGGCAGAATTAACACCTACCTTTGGGTAGGCGCTAATTTCTGAAAGTAAAATGTGCAGCTTGGCTGCACATTTTACTTAGTGAATCATGCAGGAATAACTATAGGGCCACCAACATGCATTTGCATGTTGCGGGCACTGTTAGTTTCGGGGTGGGGGGGGGGTTTGGACACACATTTTCGATGCGCTATTTACCCCTTTCTGAATAAGGGGTAAAGCAAGCGCATCGAAAACGCACGTCCAAACGCGGGTTAACAGTGCGCTCCACTGGAGCGCACTGTACTGTATCGGCCTGAAGATTTGGAATAAAGATTGTGAATTAAAAAAAAACAAAAAAACATTCAGTAGCTGTTGTTGCATTAACAGTGAGACTAGGAGTTTTTAAGTGGCACCAAACTGAAGAAAAACAATAATTAAGATTAAATTAACATTAAAACAGTTTTTGATTACACTGGGCCTGTTGTTTGGAAGCTGATGTTCAATGACAAGTATGTTGAACAGTTTTAAATTATGTGTTTCAAATGCTGCCACTTTTCCATTTCACAAATGACAGTAAAAGGTTTGCTACAAAATATAACGAGCTGTCCTAAAAAACATGAAAAGCCAATGCCTTAAAATGACTGATCATTTCTATCTTATGTGATGGCCCTACTTTTTCTCAGACACACTGCACAGTACTGAAACACATTTAGACAAAAGTCTGATCAATATCAAAACACAAAATTATGTTTGCATTTTATAGCACTTCCTTTTTAACATTAATAAGTCTCAAACTAGGCTGGCAAAATGCCATGTCATGAAAAATGTGAAATGATACTATAATAAAAGAATGAAGCAATCCGCTAGCAAGATACACAACTTCAAGTGTGCATTGTTCTAGCAGAGTTATCTGAATAACAAAACATTGTATCATATTTGAGTAGAGACAACTAATAATTGCTTTTAAATTAGATATTGCAATATGTTACAAAATAGTCTTTGTGGTTTAAGTGAATTCTCACAGTTTGAACTGTTTGCATTCTTAAATTTTTCTTATGATACTCGTGGTTGCAACTTGTGTGAGGCCTATCCGCCAGATGAATAATGCAAAATGAAGAAATAACGATCAGCAAACAGGTTGTTGATAATACTTTTTTATTGGACTAACTCATACAAGTGTGGTCTAGCTTTCAAGAGATATGCTTCCTTCAACAGTGGTCCAATTGTAAGGTAACCTATAACTTCCTGGCCTATAACTTCTAACCTAGCTTACTCTGTTCTATGTAAATTCGGCACTGTCTCTCACTGACTTAATTAATGAAGGGAGCAAATAACTTGAACGTTTGTCACACATGAATTCAAAGAAGATATCACCTACCACATCATGTTTTGTTGACCCTTACTTTATTTTTATATATGACAATTTGTATATTCTGAAAAATTGTCCAGTACAGATAACAAGCAGGGCAATCATAAATGCTAAAAATATATATACCATAAAATCAAACAATAATAAAAACATACAAAAACTGTCAAGATAAAACAAATATACAGTTAAAATTCCTAGTGACATGTTAAACAACAAAAAAAGGAGGAGAAAGAGAGCACTCAAATGCCTCTTGTACATATTCAAGTGGACTAACATGAGGAGGGAGCAGAAAATATAAGAGGTCTAGTGAAGTTTGAAAACTGGTCTAGATTCTCAGTCTGGCAGCTAAAATGCTAATGAAGAGTCATACAGATGGGCTGGAAAAATGAATGGATTGGTACTGTTTAGCAGGACCAGTGCTAGCTTTTTTGGCTGCCCAGGGCGAACAATTACTGTGCTGCCCCCCACCCCCCATTCATTCAGCATCTGTCCGCAGTTGCTCTGAATGGTAAATATATAACTATTGTTTTCATACTTCACAACACATTTACACGGGAGCCACAATATATAAGAGGCTCCCATGGCTGTTACTTCTGGTTTCAAAGCAAGAAAGTTTTTCCATTTAGTTTGAGTTATTTTTGTGAAATCTGGGAAAATTCTTATCCAGGATCCCATATAAGTTTCCTTAATCTTCTTAAAATATGCTTTCATGATACTCCTTGATCAATTTCATTAAAGAAAGATATTAACAATGTGGATCTTTCAGCCCTTTAGTTCTAGTATGAGAGCATCATGACCTGTGTTAGGTTACCAGTGCTCCCACACTAGAATACCGTTTTAATTAAAGATATAGATATAATAACGTGAAACCATATCTTGGATTTAGGATTTAGCAATGGGTTATTGGTCAAATACTCAAGCAAGTCATATATGAGATCTGATGTTTACATCAGGTTCAATTAGGATTTTGAAAAATCCATTCAAGTTTCTCAATTTTCATGATCTGATCATGCTTTGGTGACTTTTGTTATTAAGGGTAAATTTGATGTATTACCCAATAATCTAACTTAATGTGTGTTCGCCATTGTTAGGAACATTGATACAGGGATACTTCATGAAGATATATTGCAGCAACATTTTCCTGAGGATTGTCAGGAATATTCTTTAGAGTCCAAAATTATTTGTTGGAATTCTACTTTAAAATCCTCATTTGATAAGACAGTGCTGAGAGCATCATGGTTTCATGCAGGTTTAAGGGTTTTATGTAGACAAATTAGAGACTGTGAAAGAAAGTGGTAGAGAAACAATGATGTAGAAAATAAGTTATCTTCTTAGAAGGCTGTTAAAATTTGAACGCATTGAAATTAGGGATGCTAAAATGGATTTTCTGGCTAGGTAACTGCAACAAGCAGAAAATCATCCTAACCATTTATTTCAACTAGTCAGTTTGTGGACAAACCTAGAGATTTTGTTGCTGCTAGATTAGAGAAGAAAGCACTTTACTGCCTTTTCCATGGATAAAATCTCCACAATGCAAGAAGAATATGGCCCTATTTCTACAGTTTCAGAGGGTAGCTCAGATGTTCTTGATGTAGCTGAGGTTTTAATTCACAGCCTACTGGCTTTTCCATGAGCAAGTTTTGAGTATTTAAAGAATTGAAATAGAGAAGATTGTGTTCACTATGTGAGTTTCCACTTCAACTCCATGCCAACAAGTGTGGTAAAAAAAATCGGAAGTGGGACTGCAGGACTATTAGCTGGGATTGATAATTCTAGTCTGTCGCAAGGCTATGTGGCAGAAGAACTAAAACATTCTAAGATTCACCCACTTTAAAGAAACCTATTATTAATCTGACAGTTGTCTTTAATTTTTGCCCTATCTCAAATTTATCATTTATTATGAAGGCAGTTGAAAAAATTGTTGTTACTTGGATCTCTAAATATTGAGAAAACATGAATACTTTTGACCTCAAACAGGAAGATTTCAGAAACAATACAGAGACTATATAAATAGCCTTAAAGAACAAAACTGAGACTAAAACTGATGAGAGTAGAGATGCATTGTTGATGTTGATTGATATGACTGCCACTTTTGAATCCTTTTGCAGAACTTGCATGATAATGGTCTAAGAGGTATACCAATTAATTGGTTTAAGTCGTATTTCTCTAATTGGACATTTCAGATATAGTGGAATGAAGCGGTTTCTGATGTTAACATTTTAACCTGTGGATTCCTTCAGAGTTCTGTGCTAGCCCCTTTGCTTTTTAATCCATTTATGGTTTCTTTGGCATCAGGTGTTCAGGGACTAGGTTTTAGTTGCTATTTTTAAGCAAGTGATTTACAAATAATTGTGTATGTTCAATGAAGTAGCAAGATGATCTGAAGATTTTTAATCAATGTTTATATTATATTGCAGGATGGCTTCAAGATCAAAGATTAAAAGTTAATCCTCAGAAGTCATAGATACTACAGATTAGTAGATGTAATGTACAAAATAGTTCCATTTATGTTAGATGTAGGAATTCCTCTTAAAGACATAGTAAAGATCTTGGATATTAATTTAGATTCTGAACTGTCTTTTTCAGCTTAGATATCTGGGTTGGTATTCTCATCCTTTAATTATTTGCTCTATGTGCAGTGGTTACTGTTACCTGGGGAGCGCTGGGAGAGCGGTTCCCCTAGAGGGAGTGTGCCTTTGGGCCCCTGGCACGACCCCATGCCAAGGGTAGGTGTAGCGTGGGCCCGACCCCCAGCCGGACCTGCATGCCTCTGGAACCAACATGTGGAGTGTTGGTGATAAACAGTCCTCCGACCGTTCCCGGCCCTTTTGGACATGCCACTGGGATGGCAAGAGGCAGCAGGCCGGACTCAGGGTGTGGTCAGAAGAAGGATCAGGAACAGATGACGAAGACTCGGGAACACAGACTGTAGACGTAGACTCTAAAGCAAGATACTGTAGACTTAGACTGTAGAACAAGCAGGATGGTTCCTCAGGGCACCCTACACAGCCAGTATGACTGGTCTGGTCACGGACCACCCTGTCCCACATCCGCGGGAGCGGAATCAGCGCAGGAAAGGCAATATTCTGCACAAAGCAGTCCAGGGTAATGTACTGCACACCAGCAGTCGAAAGCGAAGTACTGCACACCGGCAGTCTGAAGCAGATCACTGCACTCCGGCAGACTAAAACAGGTCACTGCACACCGGCAGTCAGAAGCAAGTTAAAACATCAGGGTCAGGAACAAACACCAAGGGACATCATGAAACATCAGGGTGTGCAAGACACGGACACCAAGCTGAAGAAAATACAGAGGCCTGATGGAGCGCTGGAAGTGGAGACATCCAGGGAGGTGTAACGCCAATGCAAGGCAAGGCATGAGTCCTGGAGCAAGGCTTTTATAGCCCAGAAGCAGGCAACTCCCTGGGAAGAGTCCAGATGGTCTGCCCCTCACTGGCTCTATAAGAGTGGAGAGGAGCCGCGGGCCCATCCCTTAGGAGAAGGGCGTGGTCCACACCAGAGCATCCAAGCTGCAGTGGAACAGGCCTCGAGTAGGCCCCAAACACCGAAGGCCTCCCAGGCCATGGAGCCGGATCCGGACAATTGCTCAGGTGAGGCCCTGGCTTGGAGCAGCCTCCAGAAGAAGGTGAGATGCCTCCTGTGGCGCAGCTACAGGAGGAATCATAACAGTTACAGCCTTTTTAGTATAAGGCCAATCTTAAAACCATTGTTCAATTGTTGATTCTTAATAGATTAGAATACTGTAATATATTATTACAGGGTTTGTCAGTTTTGACCCTTAATAGACTTCAAATGGTCTAAAACACCACAGCAAAAAGTTATGTAAAGCTAGGAAATGTGATCATGTCACACCTTGTTTAAAACAATTGCATTGAGAGCATGGCTAAGGTGCCGACCCAGATGGCCGCATAGAAACCCAGCTCCATCTTCAAGATCTAGATTACAGCCCCAAATTCAACTTTTTCTTGGATCAATATCTGGAATTTTGCCTTCATCATTTTTTAACATGTCGAGTTTCAAATAACATAAGATCAACACCATTTTTATGGATGCTAGTGGCACAAAACTTTCAAAACCTGGTCCACCATTTCCTAAAATGGTGACCACTAAAGTGGCCCTGGAGCTTTTGGCACCTATAATGGACAGACATATAACCTTAAAGGATATGCTTAAGAATAACAACAAGGCACTGTTACCAATAGGCTATATAGCACCAAGACTGAGGGGGTCATTTTTCAAAGCGATCGCATGCAAAAAGTCCCTTTTCGCATACAATCACTAATAAGGGGTGGCGTCAAGACCGGAACAGGAGGAGTCACGACGGAACTGGAGCGGATGCCGTGAGGACATCGCGAACAGCGAAAAGGTAAGAACCCTTTTCGCTGCCCATTTCGCACCCAATAGCACCACCTTTTATGATGGTGCTATTGGGTGCGAAAGCCGGCAACGATCGCACCGCAGAGGTGCAATCGCTGCCGGCTTTTGCAGGCCCACTCCCTGCTTTGCCTCCCCGCCCCTTGTACCGCGCGATTCATGACGCCACGGTGTCTTAGAAAATCTAGGTCTAAGGGGGCTATTTTCCAAAGCGAATGCATGCAAAAAGGGACTTTTCATGTGCAATCACTAAATGGGGGAGGCATCATGACCGGAACAGGAGGAGTCAGGGCGGACATCGAAAAGGTAAGAACCCTTTTCGCTGTCTATTTCTTGCCCAATAGCTGCCGGCTTTCGCAGGCCCGCCCCCAGCTTCGCCCCCCATTAGCGCGTGATTCAGGGAGCCCTGCGACATAGGAAAATCTAGCCCTAAGTCACCATTAACATGGCAAAGTCACAGACTGCTTGTAATTACTGACCTCACTAAGGGGGCCATTTTTTAAAGCGATCGCACGCGAAAAGGAGCGGCATCAAGACCAGAACAGGAGGAGTCGGGGCAGCACCAGGGCGGATGCCGCGAGGACATCGCGGACAGCGAATTGGTAAGAACCCTTTTCGCTGCCCATTTCACGCCCAATAGCGCCACCTTTTATGATGGAACTATTGGGTGCAAAAGCCGGCAGCGATCACACCGCAGAGGTACGATCGCTGCTGGCTTTCACAGACCCGCCCCCTCACTTCACCCCCCTCTCCATTTACAGCGCGATTCACGACACTGCGGTGTCTTAGAAAATCTAGGCCTAAGGGCTAGATTTTCCTATGTCGCAGGGCTCCCTGAATTGCGCACTCATGGGGGATGGGGGAGCGAAGCAGGGGGCGGGCCTGCGAAAGCCAGCAGCGATCACTGCCCCCATTTAGTGATCGCACGCGAAAATTCCCTTTTCACGTGCGATCGCTTTGGAAAATAACCCCCTAAATCTACAACTGCTTGCTGGAAACAATTTCTGGTGATGCTACTGCAACTGCAAGCGATGGGAGCTCAATTTGATATCTTTTGTCCTGTAAGAATGAGGGTGACATACAACACCGCTACACAAAATTTTACTGACCCTGCCGAATTGCGCTAGAATTTGGCTGAACATTTGTTTACTGGTATGGATGTTTGATGATGTCTATAACATTTGCTTTCTGGGATTGATCTACTGATTATACAATTAATTTCGCTCAGTCTGTGGTGTGGAAGATTATTTGAGTTTGCTTTGCTATATCTGGGACCCTTTTATCTTTTCCTTTTTCTGTTAAAAGTGCTTTTGCCCACTCCCTTCTATTATTGGAGTGGGATATGCCAGCATTATATATATGATTTATTTGCTGCGTCCTGGAGTTGAGTACTACTTACTGGTTCAGTACCTGATTTGGATGACTGCTCGAAAGTTGTAGTACTTGGACTTGGATTTAATTTATTTGAGATATTTTCTTTTTGCTGACTTATTTTGGACTAGACTCTATTACTGAAGGAGGTTTACTCGTCTCCTGGTAACTTTAGTCCTTAGGGCTCTTAAAATTCATTTTTTCATAGCTTTAGCTTGTGGATGTGAGCTGTCTTTTTCCATCCCCCATTGCACCATTTTGCTGCAATTTTTTGTAGCCTTATGTTGGCTACTGTTATGCTTCCTGTTAATCTTTGTGCTTAGAATTCTCTTCCTCTTGTTTCTCCCTTGGTACAGTAAGAGTTACTTAATCCATTTTATGATTTTTGGCTCTTTCTAATTTCCTCAATGGTATGCGATTGTGGAAAATATTTCAGGGCCTCTTTTTTTTTTTTTTTTTTTTTGTGATTTTCTGCTCACGGCTAACAATTTGAAGATTGTCTCTTTGAATGTAAATGGGTTCAACCATCCAATTAGACAGAAGAAAGTTTTGACATTTTTGAAGAGGGTGAGATCCAATATTTAAGCTGCTACATGAAACTAATTTATCTCATCATGAATCTTTAAAACTATCCAATGAGTGGGTACGAGAATGTTGTTTTTTCCTGCTACAAATAAGAAAAATGAGTAGTTGTGTTATCTAGTAAGTCCTCCAATGTTAAGATAATCAATCAGGAATCAGATCTCCGAGGAAGGTGGGTATGAGTTATTGTGGAGCTGGGCTTAACTTGACTCGCTATCCTTAATGTGTATGCATCAACATTTGCTTGCATGACCAGAATTTTTTGAGGAATTTGCAAAAGTAGAATTATCCATAGCAGATCTTCCTCTTATATTGGGGGAGATTTTAATTTACCCCTAGATGTAACTATGGATGGATAGGAATCCTGTGCTAAATTATCTCCTACTCGATCCCTTACTATGTTCAAGGACCTAATGATTATAATTCTGTAGGCACAAAGGAAAGGACTAAAGACATAATAAGTTCTTATGCAGTCCAAGTGCCAGTATATGATAATCTTCAAGTACTAATTGATGTAGGCAGACATAATTCAATAGGAATAAGTAGGCATAATTCATAGGAATAAATACTACTACTGTCCAAATGTGTGAGAGCTAATTCATATATTGCCCAGTATTTGAGAGAGTATACCATATTAGATGGAGTCACAATAACTTCTGTAGAGAACAATGCATTTTGACAGTGTTAAACTGTTATACTGTAACCAACCTGTCACAAAATATGAAGACAGATTTAAAATTAACATATAACAAATGTATCAGTCATTTTATTAGTTTTAAATTAGCAGCCAACAATTTGAAATACTTCTGTATCTATTTGTTAAACTTATCCTAAAGTTGCACAGAGTAAATATAAAAATAACAAAGAATGTAAATAACATGTATTTAATTATTAGCTTACATTTATATGTTGGCTTACCAGATTGCTCAAGGCCGTTTACAATGCAGAAATTTACATATTCAGCATAACATCACACTAGTATTAAACAGGTAAAAGATAAGACATAATAACAAAAAACAGTACATAATAAAATCTCAGAACACCAAAGGTTAACTAAAATTAATAAATCCCTTAACAATAAAATATCATAGGCATTAATATCTTTTTCTACAATTTTTGTAAAGTCAGATTAAATAACAACATAAAAGCCAAAATGAAAACTGAACTAATTTCCTAAAAAAAATAATAGTCTTTCACTTTTATCAGAGTTCTTGGTAGTGAGTTTCAAAGCAAGGATACATTATCAGAAAGCCCCTTCATTTGTCCTCTGCTTAACCTCAACTAGTGCAGAAATGTAGAATAAAATCCCAACAGTCACATGCACTTTACTCAGTTCATAATGTTGCAAACATTTACTCAAGTACAGCAGTGCTTTCCCATTCCAGTCTTGAAAGTTATTGAGAAAAGTTTACATTTATTATGAGATTCAGCTGGCGATGAATAAAGAGATTGCAAAAACGGTGATATGTGATCATAAAGGCGCAAACAAAAAAGGTTGTACCACCCAATTTTGAACATTCTGTACTTTTATAACAAATTCTGAGGTAAACTTGCCAGTACAGATTTGAATCTTATTCATTTACGAACAAGAATTAATCCAAGCTGTAAGATTACTGGTCCCCAAACCAGTTTCAATTAACAAGTTGTCAAAAAAGAAAAAAAGATCTTAGCAACCATGTAAATATATGCTTTCATGATCAATATTTTTATCAACTACACTAGTACCACTAAAAATTATAAATATTCCTTTGTCTATAAGTAATCTCCATCCAGTACCAGCCATCAACACATTTGCTCACGTTCACTCAGGGGGGTTCCTCACTCAAAGCATATAGGATTTTATTGGGTTCACTTTTAATCAGTTATTTTGAAGCCAAATGAAAATTTTCCCAGGTAGCTATTTGATCTCCCCACCTCTTATGCTAGCCCGCTTCTAACTGGAGTTGGATGTCATCCATGTACATATTTTTTCGAAATATGTGAACTGTAAACTTCAGTTTGCACTGGAAATTCTTCAGTAGAATTATATATCATACCCCTGACACCTATAGTGCACAATAAGATTAATTTATACTACCATAATTAAGTTTATTCCTTCATGTAGGCTAGATGTTAAAGCAATAGCTATATTCAATGTCAGTACCTTTACTATTGAAGCAATTATACAGAATGCCAAAGTCACTTACTGGAACAAGGAACTTCTTAATCTCTTCCAAGGCATGGCTCATACGTGAATAAGCCTCCCCAGGTGGAGCAAATACTTCAATTAATACATGAAGCTCATCACTCAAGTGTGCATATTTGGCTTCTCCACTCTTCCTTAGCTCTTCCTCCTGTGAAAGAAAGACCTACTGAGTTTATCATTGATTTAACATTTACAGAGAACATGATCAGATGATATAATTTTCTATAAGTGGAAACCTTTTGTAAAATAGAAAGTTGAGACAAAAATTCTTGCACAGGATTTGTGTGCATAAAATTGGCATCTAGTCACCCACCAGCACACACTTAATAAAATTATTTCCTACACACAACCATATTTATGTACATCATGCAAATATATTTTTTAAAACAATGGTAAACATATGACAGCCGTTGTTTCAGCATTGTTTTACAATTCACAATGTAGAAGGCACAATTTAATGTAACTTCAATTGGAATTTAGTATCCACTTTTCCAAATTAAAAATTGCAACAAGGTGAGGTACACACAAAAAATAATATGACATACAAACAAAAACAAAACAGCACAGTATATATAACAGTAAGTCAATCTAAAACATGAAAAACAGCAAAATATGAATGGACAATATGACAACGAAAATGTATGAAGTACAAAAACAAAAGTAGAAGACATGGGTGATAAGTATGTGCTAGAAGGATTTACTGTTTCTAAAAATTACTCAAAGTCATATAGAATGTCAGGATAATTGTTGCTAACATGGATGTAATAATCAATTAAAAAAACATTGCACATGTTTTGAAACTTGAGTATCGGTAGTTTTTAAAAGGGCCATGCATATGCCCATAAATATGAGTGTTGTGCCTCGTGCAAAGATATGTGCTATTTTGTAAAGTATGGGTAGATTTTCAAATGGATATGTGCGTAACTCCCGAAAACCTACCCTGCGCTCGCTGAGCCTATTTTGCATAGGCTCGGCAGTGAGCGCAAGCCCCGGGATGCTCGTATGTCCCGGGGCTTTCAAAAATGGGCAGTCCGGGGGGGGGGGGGGGGGGCTGGGGCAGCTCGGGGGCGGCCCGGTGCGGGGCCGGGGGTGTGGCGGCGGTTCGGGTGGTCCGGGGTGGATGGGGGCGTGGTGGCAGTTTGGGGGCGATCCGGGGGCATGGCGGCAGTTCGGGGGCGGTCCTGAATCCTCCGGCACAGCAGCCTGTGCCAGGCTTGGCAAGGGGAAGGTGGGGGGAGGGGAAGGTGTGAGGGATCGCAAAAAAAGTTCCCTCCAAGGACGCTCCAATTTCGGGGCTCCCCTTGGGCTTGGCACATGCAGGTGCACAAGTGTGCACCCCCTTGCATGCGCCGACCCTGGATTTTATAACATGCGCGTGGCTGCACGTGCATGTTAGTTATAAAATCGGGCGTAGATTTGTTCGTGCCGGGTTGCGTGAACAAATCTACGCCTGCGCGTATTTTTTAAGATCTGGCCCAGTATGTGTAAGTTTTAAAATGCTCTCCATGTGTGTATGTCTGCAGCCTTTACATACATATCTTATGTGCTGAGAGAGAGCCTCTTTATAAGGCTCAGCCAGACATGCTATATATGCACCATTGTAAGGGGGCGCTATACTCAGGGTGAGTTTTCGGGAGGTGGGTTTGGGTTTGAGGGGTGGTGTTACAGAAATATTCAGAGGAATTCATTGTAAAAATGACATCATTATAGAATTGTAGTCCTTATAAGAGTTGAAAATTCTAACCAGAAGAGTTGATGTGTAAACTGCTGTCTGCTAGCTGCATTATACAAATCAATAGGGATGTGAATCGTGTCCTCGATCGTCTTAACGATCGATTTCGGCTGGGAGGGGGAGGGAATCGTATTGTTGCCGTTTGGGGGGGTATAATATCGTGAAAAATCGTGAAAAATCGTGAAAAATCTAAAAATCTAAAAATCGCAAAACCGGCACATTAAAACCCCTAAAACCCACCCCCGACCCTTTAAATTAAATCCCCCACCCTCCCGAACCCCCCCCAAATGACTTAAATAACCTGCGGGTCCAGCGGCGGTCCGGAACGGCAGCGGTCCGGAACGGGCTCCTGCTCCTGAATCTTGTTGTCTTCAGCCGGCGCCATTTTCCAAAATGGCGCCGAAAAATGGCGGCGGCCATAGACGAACACGATTGGACGGCAGGAGGTCCTTCCGGACCCCCGCTGGACTTTTGGCAAGTCTCGTGGGGGTCAGGAGGCCCCCCACAAGCTGGCCAAAAGTTCCTGGAGGTCCAGCGGGGGTCAAGGAGCGATTTCCCGCCGCGAATCGTACGGAAAATGGCGCCGGCAGGAGATCGACTGCAGGAGGTCGTTCAGCGAGGGTTCCGGCGCCTCGCTGAACAACCTCCTGCAGTCGATCTCCTGCCGGCGCCATTTTCTGTACGAAAACGATTCGCGGCGGGAAATCGCTCCCTGACCCCCGCTGGACCTCCAGGAACTTTTGGCCAGCTTGTGGGGGGCCTCCTGACCCCCACGAGACTTGCCAAAAGTCCAGCGGGGGTCCGGAAGGACCTCCTGCCGTCCAATCGTGTTCGTCTATGGCCGCCGCCATTTTTCGGCGCCATTTTGGAAAATGGCGCCGGCTGAAGACAACAAGATTCAGGAGCAGGAGCCCGTTCCGGACCGCTGCCATTCCGGACCGCCGCTGGACCCGCAGGTTATTTAAGTCATTTGGGGGGGGTTCGGGAGGGGGGGGATTTAATTTAAAGGGTCGGGGTGGGTTTTAGGGGTTTTAGTGTGCCGGCTCACGATTCTAACGATTTATAATGATAAATCGTTAGAATCTCTATTGTATTGTGTTCCATAACGGTTTAAGACGATATTAAAATTATCGGACGATAATTTTAATCGTCCTAAAACGATTCACATCCCTACAAATCAATTCTTCTTGTTAGGCTTTTAAAATCTACCTCTATGTATGTCTTCACAGTAGTTCACAACACGTTTTAATGGATTGCAAATAGCTCATTACTGAGAGCTCTACAACCCTTTAGTGTCTATTCTTTTCCATTTTCCCTCCCCTAGTGACCTCAGCCAAGACTGTGAAAGGATGGATTTCCCAATATATTCAGATTGCCTATGCAGGGCATCACTGGGGCTATGCCCAGTTGTGGCACAGAACTACATGGTGATTGTTTAGGGGGAATGTTTGAATACCTCCGCCTGCAGAATCACGGCTGACATTTCCCTTCCTAGTGTCAACTGGATGGATGTGGTAGGGCTGGAATGCAGTGTGGATTAGAGACGGAGATGTGATATACAGGACATGGGAGGGACTGACAAAGAGAGAGAGAATGGAGGTGACAGAGAAGTAACACTGATATACTACTGAGCACTTAAATAAAAAATCTATATTTATCTAATAAATGAATTTCCAAGGAAAAGGATCACATAGAACAATGGTTTTCCTAACATTGTTTTACACTTCAAAATGTATAAGGTATATGTTACCATTAATTGAAAGGAAGGGGCCATCACATGCATTCTTAGCCATTTCCATGACTATGCTCTGATCTTTCACAGCACATGTTCTGCGTCCTGAATGGTTTCCGTGGTTTTCAAGACTAGCGTTACAGCACATATAAGGATGCAGCAGGTGTGGGGGGAAAGGAGGGGAACTAGGAGGAAAGGTCAGAAAACAACCCTCCTCCCCACCAAAAACTGCATCTTTCCACTGCTGATCTGTGGCCCCCTGAGATAAATGCTTCCATATGACATGGATGAGGAGGATACTAAAGAATTATAGAATGGCTTTGAAGATTGGGGTAAGGGGGCACACAGGGCCAGTGCGTCCATTAGGCGAACTTTGGTGGTCGCCTAGGGCGCCGAGCTGTAGGGGGCGCCAAAGAGCAGCCATGTGGTGCCACAAGCATGGCCTATCCTGCTTGTGGCAAAGAGAAATAGAGACCCTGAGAAGCACACAGTTGGAAGCCGAAACAGGTAGGGGAGGCGCGACACTTTGTGCTTCTTACGGCCGTGAGCAGTTGGCACCGAACAGGTGGGGGGGGGGGGGAGAGGACCCAGGGAGGGGGTGGCAGCGCAAGGGTCGCCTAGGGCACCCAATACCCTTGCACCGGCCCTGGGGGCACATGACGGTATCAGTTGGCTGATCTTTCTTTACTGGCATATGCTGTTAGCCAGTGCTTATAAAGTGAGCAAAATTAAAGACAATTTTGTGACTACAAGGAATTTCAGGTGATTTGAGCAGTAAATAATGGGGGTAGGATACAGATGTATACCAAGCAAGACATTTCAGTGTAATCTAATCTCAAGATCTCAAAGTAGTAAAATATTGGTAAAAAATAAAGGGGCAGATTTTAAAGGGTTACGCGCGTATATTACGCAAATAACCGCTAAAACCCGCACCTGCGCACGCCGAGCCTAGTTTGCATAGGCCTGGCAACGCGCGCAAGCCCTGGGACGCGCGTATGTCCCAGGGCTTCAAAAAAAGGGGCGGGGTGTGGGCAGTCTAGGACGGTGCGGGGGCAGGGCGTGGGCATGGCCGGAGCCTCCAGGCACAGCAGTCATTTGCTGCTGTGCCCGGGATCGCGGGCCGGCCATTATAAAATTAAGGTGGGGGGGATTTAGGTAGGGCTGGGGGGGGGGGGGGGGGGGTTAGATAGGGGAAGGGAGGGGAAGGTTGAAGGAAAGTTCCTTCTGAGACCGCTCCGATTTCAGAGCAGCCTCGGAGGGAACGGGGAAAGCCATCGGGGCTCCCCTAGGGCTCGGCGCGTGCAAGGTGCACAAGTGTGTACCCCCTTGCACGCACCAACCCCGGATTTTATAACATGTGCACGGCTGCTTAGCATACCTCAGTCTGCTTTACCTTTTGTCCCTAAGGGCTTTCTACCTCCCAGGAGTGAGAGGGTCAGAGGGTAGAGATGTTGGCCAGACTGTATTAAATCAAGATGGTGTCATTATGGACATTTCTCCTATTTTGGAATCTACTGTGGTGGATGAAGCACATAGAACCACCCTCTTAGTGACATTTGTCACTCTTCAAGATTGTGAATTTGTCCTTTGATCATATTTTCGCTCAGTGCTTATTCTTTTCATCGGTTATAAGGTTCAAATGTTTTCTGATTGTTGTAGGGTCACACAGGAGCAGAAGAAGACATTTTTAGATATGCGCCTGGAGGTCATGACTTTGGGGGCTTGCTTCTTTTTATATTTCCCCTCTAAATATATGATTATTTTTCCAACTGAAAACTTTGTATTTCCTGAGCTTTCACAGCTTCATATGTTTATTGATTCACAAGGTTCTAATATTGGGTGAGGATTCAGTTTGCAGTGGAAACTTAGGGGGTCATTTATCAAAATGCGCTAAAGCATTTTCGCAAGTGTTAAGGGCTTATCGCATTCGAAAAGCCCCATTAATGCATGCGATAGGCCCTTAATGCATGCGAAAACGCCTTTAACACATGCTGCGATGCAAATCTGAAAAAGAGGAGGAGTTAGAGGCACGCACTAAAAAAGTAACAAAAAATAACAAAAATAAATGTTTTTGTTAGTGCGCGCTATCTCCCGTTAGCACGCACTAACCCGAAAAATGATTTTTACAAAAATTGAGGGGGAAAAGTGATTGTTTCTTTTTTTATCTGATATATAACGAGTTTTGAAATATCACATGATATTTCAGTTCGTTATAAAAATGATTCACATCCCTATTAATAAGGGAAAATTGTCCCATTGGGATTTTCTTTTCTTTTTGTTTTCTCTTTTTCCTTTGTATCGTGTATGCTAATTAACTTTATTTTTGACATGATGTATATTAAAAAATTTGTATTTGTCATTTGCTTTTTCTGTTTTAAGTTAATGTTTGCAAATGTATTTACAAATTATAAATAGTGAACATTTTTTTTAAGTAAAATAAAATGAGGCCTGCCCAGCACCCCAACATTGCCTCAGGTACCAGGGCTCCTCTCCACACTCTGCCAATAAACTAGAACTTCCTCACGCCTCCTCTTCTTCTTCTCTCCCCTTCTCACATCAATAATCCAGAGCCAAGGCCTATCCAGCAGGGTTGAGCCAAGTCCAGCCAGGGCCTTCCTTGGCCCCTCTGACCACCTCACATGCTAAGACAGGGTCAGGACCTTCCCAGACCCTACTTATATGTTCTCTGGGGTCTTCAACAAAGAAAGAGAAAAAAGCAATCCCAGTCACACTGGCCTTATCAGCTTTCTTTGATTATTTGACAAGTATAAAATGGCACCTGATTCAGGGCTGGCCTGTGCTATATTTAAAGGTATATCAGCAGTGTAAGAATGACTGGGGTTTACTCCTACCTTTTCTTTTGTGAAAAATACCATGGAAGGAAAAAGTGAAGGCCCAGAAGATCATCAGTTTAGGATTATTTGTGGAGAGTAGGGGACAAGGGGTAAAGGAACTAAGGAGGCCCCAGCTGGGTTTGGCTCAGCACAGCACGGTAGGTAGGTAGGTAGGGGGAGTGGGGTGCCTGGGGAGGTCCTAGCTTATCGTCAGGGAGTGGGGAGGATCCCTGAGATCCAAGACAGCAATAGGGGATGGTCAGGGAGGGCTCTCCATTTAAATAAAATGGGAGGTGGAGGCATATAAACTAAAAATATCTGATAATTTTTAGATATTTTTGGGTAAGTCTATTTTTAGTTGTTCTCTTTAAAAAGAATCAAAAATAGAATTTTTTTGTTCCAAAAAATGCATTCATGTTTAAATAAATGCATATCCCTATTAATATCTGCCATCGTATTCTATTTCTATGTAAGCTCAACATGACTTCTTGTATTATTGGTTTTAGAGTTCTATTGTATAAATGAATGTATGAAATCAGGGAATTGAAAATGGCTTTATTGTGAAAAGTATCATTTGTTTTAGGTACCCTAACTCAACTATTTATTTTTATTTATTTAAAATTTTTTCTATACCATCGTTTAGTGATATACCATCACAACGGTTTACAAATAGGCACATAAATAAATTCGAGATGGATTGTACTTTAACTAGGGGGTGCCGCAGTTGTTCAGATACATGATTCAATAATATAAGCTATATGTAAAGGGGTAGATTTTCAAACCGCGCGATTTGGCGTACTTTTGCTGGCGCATCAGGCGCAAGCAAAAGTACGCGGGATTTTAGTAGATGCACACGTAGCCGCTAAAATCCTGGATCGGCGTGCGCAAGGCTATCAATTCCGTATAGCCGGCGCGCGCCGAGCCACGCAGCCTACCCCCGTTCCCTCCGAGGCCGCTCCGAAATCAGAGCGGCCTCGGAGGGAACTTTCTTTTGCCCTCCCCTCACCTTCCCCTCCCTTCCCCTACCTAACCCACCCGCCCGGCCCTGTCTAAACCCCCCCCTTACCTTTGTCGGGGGATTTACGCCTCCCGGAGGGAGACGTACATCCCCGCGCGCCAGCGGGCTGCTAGTGCGCCGGTACGCGACCTGGGGGCGGGTCCGGAGGGTGCGGCCATGCCCACGGACCGCCCCGGGCCGTAGCCACGCCCCCGGGCCCGCCCCCCGGAACGCTCCCG
Organism: Rhinatrema bivittatum; assembly: GCF_901001135.1. Lineage (NCBI taxonomy): Eukaryota > Metazoa > Chordata > Amphibia > Gymnophiona > Rhinatrematidae > Rhinatrema > Rhinatrema bivittatum. The sequence goes on along the minus strand of NC_042617.1, from coordinate 407,701,334 downwards.
ACACGCCCCGAAAACGCCGCACGGTTCGGGCCCGCCCCCAACACGCCCCCCTCAGAAAACCCCGGGACTTACGCGAGACCCGGGGCTCTGCGCGCGCCGGTAGGCCTATGTAAAATAGGCTCACCGGCGAGCAGGGCTCTTAAAATCCGCCCCAAAGTGTATTAAAATTCCCTTTATGGGCTAACCGTTGATGCGGTATACTATAATTCTTTAACTTAATACTTAAGTGTGATAAAATAAAAATAAAAACACACATATGTTCTCAGGTGACTTTGCTTGTGCGTATAAGTCCTTTTCTTGTTTCTTAGTACTACCTATTTCCCATTCTCACTTTGAAAGGCCTTTTTGAAAAGCCATGTTTTTAAGCTTTTCTTGAAGAGTTTTTGATCCCTCATTAGTCTTATTTTGGGTGGCATTGAGTTCCATAATATAGGGCCGACTAAAGCCAGTGCTCTCTCCCTTACTTGTGTCAGTTTAGCTGTCTTTACAGAGGGTATGGTTAGTAAGGCTTTATTTGCTGATCTGAGATTTCTTTGGGGAACATGTAGTCTTAATGCAGTGTTTAACCAATCAGTATTTTCTTCATTAATTAACTTGTGGATTGTGCAAAGTGTTTTAAATTGTACTCTTTGTTCGATTGGCAGCCAGTGTAATTCGGCAAGAGTTTGAGTGATGTGGTCCCTTCTGCTTTTTCCAATTAGGATTCTGGCTGCAGAGTTCTGTAAGATTTGGAGTGGGCTTAGTGTTGAATGTGGTAATCCAAGGAAGAGTGTGTTACAATAGTCTGTGCTAGCGAAAATAAGTGCTTGGAGAACGGTTCAAAAGTGCGCTTGGGTTAGTAGTGGTTTTAGTCTAAGGACCATTAGTTTCACGTACCCCTCTCTGACTTTCAATAATATGGGTAGTTTGAGGTTGATTTCATTGTCCATTATTACTCCTAGGTTTCGAGTTTTTTCGGTTAGTTCCACTATCTGATTGTTTCTGAGTTTGATGGGATTCTGGATTAATTCAGTTGTTTTTCGTTCCAGGTGTATGAATTCTGTTTTTTCAATGTTAATTACTAGTTCCATTTGGCACAGCAGTTGTTTAATTATGCCTAGGTATAACATTGCTAGGTTCAACGTTTTTTCAATTGTTTCGTCTACTGGTAAAATTAGCTGGATGTCGTCCGCATATATGTAATGTATGATACCTAGACCGGCTAAGAGGTGGCATAGGGGCAGCATGTACTATTTCATTCATTTTCATACAGTGTGTAACAGGACAGCGTGTAGCATAGACAAAGGTCTAATATTAAACTACTATGAAATGCTGATTATCTGAACCAGTAATGAAGATTTGCACTAACAAGGATGTTCTCAGGTGTAAATTAGGAGAATCTTTCTTGAAGTACTCTACATTGTTTTTAAGAACTATACATTAAATAGGAAAACTAAATATCTATTATCTTTAGTAAGCCTGATTTGTAAGGATTAGAGTAAATCTCTGCTGAAATGTCTTGTTACAATATGGAAGTAAATACAGGTGTACTTCTGGGGAAATAGAAGAACTAAGATGGCAATGCTGCAGAATATGTACTTTAAAAACATTGCTCAAACATTTTCAAACTATGGCCTGAGAGTCAGATATAGTCCTTGGCTGAATTTCATATGGCACCTGGCAGCAATAACAGAAGAAGCTCGATGTGGCCTGCAACTGTAATGACAGGCATCTGATCTGGCTACAGTTGCCAACTGACTCCAGATCAATGGAACAGGTTGATCCAGCACTGTTTTTGCCCTGTTATATGAATGGAGATGTAATTCAGATTGTCCCATTGTTTTCCCCTTTTGAATTTTGGTTGAGCTGGGATAAGCTGGCAATCATAGTGGCAGCAGGAGTGCATTCTGCCTCTACTGCCAGCTCAGCTTGAAATTGGAAGTGCAAGTGGCAATATGTCAGAGCAGTGTAGGCAGGGCATGCCAGTGTAAGGCAATTATAATAGGCTGTGTTAATGATTCTTGTGCAGCTAGAACCACTTGGGATGAAGTTGGGTAGAGATTCTGCAGCACAACCAATGAGGTTTTCAGCCACTGTGGAGGGCCGTGGTGATAACAAGCCATGGATTCTATGGGGCAGCCAGAGAAAGCCAGGCAAAGATGGTGGATCATGGAGCTCCCACCCAAACATCCTTCTTTTCGGAGTTGGGGGGAGGGTCACAGATATTGTCACAAAAGGATGCAGACACTGGTGGTGCAGAATGCACAAATTCTCATTATTATAACCCACATACGAAGCCCGAGTGCATATCCCTGGATTAGGGTATACAGAGACTGTTTGACTAATACCGTAAATGTGACATATTGTTAAGAGAGGAGAGAGAGAGAGACGGGGAGAAGGGAGAAGGGGGTTGGGGAAAGGATGAGCAAGGGAATGGAAGTAGAGAGGGAACAAGAGTAAATGGAAAGTGTGAGAAAGTGCCCACCACACACACAAATACCCCATCCCCACCCTACTTTCACCCTCCACCATCTCCACCCCCTATTTCACTAAGAGAGCAGATATTGGGGAAGGGAAGGGAAGAAAGGCAAAGATCAAGGTTGCTGGGGGCGAGACACAGTTGCCAATTTGAAAAAAATAGTATTATTGACACAAAGTGCCAGCCCTTGCAACCCTGGGAGCTCTGCCCCATGCCTACTCCCTTGTCCAGCATTTCAAATCATTGAAAGAGCCAGATACAGACCTCCCTCTCAAATCCTTCCCAGCAAAGACCTCTGAGGGGGCTCTCTCTCTCTCTCTCCCTCCTTCCCTGCCCCTCCCCAGCCTCAGCAAACTCTGTTATGTGCTCCTCCCCTGACACTCTCAGTGATTTGAAATGTCCTATGTGGTCCTTCTCTTGAAAAGTTTCTAGATCCCTGCTCTATACCTACTAGGTTGAACAACAGGCAAAGGGAACTTTCATGAATAGAATTTAAATGTAATAGAAGACTTGTGTAATTGTGAGTTTTGCTTTTTGATGCACTGTTTTTGCATACTTGTATACATAATCAGGACTTGGAAAGGATTTTTTTAATAGTAATGTAGATAGCAAAATACCACTTTAGACAGGACAATTGCCCTGTCTGAAAATTGCCCTCCTCAGAGCTATTAAAAAGTATGTTGTGAACCTCATCGGTACTTTTTAGCTGTACTAAAAAGGATTGTTCCTTTGAGTGTCATTGTGTCAGACAAAATAGCAGGCAATACTGCCATTTTCAAAAATACATATACTATCTTACTCTCAACCCTCACCTCTGCTGCCCTCACTAAACAGGAGGTGCCAATTACTGGGGCACATTTAATAGATGCCATTTATGCCAGTTCATTTTCAAAGAGGTAAAAGTACCCATATACTTTGTAACTACACAGGCTACTAAAAATTGTTCCTAGAAAATAGTATAGTACAAATCAGCAGATAAAATCTATTTGGTCCATGCAGTTTGCCCAGCTGCTTCTGTCTACACTCCTCACAGAAAATTCATACTACAATTGTTTTTCTCTAGTTTCTTCCCTCTTTATGCAAGATGTGTGTTACGCCTGTCAGTCGCAGATGGCTGCGACCACTGTTGCTCACCTCCTTCTTTGCAGCTTTGACTCTATTGGGAAGACTTGCGGCCTCTACAGTTGTGTTGTGGTTTATTTGGATGACATCCTGGTATGTTCACAAGACCTTCAGAGCCACCACTTGGACGTCGCCAACATTCTACAACGCTTAAGGGATAACCAGTTATATGCCAAACTGGAGAAATGCTCCTTCCACCAGGAATCTGTCCCTTTTCTGGGCTATGTGGTCTCAAGACAGGGGTTCCAGATGGATCCACAAAAACCCATGAGTATTCGGGATTGGCCTCAACCAACGGGTATTAAGGCACTTCGAATATTCCTTGGTTTTACTAACTACTACAGGTCATTCATCCACCATTATTCAACACTGACCACCCCACTCACAGTTATGACTCGAAAGGGAGCCAATCCCTCCCAGTGTTCATCTGAAGCCGTGACCACCTTCCAAGAACTCAGAGGCGTTCTTATGAGAACCATGCTTATGTCACCCCGATCCTTGATGACCCTTCATCGTCAAAGTGGACACTTCAGACGTCAGTGTTGGTGCCATCCTCAGCCAGCACTCAGCCAATCACACCTTGCACCCATGCTCATTCTTCTTCCGACGCTTCTCTCCAGCGGATCATAATTATGGAATCAGGGACAAGGAATTACTGGCAATTAAACTGGCCTTCGAGGAGTGGCGTCCCTGGCTCGAGAGAGCGCAGCACCAAATCACGGTATACACCTACCACAAGAACCTCGAGTACTTACACCATGCGCAACACCTTAATTATAGGCAAGCCTGATGGTCGCTTTTTTTTATCTGGTTCAATTTTCTCTAGCGATAACGGCCAGCTAATAAGAACACCCAAGCCGATACACTCTCCTGATCATTTACCATGGAAGATGTTCCGGACGTCCCATGTCACATCATCGACCCAACAAGTATTTTCCTCTCCGCCACACACACAGTGCCATATGGAATGACGGTGGTTCCGCGACCACTCATAAGGAAAATCCTCCACTGAGCGCATGATTACTTGCTCGCAGGCCAACACGGACAAGCTAGAACTCTTTCCACTCTTCAGAGATTGTAAGGGTGGCCAACCATGAACAAAGTTGCTCAAGCATCATGCTCCACTTACGCCCACCAGAAGCCGCTGGCAGGCCACCCTTGGGGGCTTCTTCAACCTCTTCCTGCAACTAGTGAGCGTGGATACATATAGCCACAGATTTCATTGTGGATTTACCCCCATCCAGTAGCAACAATACCATTTGGGTCACTGTGGACCACTTTTTGAAGATGGCTCACTTCGTGGCATTACCTGGTCTACCTTCAGCTCCGGAACTAGCGAAATTGTTCATTTGCCACCTCCATGGACTCCCGAGACATATACTCTCTGATCGAGGGGTTCAATTTACGGCGAAGTTCTGGAGGTCATTATGCAAAAAATTTGACATATCCCTGGACCTCACATCAGCCTACCATCCGCAGGCCAATGGACAGACAGTCCAGTTTCTCCAAGCATATGTGAACTCTCGGCAGAATGACTGGTCCGATTTACTACCCTGGGCCAAGTTTGCATTAAACTCTCATCAATCTGTATCTACTGGATCATTCCCCTTCCAAATAGTATATGGATGCCAGCCTCTGCCTCCTCTTCCATTACCTCTGTCTATGTCATCTCCGGCGGCACAGGCTTCTGCACAAGAGTGACACAACTTTGGGAACACACCAAACAACTTCTACAGCAAGCTGGTCAGAAAGCAAAGAAGTTCTACGATGCCCATCATTGGGTAGCTCCTCAGTTGAACCCCAGAGACAAAGTGTGGCTCAGCACCCACTTTATTAACTTGAAACTGCCTTCAGCTCGCTTCACTCCCAGATACATTGGGCCTTTTCCCGTACTTCGCCTGTTGGGCCCGGTCACTTACAGCCTTCGTCTACCCACATAACTCAAGATTCATAACGCTTTCCATATCTCGTTGTTAAAGCCGCTCACTCTGTCCGAATTCTCTAAGAAACCTCCTGAACCCCAACCTCTGACTGCTGAAGAGGACATTACATACCAGGTTGAGGACATCTTGGACGTGAGGAAGCACAGTAAGAGTTGGGAATATCTGATCTCGTGGGAAAGATTTGGTCCTGAAGAGAACAGCTGGGAGCCTGCAGTCAATATCCTTGACAAAGAGCTGATCAAACAGTTCCATACTTCTCACCCAAGAAAACCAAAACCCATGGGGATGGACACTAAGAAGTGATCGCAGCCGTCTGTCGGTCACAGACGGCTGCGATCACTGTTGCTCACCTCCTTCTTTGCAGTTTTGACTCCGTTGGGAAGGCTTGTGGCCTCGGCCAACTATCACCAACCTATGTATCGCTCCCAGGCCTCCCTGGACGCCGCAGACGCTGCCGATCGCCATCTTGCCCTCGGAATCCCTTAGGTGCGCGCGCACGTGCATGGGTGAATCTTAAGCACATCATGGCAGGAACCTTGGGGACGTCCCCTCCGGATGACGTCATTCCTCTCCTCTACTTAAGCTGGCTGGCCCTGCCTACTAATGACTTGGCAACTAGTTCCCACATTGCTGAATCTGCTTCGCTCACTACAGACTTCCCGTTCCTGTTCCCGCTTCATTGGTGTGAGACATTCTGGGTACCCGCTTCGTGTACTACGCGCTGCGGGCCACTACCGTACCATCTCTAGTGAGGAACCATCATCGGTGTACCTCGCGCTGCGGACCACCACCGTATCATCTCTAACTGAGGGGTCTCATCAGTGTACCCCGCTCTGCGGACCATTGTCGTATCTTCACTTAGAGGTAATCCCTCTGAGTGAAGATACAGACACTGTGACTTTCTCTTGCACTTCCCGCTCCATGGGCAGTGCTTCTCTCTCTCTATCTAATAAAGACTCTATTCCACAGCTGTGTCTGATGTCGGCTGAGACCTCGCCTCCCGATGGTGAGGCTCACAGGGCTCCTCCCTGTGGGCGGTACCATCTCTCACCTCGGCCCAGTGCCCACATACCTACAAATCCTAACGTGATTTGAGTTGGTACTTGAACAATATATAAATAGATGTGGCAGAGTCCCCTTAGATTGGGGCCTAGCTCCCATGAGCTTACCTCTTGCTGGAACTGTAAGTATTTATAAGTGTAAGCTACAACTTGTCTGCTGATACCCTTCCCCCCACTTGGTACTTGTGCACAGTATGTGTGAGAAACTTACTACTTAAGTTACCTTTATATGCAAAGGGGCAGATTTTTAAAAAGTACGCTGGATTTTATAAGATACGCGCGGAGCCGCGCGTATCTTATAAAATCCGGGGTCGGCGCGCACAAGGGGGTGCACATTTGTGCAACCTGCGCGCGCCGAGCCCAGCGCGAGCTGCATGTTCCCTCCGAGGCCGCTCCGATTTCGGAGCGGCCTCGGAGGGAACTTTTCTTCGCCCTCCCTTCCCCTACCTAATCCACCCCCCCGGCCCTATCTAAACCCCCTCTTACCTTTGTCGGCAAAGTTACGCCTGCTGAAAGAAGGCGTAACTTTGCGTGCATCGCCGGCAGCCCCGCTCCGTCCTCCGGTCCCGGGGGCTGGTCCGGAGGCCTCGACCACGCCCCCGGGCCGGCGCCATGCCCCTGGGCCCGCCCCTGAAACGCCGGGGCCCACCCCCGAAACACCGCGTCATTTCGGGAACGCCCCCGGACATGCCCCCTCCCTCCCCTTTTCGAGAGCCCCGGGACTTACGTGCGTCCCGGGGCTTTACGCGTGCCGGCGGCCTATGCAAAATAGGCGCACCGGCGCGCGGGCCTTTTAAAATCCGCCCCAAAGCGAATAGCCCTGGGATTCACACAATACTGTTTGTCTCATGTAAGCAATTTATTGGAAGGCATTTAGAATTACTGACTGACTATTTAAAAATACAAACAGTCTAACTTCTGTTTATTCGTTGCCTTACTGACTATTAAAGCACAAACACACAAACACACTAAATAATATTCCCAAATAGTTAACTTCGCCCCAATACTTTTAAAAAAGAAAATGTCCCAAGCAAAACTTACTGATTCCTTTCAGCCACCAGCAAGGTGATCCTCTCCTCTCAGTGCTCCCAGAAGGAAAGGGGAGAGAAACTAAACTCAGACACAGATGTCCCCCTTCTGCAGAGTTCCACAAAGAGAAGGTCTGCTGTGGGACTCTCCTCCTGACTAACTCAAACTGTGAAAAAGGGGTATTCCAGACAAAGGAGAGATTTATTATTTTCCTTTGTGTGCCATTATTGCTTCAGCAGCCCAGCTGATGTAGAACATGGACTCCCTCTGTAAGTATGCAAGTTGATAAGCCCCTGTTCATCTGGAAAGGCTAGCTAGAGTAAGATCTCTATTGCTAGGAGCCTACTATGAGAATTTGAATCCAAGCTTGCCTTCTGCTGTTGAAAAAGTAAATGATCTGGGAAATTTCTTCCAGGGAGAGAGAAATTCCATCCGTCACTGCATTCATCAGTATGGCATAGCATTCTGCCTACTCACCATCAGTAAGGGCCCCATTATTTCTTTTTTTTCTTTCTAATTATTTTTCTTGGCTTGGTGACACTGGAGAAACAGATTTTTACCAGTACTCAAGGTAAAAATATCACTGGGGTATTGTTATATCTGATGATTTTTGTGCACTGCCTAGCCTAAGTACAAACAGCATTATGACTGGCTGCAGTGCCAAATGTTAATCACTGATTTTCCCTGCTTTGCTTTGTTGAGTAATCACTGCCAGCCCATTATTCCTTTTCAATATTACAGCTGCTCTTCTGTTCATATATGCCAATCAATATAGTAACATAGTAACATAGCAATGATGGCAGAAAAGGACCAAATGGTCCATCCAGTCTGCCCATCAAGTTTCTTATGGTCGTATCTGCAACAGTGTGCTGGTGTACCTGCTGTTTATCATAAGGGTAGCAAGTGCCACTCCATGCAGTTATTCCCAAGACTTATGATAACCCATAAAACATTTACTGCTAACAACATTTTTTAGTGGGTGATGAGCCTTTTTGAATATTCAGACAGTGCTGAAATTTTTGAATTTATTAGCTTGTATTTATTTATGTGTTTATATCTGCTGTTCCTTTTCTTCCTATTGAATTTACTATTTATTTATGAGTTACCAGTAAAAGTTGTTAAGTATTTACTCTTGGTGTGGTGAATGCATATGGTATTTTGTGAAATGAATAAGAAGATACCTGAGAAGTGTGCTGGTCATGGAATCAGGGTTGGGGACACTGTCTTGACCCCCCTTGAATGTGAAAATGCACACATACACACAAACACACACACACACACACACACAACATATCTATAACTGATTCTTCTATGGTGACTTCCCCCTCTGTTGGCATGGTGAAAAAGGGGGAGGGGCTAAACACACACACACACACACACACACACACACACACACACACACATATATATAATATATATATTTATGTTACTGACCTGTCTCTTAGTTTTCTTTCTTTTTTTCCCAAAGTCTTCTTTCAATTGAAGTGGATGGAAGTTTAAGGTGCCTTTTTTCTAAATCCTAATATTTTGAGCTACTACAATTATAAATTTACTTTAAAAACTATAATTAGGAAAGCATGGTTCAACTTCAAATTAAAAGGGGATTCCTTCAAAATGGTTTTCAGAATGAATCTCACAATATGCTCCTCATAATGAATCTGACCACAACAGTCAATATGACTTGTAGACACACATGAAGCAAATACAATTCAAAGCTGTTGGCTCCAAAGCTTCTTTTAATGCAATGCCTACAGATTTAACTGCAAATAAATACAAACTGCATATCTTGCTACATTCTAAGCTAAAATATGTATACAAGAATAATAAATGAAAACAACAAAGTTCAATCCAAGAGTTTTTATATCTTTGTGATGCAAAAATAATACAGAAGTGGTGGATTGCTGGAAAGCTGATTCATATATAACAAACAAATTATTTCTTTGTTGGTTTGCTCTAGTAAACATATAAATGATACGTTACCATGATGACTGATCTCTCAAATGTCTGAGTTTGCATAATCCAAGCTCCATGACTATTTCAGGGCAAGCCTTGGAGTGAAATGTTGGACTGAGAGTTTTTGTACGCTCGCAAACATTGGACAGTGAAAAACAGCCAGAGACAAACAGAAAAGGGGGAAAAGATTACAAAAAGGCAGTGAAGAAAGAAAAAAAAAAAAAAGCAGGTCTAGAAAAAGTATAAAGTGAAAAGAAAGCCTCCCACTGGGAGGCTGTAGGAAGCCAGCCTTACATATACATTATCACAGCGTGCCTGCAGTGACAGTGTACAAACCACAGTAAGACTTTGACTTTTATTCTCGTTTCCTGTTGGGTATCATTAAGATACTGTTTGTGTGCAGCAACAGAAGACAAGACAACTACAGTTGTCAGTATATATACTATGATTGATAGTATTAGGAGTGCCCTGTAGGGTCCGATTCTCGTCTAGGGCTTTTCTCCCATTCTGAGAACGATTCTGAAAGGTTTTGGTGCAGGTAAACAACAAGTTTGCACTATTAAAAATGCCTTTTGAAATCTACCGACCCCCAGTGTAGGCAAAAGCAAGCATGCTGTTCCACACATACTTTCACTTCCAGGGAAAAGGAGTAGGTTTATTTTGGCTGAAGGAAAGTATGTGTAGTGATTTCTTTTTTAAATTACCACATGTATTTTACCTTGCTGCAATGCAAGTGCAATGTCAGTGAGAACTTTTTGTACCCACAGTGAAGACATTGGATGATGTTCAAAGGGAAACTCTGAGGGGAGTTTTCTTTTGAAAGTGAACTTGCAGGTCTGCAGGAATGAAGCTCAAGTACCCATGATCCTGCAAGCTCCGTGAGGAGACTGAACATGTCCTCACAAGAAACTGCCATACTTGGTCAGACCAAGGGTCCATCAAGCCCAGCATCCTGTTTCCAACACTGACCAATCCAGGCTGCAAGTACCCAAACACTAAGAAGATCCCATGCTACTGACAGCAGTAATAGCAATGGCTATTCCCTAAGTAAACTTGTTTATTAACAATTAAAGGACTTCTCCAAGAAATTATCCATAACTTTTTTTAAACCCAGCTACATGAACTGCACTAACCACATCCTCTGGCAACAAAATCCAAAGCTTAATTGTGCATTGAGTGAAAAATAATTTTCTGTGATTAGTTTTAAAGGTGCTACTTGCTAACTTCATAGAGTGCCCCCTAGTCCTTCTATTATCTATCTATAATAACTGATTCACATCTACCCGTTCTAGACTTCTCAATATACCCCCTCAACCATCTCTTCTCCAAGCTGAACAGCCTTAACCTCTATACCCTTTCCTCACAGGAGAGCTCTTCCATCCCCTTTATTATTTTGCTTGCCCTTCTCTCAACCTTCTCCAGTGCAACTATGTTTTTTGAGATGCGATGACCAAAATTCTACACAGTACTCAAGGTGAGGTCTCATCATGGAGCGATAAAGAGATATTATGACATTTTCAATTTTATTCATCATTCCCTTCCTAATAATTCTTAACATTCTGTTTGCTTTTATGACCACAACACACTAATAGGGTCATTAATCAAATCACGTTATGGCATTTTCGCATGAGTTAAGACATTTTTGCGTGTGATACAAATTTTTAAAAGGATAGAGATTAGGGAGGAGTTGGGGGCAGGAATTCCATAAAAATGGGCTGGCTTCGCACTTTGCGAAGCCATAACGCATGATATCGCACAGTTTTAATGCCAAAAAACTACACCTTTTTGAATTGTGTTAAGCTGTGCGATGTCATGCGATATGCCCATAACGCAATTTGCAATTTTTTTACAAATTCCATTTTGAGCATTTTTAGGCAGGGGAAGGGCCTGAGATTTGGGAAGAGAGTGTGGGAAGGGCCTAAGATGAGGCGGGAAGGAAGAGAGAGAGGAGAGGAGGGAGAAAGAGAGCGAGAGAGAGCACCTCTGGGGGTGGCACCATAGTAAGCAGCTATTTATGGTGATATAGGTAGCCTACCTAATAACTCAAGGTGAGGTTTAGGTAGTAGTGTAGGAGTTAGGGGCCACTTTTACATGCAGAGTGAGATGTGCAAACAGAACAGTACACTTTTGTGAAGATTTGATGTCCTTCGAAGTGAGAAAACTCACTCAATGATAAGATTTGTACAATGTTCTCTCAACCTAGCTTGATATTACCCAGCTGGAGGGTCCATCAATCTAGGTTGAGAGAACATTGTATAAATGTATCGTTTTGTGAGTTTCTTCACTCCGAAGGACATCAAATCTTCACTAAGATAACACACAGTGCAATAAATAGGCTATTACCATAAAACTCAGCACTTTTCCTATCCTATCGCATGCAATATTTAGTGCTGTTTGATAAATCTAGGTCTAAGCCAACAATTTCAATGTACTATGATGTACTATGATGCCTAGATCTTTTTCCTGGGTTCTCCTAATATAGAACCTAGCATTGTGTAACTACAGCATAGGTTATTTTTCCCTATATTCAACACCTTGCACTTGTCCACATTAAATTTCATCTACCATTTGGATGCCCAATCTTCCAGTCTCGCAAGGTCCTCCTACAATTTATCACAATCAGCTTGGATTTAACTACTCTGAATAATTTTGTATCATCTGAAAATTTGAAAACCTCACTCATCAAATTCCTTTACAGATTATTTATAAATATTTATTTATTTATTTATTTTTGGTTTTTATATACCGGAAGTTCCTGTATACAATACATATCACTCCGGTTCACATTTAACAGAGATAACTATCGCCGGGGAGGCGGTTTACATGGAACATATCGAATATAATGAACGGATAATAATCAAAGTACAATCTATTATGAAACAACTAAGATCAACTTAGAAAACAACTTGAAACATATAACTGAAGCAATATAAACATTACAATATTGCTGTAAGACAAGGCTGGATGTTTGTTCTTCTTGCTTTTAGCTCTCTGGGAAAGCTTGATGGAAAAGCCAAGTCTTGAGTTTCACTTTGAAAGTAGTATGGCACGGTTCAAGGCGGAGTCCGGTGGTAGTGAGTTCCAGAGAGACGGGCCCACTGTGGATAGAGCGCGTTTCCTCAGGGTAGATTTTGCACTGGTCCAAATACAGATCCCTAATGCACTCCACTGAGAAAATTGTCCATTTAATCCTACTCTCTGTTTTCTGTCTTTTAACAAGTTTGTAATCCATGCAAGGACATAGCCTCCTATCCCATTACTTTTTAGTTTTCTTAGAAGCCTCTCATGAGGGACTTTGTCAAACGCCTTCTGAAAATCCATACACTACATCTACTGGTTCACTTTTATCCACATGTTTATTAACCCCTTTAAAAAGTGAAGCAAATTTGTGAGGCAAGACGTGCCTTGTTTAAATCCATGTTGACTGTGTTCCATTAAACCATGTCTTTCTATATGCTCTGTGATTTTGATCTTTAGAAATAGTTTCCACTATTTTTCCCAGCACTGAAGATAAGCTCACTGGTCTACAGTAGTTTTGATCACCCCTGGAGCCCTTTTTAAATATTGGGGTTACTTTGGCTACCCTCCAGTCTTCAGGTACAATGGATGATTTTAATGATAAGTTATACATTTTAACTAATAGATCTAAAATTTCATTTTTTACTTCCTTCAGAACCCTGGAATATATACCATCCAGCCAGTCCAGGTGATTTGCTACTCTTTAGTTTTCTAATATGGCCTACATATTCCAGGTTCACATTGATTTGGCTCAGTTAATCTGACTCATCACCCTTGAAAACCATCTCTGGAACCAGTATCTCCCCAACATCTTCATTAGTAAAGACAGACGCAAACAATTCATTTAGTCTTTCTGCAATGGCCTTATCTTTCCTAAGAGCCCCTTTAACCCCTCAGTCATCTAAGGGTGCAACTGAATCCCTCATAGGTTTCTTGCTTCGCATATATTTATAAAAGCTTTTATTAGGAGTTTTTGCCTCTATGGCCAACTTCATTTCAAATTCTCTCTTAGCCTATCTTATCAGTGTTTTACACTTAATTTGACAATGCTTATGCTTTTTCCTATTTTCTTCTGATGGATCCTTCTTCAAATTTTTGAAGGATTTTTTTTTTTGGCTAAAATAGCCTTTTTCACCTCACCTTTTAATCATGCTGATAATTGTTATTGCCTTTCTTCAACCTTTCTTAATGCATGGAATTCATCTGGACTGCACTTCTAAGATTGTATTTTTAAACAATGTCCACGTCTGTCGTACACTTTTAACCTTTGCAGCTGCAGCTTTCAGTTTTTTTTCTATTTTCCTCATTTTATCAAAGTTTCCCTTTTGAAAATTTAGTGTTGGAGCTGTGGATTTACATATTGTCCCCCTTCCAGTCCCCCTTCCAATTTAGTTTAAATGTGATTGTGTTATGATCACTATTGCCAAGTGGCCCCCACCACCATTATCTCTCTCACCAAATCCTGAATTCCTCATATATTTAGTGCAGGGATGGCAAACTCCAGTCCTTGAGTACCACAAACAGGCCAGGTTTTCATGATAGCTACTAGGGATGTGAATCGTTTTCCATATCGTCTTAACGATAGAAATCGTGTGGCAGGGCAAGAAAATCGTCTTAGGCACGATTTTTTAGTTAAAAAATCGTTAAAAATCGTTTTTTCCGATTAGTGCGCACTAACTCGAGTTAGTGCGCACTAACGGGAGTTAGTGCGCACTAACTGGGAGTTAGTGCGCACTAACTGAAAATGATACAATTTGACACTTTTCAGGTCAGTTAAGGTCAGTTTAGGAATGAATATGTATTCCTATTGGCTGCCCTCTTATTTATTCATGTTACCAAGTTTCCTACTGACAGTATATGGGGGATGTGAAATGGAAACAGTTGGTAGCTTGACAAAACAAGTAATGTGATCAGTCAATGTGACTAGAACTTCTGCCCTAACCCTGATACCAGGGGTATTGTGATCTTCCTGCACACAGTGCCCTATCCCTATTAATACCAGGAGTGTTGTGATCTTCCTGCACACAGTGCCCTATCCCTAATACCAGGGGTGTTGTGATCTTCCTGCACACAGTGCCCTATTCCTGATACTGGGGGTGTTGTGATCTTCCTGCACACAGTGCCCTATTCCTGATACCGGGGGTGTTGTGATCTTCTTGCACACATCCCGATATCAGGGATAGGGCACTGCATGCAGGAAGATCACAACACTCCTGGTATTAATAGGGATAGGGCACTGCATGCAGGAAGATCACAACACTCCTGGTATTAATAGGGATAGGGCACTGCATGCAGGAAGATCACAACACCCCTGGTATCAGGGATAGGGCACTGTGTGCAGGAAGATCACAATACCCCGGAGGAGTGAGGGTCAGGCAGCTCCCCCCTGTCTGTGAAGCCAGCCTCTCACTAGTAATGCAGGGAGGGAGCTGTCTCAGACTTCACCATCCTCCCCCCCCCCCCCTCACCCACACACCATTCACTAGCTGGGACATGGGGGAAGTCAGGAGTGAGGGTCAGGCAGCTCCCCCCTGTCTGTGAAGCCAGCCTCTCACTAGTAATGCAGGGAGGGAGCTGTCTCAGACTTCACCATCCTCCCCCCCCCCCCCTCACCCACACACCATTCACTAGCTGGGACATGGGGGAAGTCAGGAGTGAGGGTCAGGCAGCTCCCCCCTGTCTGTGAAGCCAGCCTCTCACTAGTAATGCAGGGAGGGAGCTGTCTCAGACTTCACCATCCTCCCCCCCCCCTCACCCACACACCATTCACTAACTGGGACATGGGGGAAGTCAAGAGTGAGGGTCAGGCAGCTCCCCCCTGTCTGTGAAGCCAGCCTCTCACTAGTAATGCAGGGAGGGAGCTGTCTCAGACTTCACCATCCTCCCCCCCCCCCCCCTCACCCACACACCATTCACTAGCTGGGACATGGGGGAAGTCAGGAGTGAGGGTCAGGCAGCTCCCCCCTGTCTGTGAAGCCAGCCTCTCACTAGTAATGCAGGGAGGGAGCTGTCTCAGACTGGTATCAGGGTTAGGGCACTGTGTGCAGGAAGATCACAACACTCCTGGTATTAATAGGGATAGGGCACTGTAAGAGATGACTGTAGTAGATTGAATAAAGATCTGATGTTTCTGCTCTCCTCACACCAAACAAAAACAACACACAAGCAGAGAAGCCCTTCTTACAAAGCTGAGCTAGTGAGTTAAGTAGGAGGAAAAGTAAACATACTGGTGCCAGTGTGGCTACTTAAAAAATACACTTACCAACAATCAATTACATATATTTGAACTGTGTACAGTTCCAGCCAGGACCACCTTTCTAAAATGCACAGTGATTGGCAAATTCAACATGCACTAGCATTTCAGGTGCCTGCTAACAAAAATAATAAACAAACAAGTTCTAGTCACGTGAGTGCTGATCATTACATTACTTTTTTTGTCAAGCTTCCAACTGTTTCCATTTCACATCCCCCCAACCATATTGGTAACATCAATAGATAAGAGGGCAGCCAGCCAATAGGAACACATATTCATTCCTAACTGACCTTCAGTGACCTGGAAAGTGTTTATTTGTATCATTTTCAGTTAGTGCGCACTAAATCGAGTTAGTGCGCACTAACGGGGAGTTAGTGCGCACTAACTCGAGTTAGTGCGCACTAACACGATTTAACGATTTTTAACGATAAATCGTTAGAATTTCTATTGTATCGTGTTCTATAACGATTTAAGACGATATAAACATTATCGGACGATAATTTTAATCGTTGAAAAACGATTCACATCCCTAATAGCTACAATGAATATGCATGAGAAAGATTTACATGCACTGCCTCCATTGCATGCAAATCTATCTAATGCATATTCATAGGGATATCCTGAATACCTGGCCTGTTGGTGGCACTCGAGGCCTGGAGTTTGCTATCCCTGAGTTAATGTCTATAGAGGGAAAAATATACTTGGTGAATCAGATCCATGGTCTGCAAAACATTCAGGCAGGTGATGCTAGTATGCCCACAATTATCATAATATTTGATTTTTAATATAGAGTTTGGCTATTATTGAGAATACAGCAGCAGAAGAAAACCTAGTAAGGATGTGCACTCACAGTTTTGGTTCCATTTGGTCATTTAGTCAGTCTTTTATTTTGGTGTAAACTGTTTTTAGTTTGATTCATTCATTTATGGAGTTTATACATGTAAATGCCACTTTAAAAAATAAAACTGGAATTATGAGCACAATATGCAGTTATCTGATTAAATCTAAATTTTGTGCATGTAAAAAAATATACATGCTTAAATTCCAAAAATGAATGCACGTCCCTAAAATCTAATAAAACAGGACAGGATGATAGTGTCATTACAATAACTGGTAAAAGTAGAAATACATAAAATCATGTTCACAAATGAGATGCAGTAAATACCCCCATTTTAAGGTATATACTGCCATCAGATATTTCTTGGATTGTTAATACTGGCAGCATAATGGTCTAGGAAGGTCATACATTCCCTATCATCTTTGCAAACCAAGGCAGTGAAGTGGGTTACTCTGCCCTCAGCTGATAGAGAACATTCTTAATTCTCCATCACATCCTCATTGGATAAAGAGAAGTGTAGCCTGGGCCCTGTAAAGTAGCCTCTGTTTCCAGCAGATGATGAATATGTTTTGATTGGTGCAGCAAGATCCAGGTTCCAGTGTCCTTGGCCCATGCTTCGGCCTGGTTGAGCAGTGGCTGGATTGCTTTCTGGGCAAGAGCCCTTGCTTGGGCTGCTTGCTCCTGTTGAACAGCTTTACCTCCTATGGCCATTTGTTTTTCCTTAGTGAAGTAGGCTTCAGGGCTGATGCCAAGTTCTTTATTGCTGCTGCTTGATTGCCCTTCTTGTAGGTGGATCCCTGGAAATTTGATCTGGTAGTGCCCTTGGGAGCGAGGGTCCCTCACTGAACTTCTGGTAGTTCCCCTCACCTGTTCTCTCTCTCCCCCTCCCTTTCCTTAGTTTGGGGCAAAGCTATCCATATTTACTGAAAATAAAAATTACCAGAGCAGCAGTTCACATAGAGAGAGAGTATCTGTGCAGCATCTGTGGTGCCCAGCCACTTCTGAAGGATAAGTGTAACAGAACAATTTCAACCTGTGTCAGGTCCTCCTGCTAGGCTCAATGCAGTTATCTCCTGTGGCCTGCATTTCTGACTTTCCTCTGCCTTATAGCCAGATTAAACCAGAAACCTCATGGTCTATACACAGGCTGGAAACTAGACTATCAGGCTAGTCTTGATACAGTTCCATCCATTACTGAAGGGAAGATCAGTTGGTTTCTGTCAGACAATTTCATAGCAATCACATCTGTAAACATGCAAGGGTCACTCAGTCAAATTTGTTATTCCAATAGGAAGAGCAGAATTTGACTCACCTTTTCATGGCTCACATTGTGAGAGCTGAAAATATCCAGATCAACTTTTACTCAACAGAAACATTCTAAATCCCAGGGAATGAGAACTCATCAGGGAGAGGTTTTAGTAAATAATGGACCAGTTTGTCATTCTTTTTTAGACCTGGTGGAAACCCACTGAAATTTTAAATTCAACAGGTTATTCAGTCATGTGAACTAATGGGGCTCCAATGGAATAGATCATTTGAATCAGACATGGCCAAAGGACAGGCTTTTTATGTGTTCTTGTGATCCTTGCATTCCTTTTTTAAACATTACAGACTGAACATACAAGCCAGGGCAGATGCTGTATTCAAAGTAGGAGTTCTCAAAACAGCCCTGGGTTAGTCTAAACTTGGGTAATCCCAACTTGACTGGACTGGTCTAACAAAATGATAAAGAAGGAAACATTTAATCATACCTGCTAATTTCCTTTCCTTGAGTTCTGCTAGACCTTTCTAGGACCCATCCAGGAACACAGCACCTGCTCTCCCTCTCTCTCCCTCTTTCCTTCCCTATCTTTCAGATGACATAAGGATTATATTGCAGTCCTTAGGGAAGTAGCAGGACTGTCTCTGTGTCATCTGTTCTGCTTCCATTTCCACACCTATCTTCTGCCTAAGGAATACTGGTAAAGGTTCCCTTCTCCTGGAAAGGGTAAGCTATTATTGATTTAAGAGCTCACTCCATTGCTTTGACAGAAGGTTACTGGCAAGGTCTTGGGCTATGTGATGTCACAAAGAAAAAGGCATGCACTCTGTCTTTATCACCTGAGGAGAGGAGTAAACCCACTTGTCTGAACTGGTCTAGCAGGACTCGTGGAAAGGAAATTAACAGATATGACTAAATGTCTCCATAGTAGCTATCCTGCTTGTCGAAAGTGTGTTTTCTGAAATGATGTGTTCATTGATTTCTCTACTGCTATCTTTGCTGCTGCTGCTTTAGCATCTCTTACAACAATACTATATATTCTCAGTGGTTTTCAACCCTTGAGCACCCTCTAGTCAGCCTGATTTTAAGGACATCCAAAATTAGGGATGTGAATCGTTTTAGGACGATTAAAATTATCGTCCGATAATTTTAATATCGTCTTAAACCGTTATGGAACACAATACAGTACAGATTCTAACGATTTATCGTTATAAATCGTTAGAATCGTGAGCCGGCACACTAAAACCCCCTAAAACCCACCCCCGACCCTTTAAATTAAATCCCCCACCCTCCCGAACCCCCCCCAAATAACTTAAATAACCTGCGGGTCCAGCGGCGGTCCGGAACGGCAGCGGTCCGGAACGGGCTCCTGCTCCTGCATCTTGTCGTCTTCGGCCGGCGCCATTTTCCAAAATGGCGCCGAAAATGGCGGCGGCCATAGACGAAAAAGATTGGACGGCAGGAGGTTCTTCCGGACCCCCGCTGGACTTTTGGCAAGTCTCGTGGGGGTCAGGAGGCCCCCCACAAGCTGGCCAAAAGTTCCTGGAGGTCCAGCGGGGGTCAGGGAGCGATTTCCCGCCGCGAATCGTTTTCGTACGGAAAATGGCGCCAGCAGGAGATCGACTGCAGGAGGTCGTTCAGCGAGGGTTCCGGCGCCTCGCTGAACGACCTCCTGCAGTCGATCTCCTGCCGGCGCCATTTTCCGTACGAAAACGATTCGCGGCGGGAAATCGCTCCCTGACCCCCGCTGGACCTCCAGGAACTTTTGGCCAGCTTGTGGGGGGCCTCCTGACCCCCACGAGACTTGCCAAAAGTCCAGCGGGGGTCCGGAAGGACCTCCTGCCGTCCAATCTTTTTCGTCTATGGCCGCCGCCATTTTTCGGCGCCATTTTGGAAAATGGCGCCGGCCGAAGACGACAAGATGCAGGAGCAGGAGCCCGTTCCGGACCGCTGCCGTTCCGGACCGCCGCTGGACCCGCAGGTTATTTAAGTTATTTGGGGGTGGGGGATTTAATTTAAAGGGTCGGGGGTGGGTTTTAGGGGGTTTTAATGTGCCGGTTTTTCGATTTTTCGATTTTTCGATTTTTTAACGATTTTCACGATTTTTCACGATATTTTACCCCCCCAAACGGCAACAATACGATTCCCTCCCCCTCCCAGCCGAAATCGATCGTTAAGACGATCGAGGACACGATTCACATCCCTATCCAAAATGAATATGCACAAGACAGATTTGCCTGCACTGTATCTATTCTATTCCAATCTACCCCATGCATATTCATTGTAGAAATCCTGAAAACCAGCCTGGGGATATTTGAGGAATGGGTTGAAAACCACAGATATATTTTGTAATGTCCAATCTAGAAGCAATTATGTAACAGGAAAGGAAAAAAATACAGTTTGTTCTGGACAAGATGAAGATATTTGAGCATGCTAAGAGATGTAGTCCTAGTTTCTTATCAAGAGGACCATATTAGCTCATCATTACTACTTATTTTATTTTCATAAATTCATTCAGGTTTGGCCCACTCCAGTCCTCAAGAGCCACAAACAGACTCCAGATTTGTATACAGTATTTCAAATGAGGTCTTACGAGGTACTTATATGGGGCAATATCACATTTTTTTATTGCTGATGATTCCTCTATGTTTCCAAGTATCTTTCTGGCTTTTGCCATTATTTTATCTACCTGTTTGGCCCTCTTGAGACCATCAGCTTCACTCAACCCCATATCCCAGTCTTGTTTTGTACATGGAAGAATTTCATCCCTTTCACTGCACTTTTCCCTTGGGTTTTATTTTACAGCTGAAATGTATTACTCTTCATTTTTTTTTAGCCTTTAATCTTACCTGCCAAATTATAGACCATTCCTGAATCTTCATTCCTGAATCTTCTCGTGTTTGGGCCTGATTCACTCAACTTCAGATACACATTAAATTGTAAGCTTCCTGGAACAGGGACTAATTATGCCTTTATGTAACTTGTTAAACAACACACTGGTTTAGGATGATTAACAATAATAAATATATTTATTAAAATGTGATAAACTGTGCATTATGGGCTGGATTTACGCACGTAGAGGGGGTTACGCATCGCCGGGCCTATTTTATAAAGGCCCGGCGATGCGCGTAAAGCCCCGGGATGCATTTAAGTCCCAGGGCTTTACTAAAGGGGCGGTCCAGGAGCAGGGCATGGTTGGGGAGGGGAAGTCCTGGACGGGGCATGGGTAGGGTCAGAG
Source organism: Rhinatrema bivittatum (assembly GCF_901001135.1). Taxonomy (NCBI): domain Eukaryota; kingdom Metazoa; phylum Chordata; class Amphibia; order Gymnophiona; family Rhinatrematidae; genus Rhinatrema; species Rhinatrema bivittatum. The sequence continues at coordinate 407,680,160 of NC_042617.1, read as the reverse complement.
GATCGAATGCCGGCAGGCTGCAGGCGTGTGCAACTTGTGCCTGCCCCTGGGTAGGCGCAAAAGGTAAGATAAAAGTTAGGGGGGTTAGAGTAGGGCTAGGGGGAGAAAGATTAGGGGAATGGATGGGAAGGTCAGGCTAGGGGGAAGGGAAGTTCCCTCACAGGCCGCTCCAATTTCGGAGCAGCCTGGGGGGGAATGGGGGAAGGCAGCGCGGCTCGGCGCATGCAAGGTGCACAATTGTGCACCCCCTTGCGCACGACAACCCCCTATTTTATAACATGCGCGTGCCTGTGCATGCATATAAAATCGCATGTCCATGTGCGCATGCTGGGTAGCGTGCGCACATGGATGCTCTCGCGCGGCTTTTAAAATCTACCCCTATATGAATTTGTGCTTTCATTTGACTACAACGTGCAAGATAATTAGTTATACAATCTTTTTTTATGAATTTGTAATTTATATACAATCTGTTTTCATGGTCTATAGTAAAAAAAATTTTCAATGAATACAACTCTGATTCCTAATCATTATTTTGTAGTCTGTTAGATATCAAGAACCTTGGAATAACCATGCCTAAGGTTTACTGTAACAGTTGAAGTTCTTAAGATTGTGATATAAAACTCTGCAAAACTCTTTCCATTGTTTCCTTTAAAATGGTGGTTCTCAATCTTTTTTCATTCGGGACACCTGACAGATGGTACTCACATGCGTGACACACTGAACATCTGACCGTCATGGGGCTAAATGTAAACGTAAATTCTGCATCCACAGGAACCCCCTCGACTCCCAACAATGGATGCAGAACAGAACTAGGGCATTACCCATACAACTCACCATACAAAAAAGATATCCTGGTTCTGATGACATCACAGTAAAAGCAAAACAAACTCCCTTTACTACCAGTCACAAAGCCCTCCTTATGAGAAGACAGTAATTTACTACTAATGCATGTCCTATTGAGAAAACATAACAAATAAGATTGATACAAGTGCCTACATGCTAGTAAAATACCTCACCTCAGTCACACACACAAAACTGGCATTCATCCAAGTGCAGACAGACCACAAGTTATAAATATGGAGACAGAAACTGGAATAAAAAACAAAAAAAAGCCACTCTCCATGCAGTGCAAACCTGGAGAAATGGAAAGAGAAATATAGCACCTAACATGTCCTTTTGTGGATTGCAAACTGGCTAAAAGACAGGAAACAGAGAGTAGGATTAAATGGGCAATTTTCTCAGTGGAAGGGAGTGGACAGTGGAGTGCCTCAGGGATCTGTATTGGGACCCTTACTGTTCAATATATTTATAAATGATCTGGAAAGAAATACGACGAGTGAGATAATCAAATTTGCAGATGACACAAAATTGTTCAGAGTAGTTAAATCACAAGCAGATTGTGATAAATTGCAGGAAGACCTTGTGAGACTGGAAAATTGGGCATCCAAATGGCAGATGAAATTTAATGTGGATAAGTGCAAGGTGATGCATATAGGAAAAAATAACCCATGCTATAATTACACAATGTTGGGTTCCATATTAGGTGCTACAACCCAAGAAAGAGATCTAGGTGTCATAGTGGATAACACATTGAAATTGTCGGTGCAGTGTGCTGCGGCAGTCAAAAAAGCAAATAGAATGTTGGGAATTATTAGAAAAGGAATGATGAATAAAACGGAAAATGTCATAATGCCTCTGTATCGCTCCATGGTGAGACCGCACCTTGAATACTGTGTACAATTCTGGTCGCCGCATCTCAAAAAAGATATAATTGCGATGGAGAAGGTACAGAGAAGGGCTACCAAAATGATAAAGGGGATGAACAACTCCCCTATGAGGAAAGACTAAAGAGGTTAGGACTTTTCAGCTTGGAGAAGAGACGACTGAGGGGGGATATGATAGAGGTGTTTAAAATCATGAGAGGTCTAGAACGGGTAGATGTGAATCGGTTATTTACTCTTTCGGATAGTAGAAAGACTAGGGGGCACTCCATGAAGTTAGCATGGGGCACATTTAAAACTAATTGGAGAAAGTTCTTTTTTACTCAATGCACAATTAAACTCTGGAATTTGTTGCCAGAGAATGTGGTTCGTGCAGTTAGTATAGCTGTGTTTAAAAAAGGATTGGATAAGTTCTTGGAGGAGAAGTCCATTACCTGCTATTAAGTTCACTTAGAGAATAGCCACTGCCATTAGCAATGGTTACATGGAATAGACTTAGTTTTTGGGTACTTGCCAGGATCTTATGGCCTGGATTGGCCACTGTTGGAAACAGGATGCTGGGCTTGATGGACCCTTGGTCTGACCCAGTATGGCATTTTCTTATGTTCTTATGTTCTTAACATAGTCCCAGGATCTGCAATAATGCACACAAACTAATCCACACAAAGCTACACCTGCATTATGGAGCACACTAAAACAGTAAAATCCCTATATTAAACCAGGCCCTAAACACTAATACATTTCCTATTGGGAAAACAGAATAAGCCAAGCTGCTATAGAGCCCCACACTGAAATAATTGTAAAGCTATACTAAAAATATTACAAAACAGCAGATGAAAAGAACAACATCCAACAATTACAAACTCATAAAGATTATTAAAAACTGTCCAAATATCATTAAAATATTTCAAAGCAGCAGACACATCACATAATACCCAATAATTAAAATGGCAGTCAATCAAGAAAAATCAACTTAAAAAGCCACTTTTACTTACCCTCTCCAGCAACTCTCCTACTCCTTTCCCTTGTAGGCCAATAACACACACCAGAAGCAGCAGTGGCTGCTGAAGCTCTGTCCTCACAGTCCTCTTCCTTAGGGCCCACAACTAGTCACTCATACATACACACACACACACACACACACACACACACACACACACACACACAGACACACACCCCAATTAAATCCCATGATCAGTCTCTGTCTCATACACATGAATAACTTTCCTGACTAGTCTCTCTTCCTCACACACAGACAACACTCACCTCCCTGCCAGTCTGTCTCTTACACATACCAGTCACCTCCCTAACCAATCTGTGTCTCTCTCACACACACCTCCCTGACCAGTCTCTGTCTCTCACACACACGTCAGTCAACTCCTTGACCAATCTTTGTCTCTTACACACATCCCAGTCACCTCCCTGACTAGTCTCTGTCTCACACACACCCCAGTCAACTCCTTGACCAATCTTTGTCTCTCACACACCCCAGTCAGCTCCTTGACCAATCTTTGTCTTTCACAGACACACTCCAGTCACCTCCCTGACCAGTCTCTGTCTCACACACACCCTAGTCACTTCCCTGACCAGTCTCTGTCTCTCATACACACCCCAGTCACCTCCCTGACCAGTCTCTGCCTCTCACACACACTTTGCTTAGGGCCCCGACACTGTATTCATTGCCACTGTCTTCTGAGATGCACTGAAACAGCGTACATTTATTTTAAAGAAGTATGCCACATCACTTAGGCCTTTCTTCTGGCTGCCAGGATATCCCCAGGCTCCCGTGGCCCCCATCTGCCTGCTTCTATGGCCGCCGGGAGCTCCAGAGAACCTATCTGTAACCAGCATGGCTGAGTGCCACTTTTACTTTAATCGTGGCTCTGCCACACTCACTGTTGCATGGGGGGGGGGGGAAGGAATCCCCAGAGCAATTGGCCTCTTCATGTTTGTGGCTCACTGCTACATTGGGGAATCCCTGCTCTATTGCGGCTCCCTGCAGCTTTAGAAGTGGGAAATCCTGGCGCGGTTGACCTCTTCTCTTTGCGCCTTACCGCTGCGTTTAATTTCAGCACGGCTGGGCTTCTTTGCCACCACTGGCCTGGACATTGTCAAACCACCCCATCCCCAGGCTATGGGATACCCCTTCTTTCTGCCCCACTGGCCAGTCAGAGGCTTCCTTCCTTCTTGCTACTCCTTCTGGCAGGAAGAAGGAAGGAAGCTTCTGATTGGCTTGTGGGGGCAGGAAAAAGAGAGGAAGTTTCCCATTGGCCAGCAAGGGCAGGAACAAGGGAGACTTCTCATTGGCCTGTGGGGACAGGAAAAGGGTAAAAGAAAGCACAACCAGGGCAGTGGGTCACCCGGAGCTGCGTCACACTGGTGTGTCACGACTTACTGATTGAGAAACGCTGCTTTAAAGAATACCCTTTGTGATATCAAATCATGAATTGATATAATTGCTTCAATAAAACCTATGCAGGGTGCAATGAACCTGCTTAAATGCTTGGAATATGTTTCAGTATCCAGGAGGGTGTGACAGCAATCTCCTTCATACTGCCTCCATATGAACTAGGGATAAGAAGGTATTTCTGAAACCTGAAATGGACAAGGATGTAGTCTTCTAGCAACTGATACTATATAGGAAGCAAAGATGAAAACTGAAATGTTCAGCAAATTTAAAGCAATTCTTTGCCTTGCATGTCAGCATTTCTACAGCATGTATTTGTTGGCATCAAGCAGGGCACAGAAGAATATCAGTGAGGTGAATAATGGACTGTTACGCGCTGTTTAGTGATGGATTAACTGACATAACTAAGCTCAAAGTATAATTATGTCTGATTATGAATAATCAGAATTTGAATACCCATTACTTCTGTTTGATCACAGTAGAACAGAATAGAACATGGTAAAATAGCAAACATGCCCTTTAAAGTGGCATGAAGCCAGAAAGACTTGGGAAAACCATTGCTTTGCTTATCCATGGATATGAGCAACAAGAATTTGACCCATTCTTTGGGATCTTACTGGGTATTTGTGACCTGGAATGGCCACAGTTGGAGACAGGATTCTGGGCTTATTGGACCTTTAATCTGACCTAGTATGGCATTTCTTGGACAGTGCTCTGTTAATATTAGAAAAATTGACTGGCCAAAAGTGTAATGAACCTGAAACACTGGAAGGTGACATGTTCTTCTTTTATTTTTTGCAGCCCTTTGTGCTGAATAAAATAAAACATATTTATGAAAGAAAGGTAACAAATCTCCCTGTCTAGCTAGTTTGCTGAAGAAATTGCCAGAGATTACTTTAAATCTGATTTTATTATTGAATATTTCTTTGAAAGCTATGCACCTTATTGTTTATGCAAATCTATTAAAAATGATACACTGGATATATCCCTGTGTGCTAGTTATCAGCCTGTGCTGAATATTCCTTTGTAGCAAAAGTCAAAGAAAGAGCTGTGACATAATAACTTTCAGTTGTTATAGAGTAAATGAGGTGTTTTACCCATTACCAGGCAGGCTTTAGAACTGTGCAGAGCATAGAGATTGTTTTTGTGTCATTTTGTGGTGATGTATTGCAGCACATAGATATAGGGGTGCCAACATTGCTGTTTTTCACAATTCAGCTCCAGCATTTGATTTGATGAACCATACTATCTTTTTGGATGCATATAAATCTTTCGACCTACATGTAGGGTGAAACAATGGTTAGAAACATTCCTTTTAAGTGTTGGGGTTAGCTGTTCCACAGCTCTTTGCTTGCCATGTAGAGTACACTGACAGCTGCTTCTGACTCTTTCAATTAAATGTATTTTTTTTGGTGTAACCAACAGGAAAACATAGACAGTTACGGACTGAAATGTTTTACTTATGCTGATTCCAATCAAAAGGGAGATAAACTAATTGCAAAATGTCAATACAAACAAAAGAAAAAAATTGCACTCAAAACTTAGCTTTACATTTTAAATCCCTTGTTTAGAGTAAAAAATTTCAGATGCACATTTTAGGCAACACATGCCTTTGTGGTGGAAGACAAAAGCACCATCTTTAGTTTAAAAAAAAGCCCCCTTTCTGATCTTAAAGATAACCATTAAATGTTCATTTTTATATTATTTTTTTGTAAATTTTAATATTTTGGAAAATGTATTTGTCTTTTGAATTAGACTTCTAATAATCCCCAAACCATTAAAATCACTACAAAAACTTGTTTTAAAAGGGGGAAATTCCTCTCAACTTATCTTAAATGTAGCAGTAGCCTATGTTTAGCCTGCATTTAAAGAAGCCATCAATCTGACCCGGTCTCCTTTGAAAACTCAGACAGAGCATGTATGAAACAGAGAGAAGAATACAGAGATTCTTAATTACCAAAAGGTTTTGCTACAACATCCCGCACATAGCCATTGTGGGGTGAAATGCTGACAGAGTCGGAATGATGGCTTCATTGAGATAACAGTAAGATTTTTTTAACAAATAAATAATATAAAGGTCAAGGATTAGCTTCATGTGGACAAGAAGGACGTGAATTTTTGTGTGTTTTGGGTGCAGCCTATTGGTTACCATAATAAAGGAAATAGATATGGACATAATAGAAGTCATTGAAAAAATAACAATGAAATTCCGTTAAAAGACCATTTTTGGTTTGTTTGGATACAGAGGAAACAAATTCATGGATGCCCCAAAAATAATTACCCTTTTGATTTACATTCATTTTTTGATCCAATAAAGTCTATGAGATGAGCAAAATTAGAGATTTTATTCAAGGAGTGGAGCTGGAATGGATAGACACACATAAGGAGCAGAACTAATCAAGGCAAAACACTCTTTCAATAACCAATCCCAATTGGCAGTTGCATAGATTGAGAAATTTCTCATTTTATTTTTACCTGAAACTGAAAGGAAATCTAGACCTTGAGCACAGTCATCATTTTGAAGCATTTCTTTTCTGGATTTCAGAGAGAAAAAAATTCCTTTCTGTAGTTCAGTATGTTTCAGAGTAAAAAAAGTGTAAAAAATATTGTTGTTGGTGCCCTTTGCCTCTCTTTTAGGGGGTCATTTTTGTAGCATATCGCACATGAAAAGGGACTTTTAACCCGCGAAAAGTCCCTTTTCGCGTGTGATAGCTAGATCAGGGCAGAGTCGGCCCCAGAAGAGGAGGAGTCGGGGCGTCGTCGGGGTGGGCGCAGCATATACTTCGCTGGTGGCGAAAAGGTAAGAACCCTTTCGCTGCCAGTAGCATGCTCCATAGCACCACCTTTTACGATGGCGCTTTTGGGTGTGAAAGTCGGCAGCGAAAGCACCGCGGAGGTGTGATCGCTGCCGGCTTTCGCAGGCCCACCCCCTGCTTCCCCCTCCCACCCCCTGCTATTTCCGAATCCTTTAAGGTCTACGACCTTAGAAAATCCAGGCCTTAGTGTTTTGGGGTGTTCTTACCACTGTTGACACTGCTTTGCTCTTCTCATAGTACATGTGGATGTTCATGTAATTGTTGATGCTGTTTTATTTCTTTTTTCTTTCCTTAGGCTGATCATGCCCTCTTTTGGTGCCTTTGAGTCTTCATGCTACTGCTTTTTTTTATGATCTTTGTTCCTCTTTTAGAGCCTTAGTATATTCACGACACTCTTGGTGCTGCTTTGTCCCTCTTGGTGTAACTTTGGATGTTCTAGACACTGTTCATATTGCTTTGCTTATCTCAATGTACCTTTTGTGTTCATGCCTCTGTTTGGCCCCTGTCATGATGCCTGGGGCTTAGTTACACTCTCCCCCATTCTTGATGTCTTAGAGTATTCTTTCTTCTGTTGCTGTTGCCTGACTGCAAGTTTCGCTAAACTTGGATAGAAAACCCCACTTTTAAAGCCCAGAATAGGTATTTTTTTGTTTTCTCAATTGACTTTAGCATAAAATGATTGACCAAATAACATAAGTGAATCATTTTTGGAAAGCTTAACCCAAACCAAACAAATCACAAAGCCAAACAAACCAAATGAATGACCTGAATCAAAACTGTTTTCCATACACATCCCTATTGGAGATTGCCAACTGCAGGTGTTATGGGAGTCTTGGTTTAGTGGACCCTTGGGCCGACCCACTAGAGACCAGGAAAGAAGGACAATGTCTCTGTTTAACAGTAGGCCGGGAGGCAGATGATCAGGCTGGACGGAGATGCTATTCACCCTAGAAGCTGGCACTCCCCCGGGAGGAGCCCGTAGGAGCCCAACCACTGGGACTTAGGTGTCTTCGCCCTTGGAAGCCGAAGCCCCCCAGGGAGGAGCCCGTAGGAGCCCGGCCACTCTTAGGTGAACGGTGGATCAGGACGGGTAACTGGAACCACACTAACACAGCGGTAACACTGTAACAGGGTACGGGTTCTGAAACCAGGCAGGAACTGTAGCAAGACTCGGGTACTGGAACCAGGCAGGAACTGTAGCAAGCAGGCAGGAACCAAGCAGGTACTGTAGCAAGCAGGCAGGCAAACAGGAACGGAGCAACGAAGACAAGCAAGACGCTCCGGGGCACAACGTAACAGGGAACCAGGAAGCTAACCTGTTGCAAGGCAAAGACTGGCTGACCGCGGCCGACCTAAGAAGGCCGCAGCTTCTGACGTCAGTATCTGGGCGGAGTCACCAGTGGCGGGAAATTGCCTAGAAAAGCGCCCAAATGGATCGAGCGCGCCTAGGGGCTGGGCGTCCATGGGAGAGCTCGCCACGGCGCAGCCTCAGCGGGGACGCTGCCAGCCAGGCCGCGGATTAGGCCTCGGGAACCAGGAGCAGGTCCGGGAGACTGGAGGTAAGGGACTGGCCGCGGCACTCGCGGCCAGAACCGTAACAGTAGGATACTAGAATGCTTACAAAATTATTTTACAAACAAATAGTTGAAGAGCTTACTCATGACATGGTAACACTGTGCCTGATGAAGACAAAAGGAGATAGTATCACTGAAGTTATTGTAAGAGACAACTTGAGGATCAGTGATCACTATTACTGTGCATTCTAATATAAATACTGGTTGCAAAGCAAACTATACTTGGATAAGGGTCCTAGAATTAAGAAGGACTAATTAAATAAATGAATTAAACTAAGGAAAACTGATTAGGTGTAGGGAATCTAAGAGATATAAATAAACTATGGACATTAAAAAAAAAGGAGCATTTAAATGGCAACTAATTATTGTGTCATGCATGTTAACAAGGAAAATACGCTATTATATTTCACCAAAGAAATAGGAGAAAAAAATAAAAGTACAAAGACTAATATCCAGAAGCTATAAACACACAGAAGGAGGACCGGCAACATTTCCAGGAGAAACAGAGAGAGGAAGGGCAGTGAAACAGGAAAAGTCCCAAACAAAGAAACATATTGCCAATCAGTAAAGGCAGGTAGTACATCTTTCTTTAATATATATAAGTGAAAAAAGAAAGATCAAAAGGGAATAGTGAGAATTAAATGGAAGGACAGGTTTAATGATGAAGAGGTTCAGAAAAAAATCAGATATTATAAAAACTCTTGCTCAGCATTTTACACTAGAAGTTAAAGATAGTAGATCAAAGCAGCCACATGCATAAGGGATGGTGTAATTAATTCATTAAGATTTATAAAGAAGGCAGTATTCAATGTACTAGCAAAACTAAATGTTCACAATAGGGTGTTTATTCATTGGAAGACAACGGGCTTTTTCAGAGCAAAAAATGTCTATTTTTTTATTTATTCTGAACAAAAAAAAACAAAAACAGGGTTGCCCAAAAATGTTAGGTATTTATGGTTTGCTTCCAAAAAAACATTAAAATGTTTTTAAAAAATGGCCCCACAGGCCCCCTCCACTGCCTTTTCAGGGTCTTTTTCCTGGAACTTGCCAGGCCCCTCCAACCCCCTAACTCTCACCAGTAATCTGGGAATGAAGTCTACTTGGTTGGGCTGGCTGGGCACCTTTGACTCCCCACCCCTACTCCTTGCAAATAAGTCAGGGAGCTCTGCATCGTCCACTTACCCTATCATGGGGGATCTCTTACAAAGAAAGGAACAGGACTGATCCCTAGTTAATCCTGCCCAACTAGGATCCCTTTAAAAATAACAGCAGCTGGCCCTGAAACTGGTGCCAATTTGATATCAACAAAATGGCATTGGTCTAGGGTAATCCCGTTTTAAATGGGTTGCTCCTGCTTTTTTTTTATGGAAGACCCCCAAGTCAAGGGTAATTATGGGCTGGGAAGGTCTCTGGCACTAACTATAGCTCATTTGCAGGGAATAGACATGGGTTGGAGGGGCCCAGGGAGGCCTCAGATGAGCTTGGCTCAGCCCAGCTGGATAAGCCCTGGTACCAGTTTATTGGCACAGTAGGGGGTTCAAAAGGGCACAGAAAGGCCTTAGGAGATATTTTAAAATTTAGCTCCACATATGAACCAAACCAAGACAAGTATTAACATGCACCAAAAACAAATTACCTAAAAAAACCAACAAAAAAGTACTACTAAATGATAGACCATTATAATACCTTGAAACTAGTACATTGCAGAATCATAGGCAACATCATTTCACAAGGGGAAATCTTGTCAAACAAACTTGATAATTGTATGCACAAGAACAGTTTTTATTTCATTCCATTTCTCTTTTTTGATTGTGTTTTAAAGTTTTATTTTGTTTCATTATAAATGCATGTAAAATTTGTTTTCTAAATATGTAACTGTGCTTATACTAAAATTCTTCTACAATAGAATGGGCATGGTATGATTCTGCACATTATTTCAAAACATCTGCCCTGCACTAACCAGCCTTTTCCCTCCTCCTGAACCCTACTGGGGGAGGGGTGATATTGCCTCTTGGAGGGGCTTTTTGTCATAGATTTGTAAAGGGAGGTGTGATAACTAATGCAAGTTTTATGTGCTCATGGGAGTCGGAAGGAGAGACAGCTTCTTGTAGCAGAGTTTGGAAGGAGAGGAAATCCTCTGTGCTAAGTAGTCCAAAGAGAAAGGATCAGTTAACATGGGAGATTTTGAGCAGCAGTGTGGCCGCAAACATTTTAACACTTGATATGCTTTAATTTTATGCTCCCTTATTTACACTTCACTAATTTGGGCCATACTCACTAAAATGTTGGAGGAATACCTTGAGGCACTGTTACATAGCACAGTATTCTAAACTCGTGCAAGACAACCTTATCATGCATACAGAACTTTATTGCATGCCTATTTGCAGAAGATATGAAAGTTTGCAATAGAGCAGACATGCCAGAGGGGATAAATAAGTTGAAGGATAAATTTATAAATTTTTAAAAATGATCAAAGATATGTCAACCACACCTTAGTTTTAAAAAGATATGCAAAATCGTGCATTTGGGGTGCAGAAATCTAAATACCTCTATGTAGGTGAGAAACTAGCAGTGACCAAATAAGAAAGTGACTTGAGGTCATCATCTTTGATGTCCTCAAGTTAGCCAGTCAGTGTGACAAAGCCTTTGAGAAAGTTAATACTATGCTTGAGTACATAGGTGCTGATGTAATAAAAGTGCACGGTAAAACGGGCACGCGTGTTGAGTGCCTGTTTTCCTAATGCATGCAAGTCCACTACCCCTGGGTGCCTGATGCAACAGGGAAATGAGCTGCCACTCTAAAAAGGACATGCTAGGGAAAATTGAGCATCCCTAGCACGTTCCTGGCATCGGGCACCCAGGAAACATGGCTGTGTGTGGGTTAGGAAAACAGACACTCAATACAAGTGTCCGTTTTATCCTGCTACCAGCCCAATATATAAGCACTATTTACATGACCTGAAGTGTTTATATTGTGCCTGTATATTGTGCACCCAGAATTATTTTTTCCCCTTTCTAGTTTTTTTTTTCCCCTTTTAATTTTGGCATGATGTAACCCTTGTATGTACCCTGCAAATGAGCTATAGTTAGTGCCAGAGACCTTCCCTATAATGAAACAAAATAAAACTTTAAAACACAATCAAAAAAGAGAAATGGAATGAAATAAAAACTGTTCTTGTGCATAGGAACCATAGCATTCTGTGCATAGGAACCATAGCATTCTGTGGTTCCTGTGACTTAATATCATCGTGATGCTAAGTAGGAGGCACCACATAAAGCAGAACTTTTTTGTTTTTTTGCAAACCTTTGATGCATGGCAAGGCTTAACGTCAGCTCCAGGGCTGGCATTAAATTTGCCACAGTAATAATTAAGCATGCATTGGGCGAACTGTAATTTATTGCATTGCGGGGTAATAGCTAATAGCCTCATCTACATGGAATTTACATGTGATGAGCGCTATTAGCTACGCACAAATTTGGACGCATATTTTGGATACATTGATGCCCTTATTGCATCGGGGGTTATGGACGCACATCCAAAACGCATGTCCATCCCCTCTTTAAGCTGTGTGCTAGGCTGAACCCTCTTTATTACATTGGCCGCATAAAGAGATAACACCAGTAGAAAGAGGGAGGTAAAATTGCCTCTTTACAAATCTCTGTCGAATCCTGATCTTGAGCACTATATTCAGTTTTGGAGACCACATCGACAAAATGATACTGACAAATAGAGGCAATTCAAAAGAGGGCCACCAAAATCAACTGTTTTTTCCTCTATAGCTATCATATCAGCACAAAGGAAAAGAGGAAACGTGGATATAATGCTTCAAGTCAAGACTTTCCATGGTTCCAAGTGACTGAGGTTAGGCATCATCAGTTTTTCAGCTGCTACACAACAGCCTTAAGCACAGATTTTGCCAGTCTGGAAAGATGATAACATTTTTTTAAATGCTTAATGCTGTATTTTTTCTGAAGAGGCACATCAATATGAGGTGTCCTATTAATAATTCAGTCACAAAGCAGAAGAGATAATCTTAATAAGATACCCATGTTAAATTACTAGAGCAGGATGCTGTTTCTTAGGCTATCAGGTGTTTGGGTATTATGGAGGTAATTTCAACATCCCCCAGGATAGAGTTTGCTTCTAGTTATTAAACAGATGTCATGCTACCTTTAGTGATAATTCCAACACATGCTCAGGTAAACATTAAAACCTGTGAACTTGGTGCAGGATAGTCTGGCAGTTAGAATGCATACAGAATCTGTGACTTTTTGACAATATTTCCTGCAAAGTTCCTAATAACAGGATGCAAAAAGAAGACACATGCGATTAGGAAAACAAAAGTGGCAAAAATCTCTTTGGTTTTCAAAGATAAAAGAAAAGAAAAGCAAAAAAAAAAAGTTTGTAATAGAAAGAAGAGCTCATGAACTTTTACTTTCATAAATATCTTTTGGGTATATTAATACCATTAGGGCTTCTGCTTTTAGGTGTTTATAAATTTTAAATTTGGGTGGTTATTTTCTAGCTAATTAAGCATTTTTGGAAAGTACTAAAATATTTTATTGGTGTATTCATAATATGAATATTGCTTTCTGGTGCATTATTTTGTATATTCAATTTCATAACAGAGCCAAAAATAAATTACTTAAAATTACCCCTTCAGGCAAGGCATTCTGGCCCTTTCATAGTACAGCTGCAATACTCTCACTGTCTCCTGGCACAATCCCAAAACTCTCCCTCCTTTCCAGAAGTGCCCTCACAGCCCAAGCACTGAATTTATATAAAAACAATATTTAAAAAACTTTCAATAGATGAGGTGCTTTGATGCCCATTTAGCATAGTCCCAGAACTCTCCCTTACTCCCAGCAGTTCTTCTACAGGCTTCAGCACTGTCACACCCTCCTAGCACAGATGGAGAGGAGCAGTTGATAGGGGTGGCAGATGTTGTGTTCAGTGGTCTGCAGGCCTGTTCCATGGACCACCACTCTTACCTCCAGCCCTGGACCTGAGCTGGCCCCAGCAGATGCAGAAGGAGACCTCCTGACAGTCAGGCAGTAGCCTGCCATGAGCCGCCTGCTTTCCCCACTCCTGTGACCTCCAACACTGCCTTCTCTGTCGGCGTTGCAGACCACCATGGTCAGCCAATCTCCAATGCCACATATGTCCTGGGCCCTCCTAGGCTTGCACACATAAGAACAGGCCATACTGGGTCAGACCAAGGAGCCATCAAGCCCAGCATCCTGTCTCTAACAGTGGCCAATCCAGGCCATAAGAACCTGGCAAGTACCCAAAAACTAAGTCTAATCCATGTTACCATTGCTAGTAATAGTGGAGGTTATTATCTAAGTCAACTTAATTATTAGCAGGTAATGGACTTCTCCTCCAAGAACTTATCCAATCCTTTTTTAAACACTGCTATACTAACTGCACTAACCACATCTTCTGGCAACAAATTCCAGAGTTTAATTGTGCGTGAGTGAAAAAGAACTTTCTCTGATTAGTTTTAAATGTGCCCCATGCTAACTTCATGGAGTGCCCCCTAGTCTTTCTATTATCTGAAAGAGTAAAAAACCTATTCACATCTACCCATTCTAGACCTCTCATGATTTTAAACACCTCTATCATATCCCCCCTTAGCCGTCTCTTCTCCAAGCTGAAAAGTCCTAACCACTTTAGTCTTTCCTCATAGGGGAGCTGTTCCATTCCCCTTATTTTGGTTGCCCTTCTCTGTAGCTTCTCCATCGCAATTATATCTTTTTTGAGATGCGGCGACCAGAATTGTACACAGTATTCAAGGTGTGGTCTCACCATGGAGCGATACAGAGGCATTATGACATTTTCTGTTTTATTCACCATTCCCTTTCTAACAATTCCCAACATTCTGTTTGCTTTTTTGACTGCCGCAGCACACTGAACCGACAATTTCAATGTGTTATCCTCTATGACGCCTAGATCTCTTTCTTGGGTAGTAGCACCTAATATGGAACCTAACATTGTATAACTATAGCATGGGTTATTTTTCCCTATATGCATCACCTTGCACTTGTCCACATTAAATTTCATCTGCCATTTTGATGCCCAATTTTCCAGCCTCACAAGGTCTTCCTGCAATTTATCACAATCTGCCGATCGCCGCCATTTTGAGACTCAAAATCGCCGTCCCGCCAATACTCAAAATGGCGCCGATCGCCTTTGCCCTCACTATGGCGCCATTTTGAGTATTGGGATCGGACGGACGGCGTGAAAGGAGGTCGCTCCCGGACCCCCGCTGGATTTTTGGCAAGTCTTGTGGGGGTCAGGAGGCCCCCCCAAGCTGGCCAAAAGTCCCTGTGGGTCCAACGGGGGTCCTGGAGCTACCTGACGTCCTACGCCAGGACTCAAACTGGCGCCGATAGCCTTTGCGCATACTATGTCACAGGGGCTACCGGTGCCATTGGTCAGCCCCTGTCACATGGTAGGAGCACAAGATGGTGCCGATGGCCATGTGACAGGGGCTGACCAATGGCACCTTAGCCCCTGTGACAAAGGCTATCAGCGCCATTATGAAACTAGCACCGAGGGTCTGAGTGAGTTCCCGGACCCCACCGCTGGACCACCAGGGAGTTTTGGTAAGTCTTGGGGGGGTCAGGAGGGTGGGGGGGGTTTAAATTTTTATTTAGGCCGAATAAAACAGAAATCTGTTTAATACGTGAGGAGTCGCGATGCGTTTTGTCTCCCCACATATTTAACAGATAGCAAAAAATAAGTTGCGGATTACAAATACGTGGAAAACGGATGCACACCTCTAATCATTTATAAATATATTGAAAAGTAAGGATCCCAATGTGCTGACCTTGCCTGTCTTAAAGGGCTAGTGGCAGGAAACCATGGCTTGTTCTGCCTGATGATATCACCAGTATATAAAGTCTGCCAGAGCGCCCCTTCAATGCCTCAGCAATAAGTCCACTCCATTGGAGAAGTGCTTTGCCTCTGCGCTTCTGGTTCCTGATCCTTGCTTCCTAGCTCCTGATTCCGCTATGTGTCCTTCCTGAGTTTCTGTGACCTGTTCCTGGTTCATTGGCAGTCTGGTTTGTCTTCTGAGTTCTTGTCTTCATAGTCAGTCTCTCCTATGTTTGGCTTAAGCATCTCATCTTGCTCCTGTGGTCCCTCATCCTCCTTCCTCTTCTTCATTCCTCATTTTATCGGATTGGACTTCTGACTTTGACCTTCAACTTGGCTTCTGTCTTGACCTTGGATTGGATCTCAATGTTGCTTGACCTCTGCCTCTCTCTGACCACTGCCTGAACCATGACACTGAGAGAACTCAGTCTGCCTCTGACCACAGCCTGAATCTGTCTCCACTTGCCTGCTGCCTGTCCTAACTGCTGCTTGTCCTGACTCCACTTTCTTCACCGTGCTAGCCTGCAACCTCATCTACACGATGGATCTTCACCTCCACAAAGGCCCATGCCTAAGTGCAGCTGGCTCCGACATCCGAGGGTTCAACCTAAGGGGAACGAGAGCTGGTATTGGTGAAGCCCCAGTTAGGCTTCTGTTCCAGCCAGCTCCGCCTTTTGTCAGTGGGAGCCAGCAGGGCTCCTCCCTACAGGTTGCGCCCAATCCAGCTAGGCCTAAAGTTCCACGTCCGCAACAGCAGCTGAAGAAGATTGCCACTTTTCAATTTGTAGGTCCCTCCTGGGTTTTTTAAGCGGTATCAGCAACAGCTAAATAATTTTGATGCTGCTTTCAAACATACTCTCCCCTTTTTCTCTCTCCTTACAAGAGTAGGGGCAAATAGGAGAGGGTTGCTGGCAGCACCCTGATGAAATCATTACCAAGACTGGGTGCTGGAATACTTGGCTGTTGCTCATGTGGCTTGTTCTTCATATTCAAGAAGAAGGCAGCAGTGGTATGACATCACCTGCATGGTAGGTCTGTTTTGGGAGATTTTCTGTTGTAACCAAAAATCCAGTTTTTTCCTTCTATTGATAGGTCATTTTATAATCATGTGATATATTCAAAAAGGAGTCTGGGATTCGTACATGCAGTATGGGAGTGCATGTGCAAATTTGCAGTTAAGAAACACACCGACTCCAATTCAGTTACTCCTGAGGAGGCTTGCAAAATTCGCTAGTGTCAGGTCTTTACACAGTTGAAATTGTGCTGGAGTTAGATATAAGTTTTGAAAGCAGAAGATAAACGTCACTATTTTTTAAATGCAAAAGAAATTATTTTAAAAAATTCACAAAACTGTTTGGAGACCAATGATTAAGTTGAAGCTATTTCATGATATTTACGAGCTATTTAAGATCAAAGCTATGTAGGTCTCTATAACATATGAAGGTTTCTTTATAACTGTGTGTGACTCAACATAAGTAGTTTTCAGGAAGTTATTTTACATTTATTTTCAGCATTAGGTTTTTCCTTTCCAAGCATGATATGTGTAATATTTTTCTCCTGTAAGTGCACAGTGACCAGACTCTTAAGAACTTGATTCTCCCATATTTTTTTGGTCTCTGAATGGCATCAGAAAAAAAAAATAAATAGGAACTGTCAAGAAAGCAAATGTTGAGTTGATATTTGTCAATAAAGAAAATATTTGTTACAGCCTCAAAGAAATATATTTCGAGTGTAAAATAGTCGGAAGAGCTGCCATAGACTTTTCATGCTACACAGCAAGATGCCCATGACTATTTATTCAACCAAATACATATGTACCATTTATTTGCCTTAGGGAGCACTTAGACATAAATATATTTACTCATGCCTCAGGCAGATATAAATCCCTGCCAGAATGCTGTCACAGTTTTTCAATTCCCATTTGTTTGTATGGGAACAATTCTGACATTTTTTATTTATTTTTATGCTTGGAAAAACATAAGGTCGGTTAAGTACAGTCTCTTCTTATATCCTCATTTTCTGTTTAAGACATGCCTTTCCAACTGAGTAGTTCAAAGCATGTTACATATTGTGTTGTATACAGAGTATAGTGTGATGCTTTTAAAGTAAGGCAATCAGGGTAGTTGACCTATTGCTGCATTTAAAGAAGACAAATAGGATGGAATTCTTAACAACTGGGTAAGACAAAATAAATTGCTAGACATTTTTTTTTTTTACAAGTTTCACCTATCTTTAAATCCCAGTTAAAGTTTCCCATTCAAACTTCACTCTTAAAATGTTTTGGTCAGGTTATCAAGGGTAATAGGAACTCTAAATTTAATTTTTGTTACAGAGAATGAGATTATGTTTTTTGTTCACCAAAGCTGGCAAATAAAAACAATTCTGACAGAAAGTTAAATTCAAAATTGGCATGCAAAATCGAAGTTCCAGAACTGACAGTCAAACATGCCTGGACTGTATGAGAGATTAATCCAGCCAGTTTTCGAGGCTGATTTTGCAGATGAAATGTGCCAACTCAGAAGCATGCAAAATGAATAATCTCAGGCATAAAAATGGAACTGATGTCATTTTCAATGATAAAAAGTAAAAGTGAATCTCATTATTTTTTAATTTGCAAGATGTATTACAAATGAATAAAATTACAAAAGTGGGAATTGAAGATTAGAGTCATCTTCTGCAGAAAGAAGATTATTCAGTGACACTTGAAGTTGTACTGCAAAAGATTTATGGATGGTATATGGATCATTTATAAACATAAATAAATCACTCTTACAAGACTTTTTTCTGTATAAAATGCTTTACATGTTGCAGCACTAAAAACAACTTCAAAAATCCTACCAACTGTCATTTTAAATTCATCTGGATTAGTGCAATGAAAATTGGGAAGACACTCATCTTTTGGTATTCAATACTGAAAATTAATTATGACAACTGAAGCATTCCATCCTGGAAGCCCAGACCAGATGTATTCCACACATTAAAAAAGGAGAAAGAAAGGCCAATAGACTGCCAGCAAGATTAAAAGGTGAGATGAGAGCCAAAAGAACATCTTTCAAAAAATGGAAAAGAAAACAGGAAATTGTATATGAACTGGCAAGTTAGATTCAAAACATTGATAAGGAAGGCAAAGATGCTTGAAAAGAATTTGAATAGATGTTTGCTGTGGAAGCAAAAACTCCTAATTAAATCTTTTGCAGGCACATTCAAAGCAAAAAGTCTGTGAGGTACTCAGTTGGACCATTAATTGATCAAGAGATAAAAGGGGCACTAAGGGAGGGTAAGGCCATAGCATAGAGATAAAATGATTTCTTTGCAGCTGATAAACAAAAATCCCATGCCGACCCTTTAAAAATAATCCCTTTGCTTCCCCCACCCTCCTGACCCCCACAAAAACATTTTACAGGTACCTGGTGGTCCAGTGGGGGTCCCGGGAGCAATCTCCCGCTCTCGGGCCGTCGGCTGCCACTAATAAAAATGGCGCCGATGGCCTTGCCCTTACCATGTGACAGGGTATCCGTGCCATTGGCCGGCCCCTGTCACATGGAGGGAGCACTGGATGGCCAGCGCCATCTTTAAAAATGGCGCGGGCGGTGGAATTCCAAGATGGCGGCTCTGTGAGGAGTGAGAGAAGGACGCTTTTGCTAAACGCTCTTTTTTCCTTTTGAAATAATTTTCCAATGCTGCACACCAAGCGAAAGGCCCGGCTCCGTGAGAGTCAAGCCTTAGATGAGACAATTGAAGCTCATCAGATTACTATCACCACTTACTTCACTTCGACACCGAATCAGCCAGGAGCGAGTGCCACGTTAGAGAGGGAAGAGACTGGATGTTCAGGAAGATAAAATACGTGAGATGGGAGAAAAAATTAAAGTTGTTGAAACTGGATACCATCATGTTTCTCAACAAGAGACTATTTTGAAAAAAAAAGTTGAGAATATTGAAAATAATCAACGTAGTCTTAATTTGAGGGTTCTTAACTTCCCGGTTATCTCCCAGATTTCCCCAATTGATTTATTTAAAAAATATTTAACAGATATTTTGAATATGCATTCTCAAGCTTTGCCTTTAATCTTAAAAGCTTATTTTCTTCCCCAAAAGAAACGGGAAGAAGGCCGGGAAGAGAGCGAACCACAGTCTCAAATGAACATCATAGACTTTCTAGAGTTATCAAATGAGGATGTAATATCAACAAGGGCAACTTTATTTGTGACTTTTGCATTTATAACGGAAAAAAGCTCAGTAATGAGATTGTTTTTCCATAAAAAAGAGGCAAAATATTATGGGTATACAATTAGGATGTTTCCTGACATCACCCGGTTAACTCAGGAAAGAAGGAAAATGTTTATCGAGATGCGGACAGAGTCATTGGCTATTTGTTCAAAATTTGTACTTAGATATCCTCGTAAGTGCGTTGTTAAATATCATGGATTAGTTTATGTCTTTTTTGAACCATCTCAACTCCGTTTCTTTTTAGATTCACACCCTAATGCAGCAATAACAGTCCAGAAGGCTTAAGTAGGCAGAACACAGCCGCCATTTATTTTCTTTTTTCCTTTTCCTAATATTGTATCGCTTAAGAATCTGTTTAAAATCCGCCCCTTTAAATTCTTATTATGAAGATAGTATTCACAATTGTATATGATAATTGATTGCAGTAGAAATTTCCGAGTTAATTTTAGTATTGTGATACATCTGTTTTCCCATTCACAAATGTTATTTTGTGTTATTATGTTAAAACTCAATAAAAATAAAATTAAAAAAAAAAAACGGCACGGGCCATCCAGTGCTCCTACCATGTGACAGGGGCTGGCCAATGGCACGGATACCCTGTCGCATGGTAAGGGCAAAGGGCCATTGGAGCCATTTTGATTAGTGGCAGCCGACGGCCCGGGAGTGGGAGATCACTCCCGGGCCCCCACTGGACCACCAGGTACTGTTACGCTTGGGCTCCGGTCAGGAGTTGTGAACACCACCCAGCAGGGTGGATCCAGGTGGAGAGAGACAGGAATGGCTAGAAACAGTGTCTGGTTCCAGGCTGGGTCAGGGCAGGCAGCAAGTAGCAGTGTCTGGGTCCAGGCTGGGTCAGGGCAGGCGGCAAGTAGTAGTGTCTGGGTTCAGGCTGGGTCAGGGCAGGCGGCAAGTAGCAGTGTCTGGGTCTAGGCTGGGTCAAGGCAGGCGGCAAATAGCAGTGTCTGGGTTCAGGCGGGTCAGGGCAAGGCAGGTCAGAAGGCCCGTAGGCCACACACACACAGAAGGCCCGTAGGCCACACACAGTAAGCAGGGCAAGGCAGGTCAGAAGGCCCGCAGGCCACACACACACAGAAGGCCCGTAGGCCACACA
This sequence comes from Rhinatrema bivittatum, assembly GCF_901001135.1. Lineage (NCBI taxonomy): Eukaryota > Metazoa > Chordata > Amphibia > Gymnophiona > Rhinatrematidae > Rhinatrema > Rhinatrema bivittatum. The sequence continues at coordinate 407,659,421 of NC_042617.1, read as the reverse complement.
CAGTAAGCAGGGCAAGGCAGGTCAGAAGGCCCGTAGGCCACACACACACAGAAGGCCCGTAGGCCACACACCGTAAGCAGGGCAAGGCAGAGAAGGCCCGTAGGCCACACACACACACAGAAGGCCCATAGGCCACACACCGTAAGCAAGGCAAGGCAGAGAAGGCCCGTAGGCCACACACACACAGAAGGCCCGTAGGCCACACACCGTAAGCAGGGCAAGGCAGAGAAGGCCCGTAGGCCACACACTGTAAGCAGGGCAAGGCAGGTCAGAAGGCCCGTAGGCCACACACACACAGAAGGCCTGTAGGCCACACAAGGCAAGGCAAGACAAGGCAAGGAATAAGGCCGCGCAAGGCAAGGCAAGGCAAGGCAAGGAATAAGGCCCGAAGGCCGTGCAAGGCAAGGCAAGGCAAGGAATAAGGCCCGAAGGCCGCGCAAGGCAAGGGAAGGTCCAGGGACCAAATGCACAGCAAGCAAGGAAGGCTAGAGCAGGGAGCCCAGGTGAGCTCGATGCCGAAGCACTGAGGGAACTGTCAGGCAGGGTTATAAGGGACAGCCCAGAACATAGAGAGGAGAAGGGAGATGGACTGGGCCTGTCAGGAGATCCAGCTCTAGAGGGACCCCTGGTGGTGAGGCGGTTGCACAGCAGCCATAGCCGTAACAGTACCCCCCCTCAAGGCCTCCCTCTCCTCCTGGATCCCATCTGTGCAGGAGGTAATCAATAATAACGTGAGACCACTCCGTGGGTGATGCGGCAGGTTCAACTCCTTCCCGAGGCAGTAAGGCAGTCCATAACCCCACCTGGGGTGATAAGGCAGACACAACCCCAACCTGGGGCAGCAAAATAGTCCATAACCCCTCCTGGGACAAGGCGGCAGGGTTAGACCCCTCCTGGGGTAGCAGAGGCGGTGCAGATTTCCATAACCCCTCCTGGGGTGACAAGGGGAACACAAACTCCACCTGGGGCAGAGAAATAATCCGTAACCCTTCTTGAGGCGACAGTAGGGCCGGTCCGGACCCTTCCAAGGTCGGCATCAGGACCGGTACAGTCCCCTCCAAGGGTGGCAGCTGGACCAGTACAGCAGGCTCAGATAGTTGAGTAACAAAGTCAGTTGGCAGGCCCGGTTCGGACCCCTCCGGGGGCAGCAGCAGGACCGGTACAGACCCCTCCAGGGGCGGCAGCAAGACTGGTACGGACCCCTCCCGGGGAGGCAGCAAGACCGGTACGGACCCTTCCCGGGGCGGCAGCTGAGCCTGTACGGACCCCTCCAGGGGCGGCAGCTGGGCTGGTACAGCAGGCTCAGATAGTTGAGTAACAAAGTCAGTTGGCAGGCCCGGTTCGGACCCCTCCGGGGGCAGCAGCAGGACCGGTACGGACCCCTCTGGGGGCAGCAGCAGGACCGGTTCGGACCCCTCCGGGGGCGGCAGCAGGACCGGTATGGACCCCTCCAGGGGTGGCAGCAGGACCGGTTCAGCAGACTCAGATGGCTGAGTCAGGAAGTCTGTCAATAGGACTGGTTTGGACCCCTCCGGGGACGGCAGCAGGCCCGGTTCGGACCCCTCCAGGGACGGCAGCAGGACCGGCTCGAGCCCTTCCGGGGGTGGCAGCAGGACCGGTTCGGACCCCTCCGAGGACGGCAGCAGGACCGGTTCGGCAGGCTCAGATGGCTGAGTCAGAAAGTCTGTCAGTAGGACCGGTTCGGACCCCTCCAGGGGCGGCAGCAGGACCGGATCAGCAGACTCAGATGGCTGAGTCAGAAAGTCTGTCAGTAGGACCGGTTCGGACCCCTCCAGGGGTGGCAGCAGGACCGGTTCGGGCCCCTCCAGGGGCGGCAGCAGGACCGGATCAGCAGGCTCAGATGGCTGAGTCAGAAAGTCTGTCAGCAGGACCGGTGCGGGCCCCTCCGAGGACGGCAGCAGGGCCGGTTCGGACCCCTCCGAGGATGGCAGCAGGGCCGGTTCAGCAGGCTCAGATGGCTGAGTTAGAAAGTCTGTCAGTAGGACCGGTTCGGACCCCTCCAGGGGCGGCAGCAGGACCGGTTCGAGCCCCTCCAGGGGCGGCAGCAGGGCCGGTTCGGACCCCTCCGGGGATGACAGCAGGACCGGTTCAGCAGACTCAGGCTCTTCTCGGGGTAGTGCAGGAGACTCGGACCCCTCTTGGGGCGAAACAGCAGGCCCAGACTCTTCTTGGGGTTGTGCAGCAGGTTCAGATGGCAGAGTAGCAAGGTTAGAAGTAGTGTGCATGGAAGACACAGATTGTACTGCCGTGGGCTTGATACCTCGAGCCAAAGTCTGACGCTCCTGATTTTGTTTCTGGAGGAGCAGTTTAGAGAAGGCACAGGCAGTTCTAGGACGTCTAGGGAAGGTGCTCGTTAGTGTCCACTTGGCAGCTGTGGGAAGCAGAGCCCTGCTAGAGTTAATTACTTCCCTCTGCTTCTGTTTCTGGTGCTCTAGCGTGGAGGTTATCGAAGGCTTCTTAACCCGGTGAGTTCTGAGATTTTCAGAGCAAGTTTTTTCCAAAGTGTCCAGAGATGAAGTGCTAGAATGCTTAATCCATAAACTGTTACATGAAATAATGTTGTTAACTGGGCCAGAAGCTGAACACACGGTAGTAGAGCTGACTGTTCTCCCTAATGAAGCAGCTGGTTCTGTAGCTGAACAACAGGGGCACGGTTTGCCTGGTGGTAATAGGCTGGGAATACATGAACATTTCCACCATCCTGGCTTTGGAGTAGAACAGTTTAAACACTCTTGGTAGACAGAGACATTTCTCTTATTGCAGTTACTGCATGTCCAGTGTTCCTGACCAGCAAGTTGACAGGCTAGGCAGTTCTGATAGCTTGGGTAATTCAAGGTCTGACAGGAATTGCAGGTATAAAACTTTGAAGAAGGAGGCATCTTGTAATAGTGAAAAAGTTGACTCACCGGTTTAGCACACAGACCTATCTCTTCCCCTGGAAATTGGTAGCTTCGGCATACTGTTACGCTTGGGCTCCGGTCAGGAGTCGTGAACACCACCCAGCAGGGTGGCTCCAGGTGGAGAGAGACAGGAATGGCTAGAAACAGTGTCTGGTTCCAGGCTGGGTCAGGGCAGGCAGCAAGTAGCAGTGTCTGGGTCCAGGCTGGGTCAGGGCAGGCGGCAAGTAGCAGTGTCTGGGTCCAGGCTGGGTCAGGGCAAGCGGCAAGTAGCAGTGTCTGGGTTCAGGCTGGGTCAGGGCAAGGCAGGTCAGAAGGCCCGTAGGCCACACACACACAGAAGGCCCGTAGGCCACACACAGTAAGCAGGGCAAGGCAGGTCAGAAGGCCCGTAGGCCACACACACACAGAAGGCCCGTAGGCCACACACCGTAAGCAGGGCAAGGCAGAGAAGGCCCGTAGGCCACACACACACACAGAAGGCCCGTAGGCCACACACCGTAAGCAAGGCAAGGCAGAGAAGGCCCGTAGGCCACACACACACAGAAGGCCCGTAGGCCACACACCGTAAGCAGGGCAAGGCAGAGAAGGCCCGTAGGCCACACACACCAAAGGCCCGTAGGCCACACACCGTAAGCAGGGCAAGGCAGGTCAGAAGGCCCGTAGGCCACACACACACAGAAGGCCTGTAGGCCACACAAGGCAAGACAAGGCAAGGAATAAGGCCCGAAGGCCGCGCAAGGCAAGGCAAGGCAAGGAATAAGGCCCGAAGGCCGCGCAAGGCAAGGGAAGGTCCAGGGACCAAATGCACAGCAAGCAAGGAAAGCTAGAGCAGGGAGCGCAGGCGAGCTCGATGCCGAAGCACTGAGGGAACTGTCAGGCAGGGTTATAAGGGACAGCCCAGAACATAGAGAGGAGAAGGGAGATGGACTGGGCCTGTCAGGAGATCCAGCTCTAGAGGGACCCCTGGTGGTGAGGCGGTTGCACAGCAGCCATAGCCGTAACAGGTACCAGTAAAATGTTTTTTGGGTGGTCGGGAGGGTGGGGGAAGCAAAGGGATTAGTTTTAAAGAGTCGGGGTGGGTTTAGGGGTTATTTTTGTGTGCCGTTTTTTCCCGCCCTCCCCCAAAACAATAAGAGAACCCCCACAATCAATATTGTGGGGTTTTCCTATCGTTTCGGGGGAGCCCCCGATTTATGACGATTTTGAAAATATCGACAATATTTTCAATCGTCCACTTTTGTGAAGATTTGATGTCTTTTGGAGTGAGGAATTTCACACGACGATGAGATTTTTACAATGTTCTCTCAACCTAGTTTGATGTTGCTCAAGGAAAAGAATATTTGTGCTTGTGAGGCAGGCCAGGTGATTGGAGACAACGTCTAGAGCAGGGGTGGTGAACTCCGGTCCTCAAGGGCCACAAACAGGCCAGGTTTTCAGGATAACCACAATGAATATGCATGAGATAGTTTTGCATACATTGGAGGCAGAGCATGCAGATCTATCTCATCTATATTCATTGTGGTTATCCTGAAAACCTGGCCTATTTATGGCCTTTGAGGACCAGAGTTTGCCACCTGTGTTCTAAAGCAACAGGCTGCTTGCTTTTGCCCTGCCACTGGAAACAAATTGAATCTGTTTATTACCAAGGGACTTGTATTGTGGATAGATGGATGACTGAATTCATGGATACAGAGGGACCTTGTACAGCCTGCATTACAGACAGTGCAGTCATCTAGTATGAAGAGCAGCAACGGACTTTCCTGCCAGGCAAGACTTTAAAATCTACAGCACTACAGTAGCATATTTGGCAGGCCTGTTGTTAATTGCAGGGTAGAGACTTGCAAGCACTGAGACTAACCTAACTCTCTGATCATTTTCAGTTAGATAACTCACATACATATTATAAATTGTATGTTATTTGCAAAATCTAACTGATTAAGTTTGTTTCATTCTTGCAGGAAACTGTTATGGTATTTTATACTATTGAGCTGTTGTCTCATTACTGTTGCTGGGTTAACTGCAGAGCTGAAAATTGCCCATAGTGATTGCATTGCACAAGTTGAACTTTAAATCAAAGAAGAAAGAAAATGAATATACACTATATAAACATAGAAATGTCAGCAGAAAGGGATCAAATGGTCCATCCAGTCTGCCCAGCAAACGTATAGTAGTACCCACATACTTAATTTCCCAGACCTTAAAGTCAGGGCCCTTATTGGTTGCTGACTGAGTCCAATTCCCCCTTTATCACTTGCTGTTGATTCAGAGAGCAATGTTGGAGTTGCATCAAAAGTATGAAGGCTCATTGGTTGAGGGTAGTAACAGCCGCATCAGCAAGTTACCCTCATGCTTATTTCTTTTTCCAGATTGTAAAAGTCAGGGTTCTTATTGGATGCTGTCTGAATCCAATTCCCCTTTTCCCCTTTTCTCCCTTCTGTTGAAGCAGAAAGCAATGATGGAGTTGCATCAACAGAAAGAAGGCTTGTTGGTTAAGGGTAGTAATTGCTACACTGAAAAGTTACCCCCATGAACTTTTCTTCATTTCCATCCTCTAGCCTTTAGGGATCCACAGTGTTTATCCCATGCCCTTTGAATTATTTTACTGGCTCACCACCACCTCCGGAAGGGCATTCCAGGCATCTACCACCCTTTCTATGAAGAAGTATATCCTGACATTGGTTCTGCGTCATCCTCTCTGGAGTTTCATTCATGACCCCTAGTTCTACTGATTTTTTTCCAATAGAAGATTTGTTGATTGTGCATATTAAAAACTTTCAGGTATCTGAAGGTCTGTATCATATCTCCCCTGTACTTTCTCTCCTTTAGGGTTTACATATTTAGATCCTTCAATCTCTCCTCATAAGTCATTTGATGGAGATCCCCCCCCCCCCCCCGCCATTTTAGTTGCCCTTCTCTGGATCGCATTCATCCCGTCTCTGTCCCTTTTGAGATATGGTCTCCAGAACTTAACACAGTACTCCAGGTGAGGCCTCACCAAGGACCTGTATAAGGGGATTCTCACTTCCTTTTTCTTACTGGTTCTTACTGGTTATTCCCCTCTTTATGCAGCCCTGTCCTGTATTCCTCTGGCTTTAGCTATTGCCTTGTCACATTTTTTCGCTGTCTTCAGATTGCTAGACACTATCACCCCAAGGTCCAGCTGTTCTCCATGCACAATAGTCTTTAATTCCCCCCAGATGCATGACTCTGCACTTATTGGCATTGAATCCCGGCTGCCATATCTTAGACCACTGTTAAGTTTCCTTAAATCATGTCTCATTCTCTCTACTCCTTCTGGTGTGTCCACTCTGTTGCAGATCTTAGTATCATCTGCAAGTGGACACATTGTACCTTCTATCCCTTCCACAATATTGCTCACAAAGATATTGAACAGGACAAGTCCCAACACTGATCCTTTTGGCATTCCACTTAACACTGTTCTCTCTTCAGAATAGGTTCGATTTACCATTACACATTGTCTTCTATCCGTCAACCAGTTTGTAATCCAAGCCACCACCTTGGTGCTCACTCCCAAGCTTCTCATTTTATTCACAAGCCTCCTATATAGGACCATATCAAAAGCTATGCTGAAATCCAAGTAGATCACATTGGGCGTTCTTTCTCGATCCAATTCTTTAGTTACCCAATCAAAAAAAATATCAATCAGATTTATCTGATAGGATCTTCCCCTGGTGAATCCATGCTGCCTCAGGTACAGCTATCCTCCTGACTGTACATAGTTTACTATCCTTTCCTTCAGCAGAGTCTCCTTTAATTTTCCCACCACCGGGGTGAGGCTAACCAGCTTGTATTTACCAGCCTTCTCTCTGCTACCACTCTTGTGAAGTTGGACCACCACCACTCTTCTCCAATTACTTGGCACCACTCCCATTTCTTGGGATCTATTGAATAGGTCATGCAGCTGACTTACCAGCACATCTCTGAGCTCCCTCAGTATTCCGGGATGAACCTCATCTTGCCCCATGGCCTTGTACACTTTCAGTTTTCCTAGCTCTTCCCATAATTTCTCTTCTGTAAACAGAGTTTCATCTATCCCATTTCCATTTACGGTCTTGTCAACCAGCAACGGTCCTTCTACAGATTCTTCTTTAGTCAACACCAAACAGAAGTATTTGTTTAATATTTTTGCCATTTCTTCATCTCTCTCCACACAATGATTCTTGTCACCTTTCAATTAAACTATACCACTTATGGCCTTCCTTCTTTCTCTGATATATCTGAAAAAATGTTTTGTCACCTCTCTTTACCTCTTTGGCAATTCTTTCTTCTGCTTGACTTTTTGCTTGCCTGATTTCTTTCTTCATCTCTCTCAGTTTTTGGGTTGTTTTTAGTTTTTTTTTTTATGCATTTCAATAAATATGGGAAAATAACTTTAAATACAGAAATCCAAAAGGAATTAACATATCGTTAATCAATTTCCATTTGTAAATTTATGTACATTTCTGTATACATTGAAAATGAATTTAGTAATCAACAAGGAGATATTATAAAAAGAATATAAATGGTATAAGGAAAATCTGAGCATTACTCATTGTACCATTGAAATATAAGGTAGCACCTAGCTAACTATCTTGTCTCATTACCCAAGACTAAAGATTTATGGTCCTGTGAATGTAAAAAAAATCTTAATTGTGATGTATCATAGAAAATATATTTCTGATTTTGCAAAGCTATCTCGCATTTACAGGGAAACTTTATTAACATTTTCCCGCAGATGTTTTCCACTTCAGTTTTAAATAAAAGAAAAATTTTTCTCCTCATCTTTGTCTGTCAAGATAAATCCGGGTATATCCATATAGGAGCCCCGTGAAATTTTTCCATTCTTTTCCTCATGTATATACAGAACACAGCATCTCGATCTGTTGCAAATACAAATGTGTAATATAGCCCTGGATGGAATATTAGTTTCTAATGAAGCTTCTATAATTTCTGATAGATTTAACTGTGGTTCCGACAGCTTATCTTCTAAATTTACACCCCTCCCCTTTGTTGCTACATAGTAAATTTTTGAAATAGGGGGAATAGATTTTTGAGGCATTTGTAAAATCACACTTAAATATTCTTTAAACATATCAATTGGAGCCACAAGTTCATGTTTGGGGAAATTCAGGATCCTTAAGTTCAAATATTTCAGTGAGTTCTCTATATTCTCCAGCCTCTTATCATAGAATATTTCCATTTTTGTAAACTTTTGAGAACACACTTGGAGATTATCTATTCTCTGATCCATAAAATGTTGTTTTTCATCCAACTTTGAAACTGTGGTCTCCAATTTATTAAATCGATGATTAGATGATGCTGTAATTTTAGTTAGATTAACAATTGCTGTTTCTAACGATTTAATCGCTGTCCATATAGAATCCATTGTGATTTCTCCTGGTTTTATTATTGGGAGTAAATTTTCTTCAAGAATTATAGATTCACTTTGGGCCCCTTTAGCTTAGTCTCCTTCTCCCTTCTCGTTTGAGGAATTAGTTGGTAAATGGTCAAAAGACAATGTCTGTGGTGGAGGAGGAGTCTTAGGGGCTCCGGGGCTTAAAGATGTCTCGGTCAAAGGATCTGCTATCCACTCTAAACCTCCAGTTTACTTTCCAAGGAGATATAATTATTTAATATAAGGTTAAAGGAGAATTGACGGAGTTTGGGTTTGTGAACTTAAACAATTTACCTCAAGACTATGCCACATATTAAGAGGAAGGCAAGGATTAGGGAGGTAATAACCTCATCTCCCATTCCTGAGCCTTCCCAGTCACAGATTCCTGCCTTCTTCTCACCAGCACCTGAGAAAAATCCGGTGGACAAGGTTGCTGAGGAATCTGCCAACTCTCACAGTTTTAACAGGTATTCTTCCTTGGGTTCCTTTCTTTGGGATCCTTTATACTTCTTGAATGCTGTTCTTTTTGCCTTAATTTTTCAGCCACCTCCTTAGAGAACCAGATCAGTTTATTTTTCCACTTATTCTTCCTTACTGTCCTAACATAAAGATGTGTTGCCTTTGTAATAGCTCTTTTTAATTTGTCCCTCTGTTTTTCCAACTCACCCATTTTCTACCAATATTCCAGTTCTTCCTCCAAGTACATCCCCATTTTGATAAAATCCCTATTTTTGAAATTCAAAACTCAGGTATTTCTGTGTTTTCTTTGTATCCTATTTCTGATTTTGAAGCATAGTGTCTGATGACTACTTCTCAGGTGAGCCCCTACCTGAACATCAGAGACATTATCCCAAGTAGTGGGCACTAGATCAAGGATCACACCCTGCCTTATGGGTTCCTTTACCATTTGTTTCAGCAGAACACCTTGAAGGGCATCCACCATTTCAGTACTTTTTGTAGATTCTGCAGAAGGGGTACTCCAATCCACATCTGGCAGATTGAAATCTCCAACGACCAATACTTCTCGCTTCTTTCCCGACTTTTGGATATCCACAATCAGGTCATTGTCCAGTTCATGTGTTTGGGTTGGAGGCCTGTGGATTGCACCAGTAAAAATGGTAGTGCCATCTTCTTTTTTTTAGGATGACCCATAATGCTTCTGCTTTACCCCACATCCTTGCAATTCAGTTGCTTGGATATATTTTTTTGACATAAAGAGCTACTCCCCCTCTCTTTTCAGTCCTCGCTGACCTTACTTAACATGTTATAGCCTGGGTGGGCTGCATCCCAATCACGAGACTCAGTGATCCATGTCTTCATAACAATATCATAAGGGTTTCAAAAGCATGATGGGTCTCCATTGGCATTAGGCTCCCCCTTTGTCTCACCCTCTCCCCATGTAGACACATTCTTCAATGTTCCCTCCTGCCCACCCAAATCCTAAACTTACCATACACCCAGTACCTTAGTGAACTACATTTCACTCCGGAATCATGGGTACCCAGCGATCCCAGCTGCTTCCAACATGGATGTAGTCTTTAAAGCTCAAATACATCTCTAGATAATTCTTTGAAGTAATTGCACTAATGAGGGGAATTACTGGGTGATAGGAACTGGGGACAAATGAAAGGGATACAGAAAGCATACCTAGGGGATGAGAGGAAATCAGGTGAAGCGAGTCAGGGAGAGAAGATGATTATCATGGAAAATTGAGCAGAGAATAATTATATAAAACAGGCATGTATGTTAATTTTTTCTGTTTGTGTACTTAACAGAAGTTATATAGTATGTTTGTATGCTTGAAAGATCATAAGTGTGTAAGAGACAGAGGATGGATATGTATGTGCAAGACAAGAGTATGTCTCTGTAGAAGAAGAAGTATGAGAGAATGTGTGATAGAGGATAGAAGTGCATGTATATGAGAAAAGGTAGGCTATAAATGTGTATGTGACAGATGGTAAAAAAGCTGTGTATGTGAGAGAAATATTTCATACTTTTTTCCTGTATTGATTTATGAATATAAAGCTCACATGTGTAGCCAGAAATGGGCGATAGTAACTCTGTTATAAAAATCGTGTTTAGCTTCCCCTATTATAATTATTGTACAATAGATATTAGAGGTAATATTCAGTCACTGGCTGTATTGCAAAGTTAGCCCAATAAATTTATCTACCTAATTTTGAAAAGATATTCAGTGATACAGCCACACTTTTGAATATAACTGGCTATCTTTAGGATTACTCTATGGTATGACTAGAGTTAGCCAGACAATTACATATACCATACATTACATATACGCAGATGATATACAGTAGGGATGTGAATCGTTTTTTGACGATTTAAAATATCGTCCGATATATTTTAAATCGTCAAAAATCGTTAGGGCCACGATACAATACCAATTCCCCCGATTTATCGTCAAAAAATCGTAAATCGGGGGAAGGGGGAGGGCAGGAAAACCGGCACACTAAAACCACCTAAAACCCCCCCCAAATGCCTTAAATTACCCTGGGGTTCCAGCGGCGGTCCATAGCTAAATCGGGGGAAGGGGGAGGGCAGGAAAACCGGCACACTAAATCCTCCTAAAACCCACCCCCGACCCTTTAAATTAAATCGGGGGAAGGGGGAGGGCAGGAAAACCGGCACACTAAATCCCCCTAAAACCCACCCCCGACCCTTTAAATTAAATCCCCCCAAATGCCTTAAAGTACCCTGGGGTCCAGCGGCGGTCCAAAACGGGCTCCTGCTGTTGAAGCGTGTTGTCTTCAGCCGGCGCCATTTTGCAAAATGGCCGCCGCAAAATGGCGGCGGCCATAGACCAACACGATTCAACCGCAGGAGGTCGCTTCCGGACCCCCGCTGGACTTTTGGCAAGTCTTGTGGGGGTCAGGAGGCCCCCCCAAGCTGGCCAAAAGTCTCTGGGGGTCCAGCGGGCGTCCGGGAGCGATCTCCTGCCGCGAATCGTTTTCCGTACGGAAAATGGCGCCGGCAGGAGATCGACTGCAGGAGGTCGTTCAGCGAGGGTTCCGGACCTCCGCTGAACGACCTCCTGCAGTCGATCTCCTGCCGGCGCCATTTTCCATACGGAAAATGGCGCCAGCCATACGCGTATGGCCCGCGCCATTATCCGTACGGAAAACGATTCGCGGCAGGAGATCGCTCCCGGACGCCCGCTGGACCCCCAGAGACTTTTGGCCAGCTTGGGGAGGCCTCCTGACCCCCACAAGACTTGCCAAAAGTCCAGTGGGGGTCCGGAAGCGACCTCCTGCGGTCGAATCGTGTTGGTCTATGGCCGCCGCCATTTTGCGGCGGCCATTTTGCAAAATGGCACCGGCTGAAGACAACACGCTTCAACAGCAGGAGCCCGTTTCGGACCGCCGCTGGACCCCAGGGTACTTTAAGGCATTTGGGGGGGGTTCGGGGGGGGATTTAATTTAAAGGGTCGGGGGTGGGTTTTAGGGGGATTTAGTGTGCCGGTTTTCCTGCCCTCCCCCTTCCCCCGATTTAGCTATGGACCGCCGCTGGATCCCAGGGTAATTTAAGGCATTTGGGGGTGGGGGATTTAATTTAAAGGGTCGGGGTGGGTTTTAGGGGGTTTTAGTGTGCCGGTTCACGATTTTAACGATTTTCACGATATTCTAAACACCCAAACGGCAACGATACGATTCCCTCCCCCTCCCAGCCGAAATCGATCGTTAAGACGATCGAGGACACGATTCACATCTCTAATATACAGCTACTGCTACCCATTGTAAACACCATTGAAGAAACAATGAAACTTGCCAATATGTATCTTGAAATAATCAAACCGCTCTTAAATCAGATGGAACTAGTAATAAACATCAACAAAACAGAATTCTTACACCTTGAACGTAAAAACATACATCACATACAACCAACACCCACACTCAAAAATACTCAAGCTACTGTGCTAGCAAGAAAAGTACGGAATCTAGGAGTAATATTTGACCCTGAGCTAAACATGAAACAGCACATCTCAATGAAAATAAAAGAAGGATACGCGAAACTAATGATCCTGAGAAGACTAAAACCTCTACTAACATGAAACAATTTTTGCACAGTCCTGCAAGCAATGATATTCACTAGCACAGATTACTGTAACTCCCTACTATTAGGACTACCACAATCTACAATGTGGCCACTGCAAATTTTACAAAACTCAGCTGCTAGAATTTTGACAGGCAAAAAAAAAGAATGACCATATTACAGGAACACTCGCCGAATTACACTGGCTTCCAATCGAACAAAGAATACAATATAAGGCTTTATGTATAATTCATAAATACACGATGAAAAAGCTGACTGGCTTAACACTGCACTACGCGTACATGTCCTGCAGAGAAACCTGAGATCTGCTAATAAGGCTTTACTAACTATCCCCTCTGTTAAAACAGCATGCCTCATGCAAGTAAGGGAAAGAACACTATCTCTGTCTGGCCCCGTGATATGGAACACCATGCCACTCGAAATTAGGCTACAGAGAAATTTGAAAATATTCAAAACAAATCTGAAAACCTGGCTCTTTAAACAAGCTTTTCATAAAGATAAAGAGAAGGAGAAAAACAGTTGATTGACAAGGATGCACCAATCTTGAAGTTGTTACTTGTAACATACAAATGCATATTAATGTTAAATACAAACCCCATAATATGGTCCTAATATACAAGCTTAACTTACACACATAGTTTATTGTATTAAATTGTTACCGTACAATGATGGTACATGATTAAGTTGTAATCTATACCACTCTTTTTTATTATCGTGCCTTACTGTAAACCGTTGTGATGGTTATCTAACTTAACGACGATATAGAAGAGTTTTTAAATAAATAAATAAATAAATAAATAAATAAATAAACAAACAATTTAACTTAACTCCACCCTGGATCGCTCTTATATAATCTGGCTACATTTTAGCCAGATAATGAGCTTTGTGGCTAAACTTTAGCTGGATAAGTGGGGGCAGGGGCGAAGGGTGACTGCTGAAGTTGTCGGTGCACAAAATTTACTGCTGCCATGTGACCTACCCTCTGAGCTGCCTCCCCAGGCTGACATTATCAACAAAGGCTGGGCCCAAAATATCCCCTTTGACATGCTAATCTACAATACATTGAGTCACCATTGATGATGATGTTGTGCTGGGGAAGGCAGTTCAAAGTGTTGGTAACCTGGAGTGGTGGCAGAGCTTTTCCTTATTAGTAACTGATGTCTATAGTGAGGGCCATCTCAAGGCAATCTGCTGTCTGAGGTGAGAGATGAGATGGTCATCTCCCACTACCAAGGTACTCAAAAGGGATACACTTTCCAAGATGCAGGCCCTCACTAACTTACCATACAAAAAAAATCTAATTCTGGTGTCACCTCAATAACAGCTCTTCCCCTGGCCTTTAACCTTCCCTCTTCTCTCCTCTTCTCCTGCAATGTCCCTTCTCTCCATCTGCCCCAACTGGCACCTCTAAGCCAGTCAGGCTGCAACTTAAACACTGGCACCTCCTCACTTCTGCAGCCTATGGTGAAACATCCTCTTTGGAGAGCACCACATGGTTCAAACATCTGCTGTTAGAACTGCATGAGGCCACAGAGTTCTAACAACAGAGACTCACAGTTCAAACACAAGATGTTTCATCGTAGGGCTGCAGGAGGAAGGTATCACTGGTGTTTAAGCTGTAACCCAACCAACTTAAAGATACTTGTTGGGGCAGAGGAAGAACAGGGAAAGAATGGGACTAAGCAGAAGAGCAGAGGAAAATGGGAGGCAGGTGGCAGGTGGGATGAGAGGTGATGTGGGCCTTTTCTTGTACAGCGCAAGCAGAAGTGGTAGCAGTGGCCCTGATGGGCCTTTTCTTGTATAGTGCAGGTGGGACAGGACAGGTGATGGTGGCTGAAGGAGGAGACTAAGGGCATGGGCTGTTGCTGCATCAGGCAATTTCTTGATGGTAGTGTACCTTCTTCAGGCTAGTTACTAGATGTGAGTAGCTGCTGTGCTAGACTGGAGGGTTAAAATCTGGACAATTCCTGAACACTTTAGCCCTCCATCTGGCTAGTTACCATGTGGAAGGTTAGTGATGCATGGCATACCCTTTTTTAAAGTTGGAGGTGCCCGTGCATCACCATGCACTATGGTGATGCACGGGCATCACCATAGTCATGGTGATGCCCGTGACTAGTCAGCATTTACTGCCTTTAATTGATACACGCACACACACACACACACACACACACATGCATGCACACACACACACACACACACACACACAATTATAGAATGGATTCACAAAATAAAAAGCTACAGGTTAAAATAACATTTTAATTAACTCGCTGTCCAAGTGGAAATAAGTTCAAGTGTGCTTTTTTTTAATTGACTAAAACTTAATTACTCATGGAAAACAAATGATTTACTGCCTTTAATTGATTTATATTTGGCCTGGCTGCTTTCTGCCTTTTCAGAGAAACAGGGTACATCAGGGTCAACTGATGAAAATAAGAGAAACATTTGAGCATGAGATATGATAGTTCTGAAAAATGTTTATAAATCATTATTCTACAATTTCTACCTCATTTTTACTTCTTGGATAATATAATCTGGGAACAAAATGTGTTTTAAAGGACTCTGGAGGGAAATGGGAAATGAGAGGTATTTAAAAAACTGTTTACAAAGTTACCTAGAAGTATATATAGAAATAGCAAAATAAAAAGGTAACTCTAATGTGGATAAATCAGGAAGCCAAGATAAAAATATTTGAAAATGACATGAAAGCAGAAAGGCAGAGGAAGGCTTATAAAACATCAAAGAATGCAACAAAAAAAGTAAGAATAAATCAGAAAAACTAAAGATGATAATCCCAGCATATAAAAGGGTTCCTAATTAAAATTAATAACAAAACAATGACAAGCTATGCCATAGGGGTAGATTTTCAAATAGCGCGATTTGGCGTACTTTTGTTGGCGCATCAGGCGCAAACAAAAGTACGCTGGATTTTAGTAGATAGGCGCGTAGCCGCTAAAATCCGGGATCGGCGCGCGCAAGGCTATCGATTACGTATAGCCGGCGCGCGCCGAGCCGCGCAGCCTACCTCCGTTCCCTCCGAGGCCAATCCGAAATCAGAGCGGCCTCGGAGGAACTTTCTTTTGCCCTCCCCTCACCTTCCCCTCCCTTCCCCTACCTAACCCACCCACCCGGCCCTGTCTAAACCCCCCCCCCCTTACCTTTGTCGGGGGATTTACGCCTCCCGGAGGGAGACGTAAATCCCCGCGTGCCAGCGGGCCGCTAGCACGCCGGGACGCGACCTGGAGGTGGTTCTGGAGGGCGCGGCCACACCCCCGGTCCGCCCCGGGCCGTAACCACGCCGCCGGGCCCGCCCCAAAACGTTCCCGACACGCCCCGAAAACGCTGCGCGGATCGGGCCCGCCCTCCGACACGCCCCCCTCTGAAAACCCCGGGACTTACGCGAGTCCTGGGGCTCTGCGCGCGCCAGTAGGCCTATGTAAAATAGGCGCACCGGCGCGCAGGGCCCTGCTCACCTAAATCCGCCCGGGTTTAGGCGGATTTAGGCAAGCAGGGCTCTTAAAATCTGCCCCATAGATTGCAGATGACAGGGGAAGCAACGTTTATGGGGATGGGTACAAAATAGAAATACCAAATACTGCTTGTGATAATCATCCTGACAAGGACACTAGACCCTTTTATCAAACACAACAAAGTTTGTTTGCATACTACAATAGTAAAAATTACAAGAAATGGACTCCATAAAAAATAATAAGGCACCAAGATGACATAAAATTTATCCAGAAATCGTCAGAAGGCTAGTTGTCTAAAGAGTGGTAAAGAGTAATCGTAGAGTCCATTTTCATAAAAAAGGCTCCAAATTGGAATGAGACATCAATTATTATAATATAACAAGAAACATCATTTAAAAAAAGCATAAAAGAAAAAGCTGCTTACTTTTAAAGGAGAATAATATTTACTAAAAATAAGAATGGGTTTAGGAATAAAAGGTTCTGCCAAATTAAATTTATTAGGATTTTCAAGACTAAAAGCAGTAAATGTGGATTTTGGAAAAGACTTTGATATGGTACCCTGTGAAATGTTGCCTTTCAAAGTAAGGAAGGTAGGAAGTGATAAAATTTATAAATCATATAAATAAATAAATACATAAGGGACTAAATGCAGGGGATGTACTAGAAGGTAATAATTACTAGGGATGTGCATTCGTTTGCGACGAAATAGGAAATAGAGACAATATTTTCTATTTTGTTGAGTTTCAGAAGGGCACCGAAACGATAAGAAACCCCATGAAATTTCTTGTGGTTTTCTTATTGTATTTCGGGGGGGGGGGGGGAGAAAGGGCACATTAAAAAAAAACCCAAACCCTCCCCAACCCTTCACAATTAATTAATTGCAACCCCTCACCCTCTCGACCCCGCAAGTCTTGCCCCCCCCCCCCCAAGACTTACCGAAAGTCCCTGATGGTCCAGCAGGGTCCTGGGAGTGATCTCCCCCTCTCGGGCCGTCGGCTGCCACTAATCAAAATGGCATTTTTTAAGATGGTGTCAGCCGTCCATTGCTCCTACCATGTGACAGAGGTCGGCTAATGGCTACCTGTCACATGGTAAGGGCAAAGGGCCATTGGCACCATTTTGATTACTGGCAGCTGATGGCCCAAGAGCAGGAGATCGCTCCTGGGACCCTCACTGGACCACCAGGGACATTTGATAAGTCTTGGGGGTCAGTCAGGCAAGTCTTGGGGGGTCGGGAGGGTGGGGGTTGCAATTTATTAAATTTGAAGGGTTGGGGTGTTTTGTTTTGTTTTTTTTACAACCCCCCTGTCTGGCCCCCCAGGTTTTGGGCTTCATTTTGGGGGGGGGGGGGGGCAGACAAAATAAAATCGGCCCAAACCAAGGGAAAATGAAATTTCCCATGGTGGCCGATAACGAAGGCGAAACCGAAAGGTTCTTCCGAATCACATCTCTAATAATTACATAATTCTCCTATTAGCATAAGCCACCTAACTTGGGCCTTTTTACTAAGCATTTTTCTCATAGATACACAATGGGGAAAAACATTTAATAAATATCTTCCTTGGATGGCTAAACCTAGGCACAGGGTTTACTAAATTAGGTCTAGTCAGTTCTCCCTGTACCCAGAGCCAGCAACCATCCTCTCTCACATACCTTTTATTGTAAAAGGAAGTTACCTATTGTACGTTCCACCTGCCCAATTGTATTTTAACAAGTTGTATTGGAATATCACACTAAACCATCTTCCAGTTGCCTGATTTTATTCAGAAAAAAATTGTCTCTGATCAGCCATCTGAATCTCCTCTCCCTTTTGTCCAATGCCATTCAAAATGTTGCTTCCGATCAGCTGCATTGAATCATCTCCTCATTGAAAGTCTTTTTAAAAGGTTTTCCAACCCTCGGCTTGATCCTGCTTCATCTACTCATAGACAGACCCCCTTCCTCAAAAGATCCTAATGTTAAACCACAAAAGGGCACAATCTTATATCCTACCAGTCTGACATTCAGGGTTGCTCTTGCAAAAGCACCAGAGAAAAGCTGGTTGCGATGCGGGTAGGAAATAAGGCTATGTCTTCCTCTCTGCAAGGCATTAGGCTCATTTTGAAGAGGGGTTCTGCAGTTGAAAGAGGGTATTGGAGAAACTTTTTTTTTTGTATTCTTTAAGTGATTTAATTTAAAACTTAAGAGGATAGTACATAAGAATCCAACACAATTAGTCCACAACTGAAGAGAGAGAAGCAAAGTATGGTGATATCACAAAAACAGGAAATAAAGCAAAAGAAAAGACACATTTACTCTATGTGATCTTAATACCAACTCAGAAAATGCAGAATCTTGCAACTACCTGGCTGAAATAAGCATCGTTTTATTTTTATTTATTGTTATATTGTTTTATTGTTATGATTATATGGTTTTATTTTATGTTGTCTTTGTTATTATAAACTACTTGGATATTTTTAATATCAGGTGGTATATCAAATTGAACTAGTAAACAAATACATAAATAAATAAATAAATAAATAAATAAATAAATAGATAAATAAATAGTGTCTGAGAGTCTGACTTGGAGGAACAGAGGCAACTAGTACTTTGTAGGCTGAATGTTGAGGTGGATAATAAAAATAACAAATACCTTGACATTTAACAGTATACTTGTAAGAACAATACAATATAAAGCAAGCAACTAGCTATAAAAATTTAGACATTATTAAAAATGGATTTCTTTTCTAAGGCTCAGGCTACATCTGGAAACATGAATCTTGAATCTCATTAACAAAATATCCCTATGCTTAAAGTCTTTAATATTCATTTTTCTATCTGAATCTAAAGTCTATTGAACTATTAATGTTGCTAGAATCAATGAACAAGAATCTGACCTCTCTAGGAAACCTTATAGATCAAGATTGTCAAAAGATAGTAAAGACTGCTGACTTTCAAGGACTTTCCGCTTGCCCTGAGAAATATAATAAATATTTGAGATAGGTGGAAATGATATTGCAGGTCCCGCTTTATGGAATACCATGCCTACAGAGGGTATGTGAAGTGTTGCCAGATATTGGTTTCTGGTGGGTATATGAAAGAGAAGATCTGTATGTGTAACTTTGGGAAAAGCAGCTGTACATATAGATAGATAGATAGATAGATAGATAGATAATAAATTTGACACATTAATAGAGTTTTCCAAGTGAAACATTGGTTACAGTAGAAGGAAAAGAATGAGAAATTCTTGTAACGTTTACTGTAAATATTTCATTCTGAATTTATAATTTATGCATTATGTATTACTTTTACTTATTAGAACCTCAGATATTATAGGATGAATGCAATATTGTCCAATGCACCTAACAGTTAATGGTAATGGATGATATTTTAAAAATGGACTAATCATTATTTCATAAGAAATCTATAAATACATACAGACTAAGACACTTCAAATAGTTATAGATCTGTTTATTTGTTTACAGTATTCATAACCCACCTATCAATAATTCCTAGATGTGGGACAGATATACATATGTAGTCAAATAACGTAAAACTTACTAATATGTAAGTAAATTGTTATGGAGTCTCAGTTTAGTGGACCCTTAGGCTGACCTGCAGGAGACTGGGAAAGATGGTCAATGTCTCTAGTATGGGGCAGGCCGGGAGGCAGATGTTCATGCAGGACATAGAGGTGCTCTTCACCCTGGAAGCTGGTACTCCCCCGGGAGGAGCCTGTAGGAGCCCAACCGCTGGGACTTAGGTGGCTTCACCCTTGGAAGCCGAAGCCCCCCCCGGGAGGAGCCCATAGGAGCCCGACCGCTGGGACTTAGGCGGGTTGTGGATCAGGACTGAGAACTGGAACCAGACTAGAACAGTAGATAAGTACTGTAACAGGGCTCAGGTACTGGAACCAGGCAGGAACTGTAGCAAGACTCGGGTACTGGAACCAGGCAGGAACTGTAGCAGGAATCGGGTACTGGAACCAGGCAGGAACTGTAGCAGGAATCAGGTACTGGAACCAGGCAGGAACTGTAGCAGGACTCGGGTAGTGGAACCAGGCAGGAACTGTAGCAGGCAGGCAGGAACCAAGCAGGCACTGTAGCTGGTAAGCAGGAACCAAGCAGGCACTGTAGCTAGCAAGCAGGAACCAAGAGGGCACTGTAGCCGGCAATCAGGAACCAGGCAAGTACTGTGGCAGGCAAGCAGAAACGGAGCGAGTAGCAAGGCAGCTCACTCCGGGGCACGAAGCAACAGGGAACCGGAAGGTAAACCCGTTGCAAGGCAAAGACTGAATGTCCGCGGCCGACTTATCAAGGCCGCGGCGTCTGACGTCAGGAACTGGGCGGAGTCACCACTGGCGGGAAACGGCCTAGAAAAGCATCCAAGTGGCGTGCGCACGCGCCTAGAAGCAGGGCGTCCATGGGAAGCTTCCCAGCGGCACGGCCCCCATGGGGACGCCGCTGAACAGGGCGCAAACCAGGCCTCCAGAAGCGGGAGTAGGTCCAGGAACACGGAGGTAAGGGTCTGGTCGCGGCACTCGCGGCCAGAACCGCAACAAAAATATCATAAATATAAATCACATGGTATTTAAACATTTCTGCCAAATCATATGTGTGCTGACTACTAGCAACAGCTCAAATTTGATAAGCCTGTTTAAATCGAAAATCCTTAACATTTTTCCTGTATGTATTTATTTCTTTTTTGGATGTCTTCAGACAGAGAGTTGCAAAGGACCAGCTCTGCACCTGTGAGAATTCTTCACGTCATTCACATAGATGTAACTGTTTAACAGATGGCACTTCAAGTACCGAATTTTCTGGTGATCATAATTTCCTACTGTGGATGTAAAACTTCAAGGCAGCACTGATACAAAGAGGACCTATACAGTATAACACCTTGAAAATAATCAGGAGAATCTTTAAATTTAATGTCCCAGATGACAGGGAGCCAATGCAAAGGTCACAAAATTGGTGTCACATGCTGGAATCTCAAGACCCCAACAATAATGCACGTGGCTACATTCTGAGCTATGTTCAAAGATTGCCGCCTAGAAACAGAAAGACCCAGAAAGTCTGAATTACAATAATCCCAGCTACCAAATACTGTCACCTGTGCAACTGTCGGAAAATCAGCCAAAGTCAAAAGTGGTCTTAATCACCATACTGTACACAGCTTAAAGAAAATAGTTTGAACTTCTTCAGCAACATGTGGCTGAAAAATAATGTTGTGTCAAAAACAACCCCTAGATTTCTTACTTGCATACTAATTGGGAGTTGGTGGCCCTCAGTTTCTCATGCACATGCACATATATGTATGTACACATTCATGGACATACAAAAAGACAAGGAAGACCTCAGATAAAGATTCACACATTTCCTTTAACACACAGTAGAAGTAAAAACAAAGCAAAACAATACAAAACAGAATACATGCCAGAAGATATTACCATATTTGTATTTATAAAAAAAAACAAACCCAAAGTCTGCGACACAAGTTTCATATCCTGAGCTGCCATTCTGTGTCATCAATGAGGGCACATCATGCCCACTGCCATGGGTCTAGCACCGTTGCTCCCACTCTAACCTCATCATAATGGTGACCCAACCTCTGACTCTAAACCAGAGCCCATAGCAAAAATTCATCAGATGTTAGGTTGCTTTAGTGACCAATAGATACATTGGGAGGCAGGAGAAGATGGAAGCAGGGTGTTCAGTATCCCATTGGACTTATATGGATCAAGTGTGGACTAGCGCAACCTCTTTTCACCTATGCCCATCAGCTTTCCAATCAGACTCACACCTTTCCAAGGGCATCCAACCCTTACCCTGGTTAGAATTACTTTTGAGTAAAAGGGCTGGGGATGTGGAAATGGCAGGGGTAAAAATGGAGTATACATTCATGTCACAGCTTCGGGAATGGCAAACATATATCATCTAGGTACATGTTGTGGCTAACATCTGGTTTAACTATATTTCTATTTAAACTTTACAGTATTACAATGAACTTTTGTTCAAGCACACTCATGGCTGTGGTAGGGCAGGAACAACTCACTTTTGTAGGGTACACCCTGTTTTCACCAGTGATATGAACAAACAAAATAAAATAGAATCGGGAGATCTGGTCATCACTTATTGCTACAGTTTAGATGGGTCCTCCTTATCCTTAGCATGCATACAGGCCAAAGTATGAAATGAGGATAGAAGGAAGGTCTGTTTTTTACCTAATTCTGCAGATCAAATACAGCCATTTTATCCTATAATAATGAAATGCCTCCACCACAAAATAACAGGAGGTTGGACTGTTCTATGGTTCTTGACAGAGAGAATGATGACCTCCACTTTGGGGCAGTGGCAGCATTAAATTTGTGTACATGATAACAGGTTTGGAATGCCTGGATGGACTCAGTTTGCTATTATGAAGGATTAAAATGTAATAAATGTATACAAGCTAGGAAGAAACTGCATTGTACAAACCAACTCCTCTTGTACCTTTCATCGATTGAAATGACAGAAAATCTTCAGTGATGTGTACTTTTATATTTGTACCTCCTACTATGTATGTAAAACCACCAATCCCCAAACTACCCCATCCCCCAAACCCCACGCTGAGTTAAAAGTGCCCTCTCTTAAAGTAGTATAAATAGAGAAGGTTCTCTCTCTCTCTCTCTCTTTCTTGCTCTCCCTCTCTCTCAAATGCGATAAAAACCTTTTCCCAGTAATGCACAGCTATCGTGAGCACAGCACACAGAAACAAGGTGTAGTTATTTCTGTCGATAAAACACACATTGCTGTACATTACTCTATCACATTTGATGTTAGGAGTTGCTCATTTCCATTAATTCTGCCCAAACTCCTCCCACTTGCCTATCAAATGTTGCATTTGCTTACTAACGTGCATTGCGTTATTTATCACACATATTACAGCATCATCGCATGCGTTAGGGCCTTAGCACTTAGTGTTAAGACCCTAATGCTAAATGACCCTGTTTATTATACAAAATCAAAGAAGTATCAAAAAAGTCACTCATGTTATAAAGATTGTCAGGAAACAAAATCTACACATATATCAATCACACATCATACCACCTGTGGCCATATTATTTAAATCACAGTCTCCTTGTTCTTCCTGTGTATCAAATTTTTGGATGGCTATGCCAAAAAGGGAATGGTGGGGAGTATGATTGTGGGGGCAAGTCCACAAGTTGTGGTTAAGAAGACTTTCTATGGATAGGCTTTGTGTATCATGCTTATTTTTATCAGTTTTAAATTATTATAAAAAAAACAGCTTGGCAGGCAAAAATTACCTGGAGAATCATAGAAATCATAGAAAGGCTAAGAAGAGTAATAAGGAAAACAAGTTAGAAAAAAGAAAACCCTACTATGCATACACCTGGGACCTATAGAAGTCCATATTCAGACACAGTCTGGATAGCTTAGCCGGATAAATTTAGCTGACTAACATTGCAGATATATTCAATAGAGCAGATGCAGTATTGAACATGGCTGGCTATCTTAAAATTAGCCAGCTAACTATAGCTTCCTAACTTTATAACAGCTCATTGGCCCAACCAGATCCAACCAGATAACTCTGAATATTGGAATTAACCAGTTAATATAGCTGGCTATCTCAGCTTCTCCCAGTTACAACCTTGGAATGCTCTTAACTTTCAGGGTCATTCATCAAAATGTGTTAGGATCCAAATGTGTTAAATGGGTCTAACGCACATGGTATTTATCGCAATACAAGTTTGCATGCAAATTTTAAATTTGTTATGCAAGTGGGAGGAATTAATGCAAAATAGGCTCTTCTACTGCATTTCGCAACTGATTAACACACAACAATGTGGGATTTAATGATAGAAATTGCTACACCTAATTTTTTTTTGTTAGTATAGGGAAAAATGTTTTTTATCGCACGTACGTGGCCGTTAGCATGGGTCATGACTATTATCACAGCTATTATCGCACGTGATAATATGAGGCCTTCTAGCTAAGCAGGTATCGCCTCAGCTCTTGGGCTATTCTGGAACTGCATGAGATTATAGGAGGGGATCTGGATCGGGTCACAGAACGGTCTCACGCTATACCTGGCCTCACCAAACTATTGGCCACCCTGCATTTCCTGGCATCTGGCTCCTTCCAAATGACAGGGGTCATTGATGGAATGTCCCAAACCACCTTTTCCCACTGCCTGGGCCTGAACATAACAGCTGTATCGGACCTCCTTGATCACTAAATAGCATTCCCTTGTGACATGGCTTCACTTTACAAATGGCTACTTTCCAAGCCTCACATTTAGAGCAATAGAAATGTGTTTGGTTACTCACATTCCTTTATTATCTACATTGCTGGGACTCCAAGATCATGTGTGGCCAGTTAGTCATTGTTCAGCCAGGATGTCAGCCACAGTTTGCCTGGACCCTCACACAGGTAAAAGAAAAGCTGTGGCATGGCCATAATTTGGATTTGCACATTCTGTATGTCAGGTCACACTAATGTATATCTCGGGAGGACATACAGCAAGCAGCCAGGGTCTTGCACTATCATACCACGAGGTTGAAGCTTTTCTGCTAGGACATGTGTGGCAGCTGTGAGGTACAGCTTCAGGATTTGATGAGTGCTATAAATGGTAGCCTTTGCTTATTTCTGAGTGACAGGCACACAGTTGCTAGGAATGCCAGATGCAATAAGTCATTCTGGAAGAGCTGACACAAAATAAGCAAGTCCTATACAGTTCATATAGTGTCACTTAAAATACTGGAATGAATTTGGGTGGGGAAATAGTATTTGAAGGGCTAAGCTAACATTGAGGTAACCTTACGCTATCTTAAAACATGCTGTGCCTTGCCCTTGCTATCTCCAAGTCACAGTGATGTAAATGATGCAGCCATTCTATCTTTGCCACAAGAGATCTGGTATATGGTTGCCGGACATGGCTTCTCACACCTGTTGCTATTCCCAACACCCCGGCTGAGATGAGGTTCAATGAGACCTTATGTTCTTCTTGCTGTATCATAGAACACAACTTCAGAATTCTAAAAAGTAGATTTTTCTGTTTGGACAAAACAGGGGGAGCTTTAATGTATGAACTACACAGAGTAGTAGATATAGTGCTGTTCTGATGTGTATTCCATTTACGCCATGGTGTACCAAAACAGATACTTCAGGACCTATCACAGGATCCCCCATATCCAGCCACAGAAGGTCAGGACATGACACTGAGTGGCAGCTAGCTTCTGCAAAGCATCATACAATGCTACTTTGCTTGTTAGCAATCAACTTCCCCTTCCATGTAAGAGAGCTGAGCAGTGCTTACATCAGCTCTCCTCTAGATAATCTTTCTTTTACTCAGGCTTCCTCTGTCTGTGTTTGTGTGTAAAGAAACCACTTAGGCCTAGTTAGGCTTCATCTTGACTATGGTGCAATAGAATGTACTAGAAAAAGTGTAAACCAAGAGAACAACAAATACATGTGGCATGTCTCTACATAGTGTGCATGTAGGCCTGCCCACACAGTGTGCAAAGCTTGCCCTATCTTGCAGTGTTTGGCTGGCTGGGCAGACCCCTTAGACACAATCCTAGGCCTCATAAGTGGGCAACATAGTGGCATAGGTCTGCTGGCACTCCAGCAGGGCCTTAAATATGGAGCCCACTAGCACTGCATCAGATGTGGCAGAACCACTGCAGACAACAGAGTGCTCATCTAGCAGGCATGTAGTTACAAGCTTTCATAAAGTGCATGTCTGATTCCCACAATGCTCACAGGTCTTTGCAAGCCAGAATAACTGTTTGTGGTTGGGTGCATCCATACACAGATGCATCCTGCTCCAGCTACTTAGGATAACTCTCAACTATCATGGTGAGGCCTTTGTCTGTTGGGTGCCATGTTGGTAATGTTAGCTTCTCAGAGAGGCTAGACAAGAATGCTGTTCTGACTATATGAAATCAGGATAGGGAAGAAGATGTTGTCATGCCTTCACTTGTATTTGAAAGTCACCTCACAATCGTTAAGGGAAGAGTTTAATTTCTAAAGACTGTATTAGCACCCATATGTCTCCTAACAAAAGCTTCCCCTCACTGAACCCACTGCAAAGTTGTGACAGAAGCTATTTGCCTTGCCTGACATAAACCAAGTAGCTTTTGTCAATGATGGAGATGTGATGGTGCTGCACAGCCATTGGCACATCCAGCTCATGGCTAGTCATCTTGTGCTACTGTATGCATGTATCAAAAAATTCTGCTGAGTAGTATTTGTAGCGATAGCTAGTATCAGTAACACTCCTTATGCTATATATGGGCACCCGTAAAGCACATAATCTAAGGATTCCTAGGGTGAGCAGTGTGCAGAAAGATCAGTGGCCAAAGTGAGTTATCTCCATTTGGGTAGTTAATAGTTAGAGGCCCTTGCTGGTCCAAATGACAGCCTCTTGTGGTCCCCACGGAAGAGCAGCTGTTCTAGAGGCGGTATTTCATGTGGTGTTTGTGACTATTACAGTTAGTGGTAAGGCAGGTGTGATGATAGAGTCTCAATGATCAGCTCTGTATATAGTATAATTGCTAGAAAAGGTGTTATCAGCTGAGGATCACAGGAGCCTTCAAGCTGTCTCCATAATAAACTGACTAGGTATAACAATACTAAGGGCAATTTTCAAGTACAACTCCCTATATCACTATAATAACATATAACAAGAATAGAGAGACATATAATATAAATTTAATATTTTATTAATGTAGAAAAACCCCCCATATTTTAACCCTACATAGACAAATTAAAACTAAGCTAGCACATCCATCCACATACACCACACTAAAAATATTGCATGAAGTTTGCCAAAATTAATGCATAAATATGCAAAAAAATCACGTGTATAATAATTCATCAAGTTTGAAGTTCATCTGTAATAGGTCCGACAAAAGATATCTTCGTTTCGCCTCTATGATCTTGAGGCTTCCTCAGGGACTATTTTAATAGCGTTATCCTTGCAGTCATGCACTGCAAAAAATAACAAAGCCAATGTAAATCTAAATAGATATTATATCATAATGTGTTTAACTCACATCTGAATATTCCAACCTATATCTAAATACAATGATTCCCCTTGATTAAAAAATCTGTCTTTAACAAACTTATTATTGAAAAAAAAATTTTTTTATATATAAAAAATTTTTTAATGATGAAACTAAATCAACTCATACACTGAATGGCCCTATAACGCTCCAACCATTTACTTGAGCTAACCCTATCCCTACACACACTGCTCTTAACTACCTACACATACTGCATTCCAGCCGCGGGCTACAAATGCAATAGCTCCAAAAACATTAACCATTCTCATTGTTAAATTGTATCCATTAAAGTCCAACTTACATTGCCATGTTCAACTCCCTGTAGCCAAATTCAGACGCCCAAATGTTGCAACATATCTATAAAGAGGTATTATGAAAAACTGGATACTTCAAAACTGCCGTTCCTGTGGCGAACAAATTTCACGATATAATACCATTGCGCTGTCTCTTAACGACAAAGCCAAAGGCTCTCTTTTGCCACATCAACCGGCCCACGTATTCAAACTGTCATGACGCTGTAATAATATAAGAACCAAAATGTTAAAACCTACCTCGACAAGGCTTATTAAACCACCGTGCCGCCACCATTGTCCCGTACTCACATTTCCTCGGAAGTGACGTAGACCGACGTCACCCACAGCGATACGAATTTCAAAACCTTGAACAACTTTATATAGGAGACAACATTCCCTCTTCAACAAATCACAATGCACCATTACCACCACTACAAGTGGAAAAGGTTAACATAATTAAAAAAGCTGATTAGAAAAAAGCATTCCACTCAATCGGTCCATTTAACCCATTTGGACTCTCAGTGTGCCAACTAAAAATAAAACGCTGTTCTGTTCTTCGCAGTAATGTTGACAAATCACCTCCATACTTCAGCGTGATCTGTTTAATCACGAAAAACCGTATATCCTCCACCACAT
The DNA here is from genome assembly GCF_901001135.1 of Rhinatrema bivittatum. Classification (NCBI taxonomy): domain Eukaryota; kingdom Metazoa; phylum Chordata; class Amphibia; order Gymnophiona; family Rhinatrematidae; genus Rhinatrema; species Rhinatrema bivittatum. Next base: position 407,631,591 of record NC_042617.1, on the reverse strand, counting down.
GATTTTTTTCTACCCAGTGGTTTACTAAAGGAGCATGTTCACGGACTGATTTTATCCGACTGCGGTGTTCAATAATACGATAACGTATAGGTCTTACTGTCTGTCCGATGTAAATTAAATTACATGGGCAGACAATTGCATAAATCACCCCGCTTGTATTACAGTCATACACTTGGGGGATGCGGTAAGGATATTTTAAATGCGGATGAACAAAAACCTGACATTGCAGCGTAAGGGAGCACACTGAACAAGAACCACAAGGAACCTGTCCATGAGGAGAATTTAATTCATCAACTACTTGATGACCCTTCAATTTGTCATATAAAGAGTGGCGTTTTTTAATGGCGAATATGGGCTTGTCTCTGAAACAAGGTAATGAAGACAAAACATGCCAATGGGTACGAACGGCTTCTTTAATTTGATTAACTCTAGAAGAAAATGGAATAGTGCAAATGAGTCTAGTAGGTGATTCCTTTGGTGAATAAATCAATAAGTTGTCCCTATTAGCGTACAATGCACGCTTATATGCTTTTTTAATAACAGACTTCGAATACCCTCGAGCAAGGAATCTCTCCTTCAATTGTGTAGCCTGAATCTTAAATTCTGCAGTCGAGGTACATAGGCGCCTGTACCGGAGGAACTGGCCCACCGGTATGTTGTCTTTTAACTGTTTAGGGTGAAAACTTTGATAGTGCAATAGGGTATTTCTGTCCGTGCTCTTCCTATGGACACACGTAATCAGTTTCCCATTATAAATCTGTACCCTCATGTCCAAGAACACAATGGATTGATTATGTTTAGTAAATGTAAATTCTAAATGAGGATCACAAGAATTTAAAAATTGCATAAACAAATCTAATTCACTGCTCCCCCCACTCCAAACAAAGAACAGGTCGTCAATGTAACGTTTCCAGATTTTAACATACGGGTACCAAACCGAATGATAGACATATTGATTTTCAAACTGGGCAACATACAACCCAGCCACGCTGGGGGCCATGGGCGAACCCATTGGAATGCCTTCAATTTGCAAAAAATACTCCGATTGAAAACTAAACACATTTTGCGTTAATGCAATTTCAGCAATCATACTGAGGAAATTTAATCTCCTGGAACTCATGTCGATTTTAGCCAACTCCAGTTTGATTATTTCAAATGCCTCGCGCTGAGGTATACAAGTATATAACGAGGTGATATCAGCAGTCAATAAAATCCAATCAGATTGAATATCAGATACCTCTGTTAATTGATTTATAAAATCGGTGGAATCTTTCACATAAGAAGGTACTGCTGTAACTTGAGGCTGTAAATAATGATCTATCATTTGAGCAAGAGGTTCCAACACAGTACCTATACCGGCTACAATCGGTCTACCGGGAGGATTATTTAAAGTCTTATGGACTTTTGGTAATATGTATAAGTGTGCCGTGGTGGGAAAAGCCACACTTAAGAATTGATGTTCCTTATTAGTGATTACCTTATCTCTCCTAGCTATCTCCAAAAGCTCGGTAACATGTGAATGTAATGTAGATGTAGGATTATACTGTAATTTTCTATAAGCTTGCTGATTATTCAATTGCCGGTAAACTTCTATATCATAATCTTTCTGATTCATTACCACAATCGCGCCCCCTTTATCGGCGGCGCTAATTTTTATGGAAGAATCATCACGCAACTGAATCATAGCTTGCCATTGTTCTTTAGTAAGATTGTATTGAACATAATCCCTCTTTTAATTTGTCTATGTAGGGTTAAAATATGGGGGGTTTTTCTACATTAATAAAATATTAAATTTATATTATATGTCTCTCTATTCTTGTTTCCATAATAAACTGGCCATGGTATATGTTTAGGCCTACTGCTCCCAGAGGTCTCATGTGGTTGGCATGATGGCTTATGCCCTTTCTGTGTTGGTTTCTTGCAAGACACACATTTAGTGACACGTGAAGCCTCGAGGGGCCCATGTCAATATCTAAGACAAAACACGTTTCAGATAAGCCTCTAACAGATGTCTTTTATGTGGACAGGTATAGATAATCCTTTGTGTCAGGGAAGGACTCAGACTACCTTAATAGCAGTTACAAACAGGCTGCCACAGACATCAATGATGTTTGATGACAAACAATCTGGGAACATACGCATTGGCCATGTGCAGGTGCACAAAGTGCTGCAGGTAGTCAGGACTCAATATATATGTGTATTAGTGTGCTTCTCGGTGAGTGACATGCTGCGTTAGCTTCTGTCAATCTCAGTGTCTGGGGGGTGATCTTGCACTCGTAGTTCCCTTCCTTACCACACCAATGCATACCCCAGAGCAGGCAGGGTATGTGCATTCATTTTGGACACACTGGCTTTGGACACCTGTGATCTACTGCTTCCACTCTTGAGAAGGGGTACCTCAGAGAGATGACAGTACGGGCTGCTCTATGAATGGGCTCATGTGTAGTACTCTTACATTTCCCCCTAGGCTGCTCACTGTTTATACCTTGCATTGGGAGGGGGGAATGGAGTGAAATTTGCCAGCGTCAGATATAAAATATGCAGTCTTGTGTTTCAGGATGAGTTGATGTCTGCCTGTAATGTGCATCTTCCACCACGCTCTCCTGAGGCTTTTCTACTTAGTACATGGAGTGGGCCTAATAGCTTCAGATGCCAGGGAATGTCAGATGCCAGGGAGGCTTTCTCATTTTGGGAGGGGGGTTTGTGGGTGTTAAGAAGCTGGCCACTGAATGTGGGGATGCAGGGATTGCAGGAACACGGAGTGGCACTGACCACCTAATGCCATCAATGTTGGTGTTATTCAGAGAAATAGTTTGGGGAGGGGTTAGATCCAGAATGTAGCTGATACCTGGGTGGATGGTGATGTGGGGTTGGTTTGCTTGGCAGGTGCCTGAGGTCTGGCAGCAGTCCTAATTGAGGTTCCCTTTTTCCAGTAACTGATCTCTTTAGCCTCCTCTCTGTAGATCATATCATGGACAGTTGACATCGAGCCTGTGACCCCAGGCTCCATTATTTGATACTTACTCTGTCATCTGTGTATGCTGGCAGGGTAGGGCTACCTGTACATTCTGCCATATGTAGCTCAATATGCTTACTGAACATATATAGAAGTGGTGGCACATATCTGCTGTAGAATCTAGAGGACAGGTTTAGCTTTAAACGTTTGGTTCTTCACTTGTCCACTAACCAATCTTTCCATTTAGCACCACTGTTGACTTGCTGACTGCAGGGGGTGTCTGCTACTGTGTAACAACTGAGGAGGAAGAGTGAGGGAGTTGTGTCATATAGAGAATATCCACAGGCCAAGAGCAGACGACTTGGAGGGTTGCTGTTGCTGCTGCTGATGATTAGGATCAGGAAGACTTCTTCAGACCTGCTGCCATCCCTGTACTGGCCTGGCTTGAAGATCTGTATAATACATGTAAGGATGACCTTACAGGTAGTACACAGATCCCCAAGCCAGGCCATTACAGGAGTGGCATTCTGTGGAAGTCTGCCTGGTCTCAAGCAGCAGTAGAAGTTCTCTAGGCCCTCTGCTCTTTGCCTGTGGGCATTCTCTACACAACACAACTCCTTCACTCCTCTTCTTCAGTTGTCACAATGTGGCTGTCACTCTGTTCCTACAGCCTACAAGTAGATGACATAGTTTGTTTAGTGTGAAACCTAAAAAGGGTTGGGTAAAGATAACCTTTTAAGTGGAGTCATGACACAACTAAGGGGGCCTAAGGTAAAGTCTTGTGTGGTGATGGTTGTAACTTAACGTTAACACCACCCAAGCTTTATATGTATATAATGTAGGTATGTGAATCGTTTATCTGACGATTGAAAATATCGGACAATATTTTCAATCTCGTCAGATATCGGGGAGTCCCTGATAGTGATAGGAAACCCCACGATTAATTTAGTGGGTCCTCTTATTGTTATGGGGGTTGGGGCGGGAAGAAAGGGCACTTAAAAGTAACACAAAAACACAGGCTGGCCCTTTAAAATTAGTTCTTTAGTATCCCCCACCCTCCAGACCCCCCAACATTTTTAAGTACCTGGTGGTCCAGTGGGATCCCGGGAGTGTTCTCCCACTCTCGGGCCATCGGCTGCCAGTAAACAAAATGGTGCCGATGGCCTTTTGCCCTTAGCATGTGACAGGGTATCCGTGCCATTGGCCAGCCCCTGTCACATGGTAGGAGCAATGGATGGCCAGCGCCATCTTTAAAAATGGCATGGGCCATTCAGTGCTCCTACCATGTGACAGAGGCCGGCCAATGGCACGGATACCCTGTCACATGCTAAGGGCAAAGGGCCATCGGCGCCATTTTGTTTACTGGCAGCCGATGGCCCGAGAGCGGGAGAACACTCCCGGGACCCCCACTGGACCACCAGGTACTTAAAAATGTTGGCGGGGGGGGGGGGGGGGTTGGAGGGATCCGGAGGATGGGGGGATACTAAAGAACTAATTTTAAAGGGTCGGGCTGTGTTTTTGGGTTTTCGGCTCAGAGCAGCCGATAAAAAAAAACAACGATTGGACCGCAGGAAAAATAATTTCCCGATGGTCCACGAATCCGAAACTGGAACCAATTCCGGTTCTGATTCACATCTCTAATATAATGTACTCTCTGGGTCAGGTACCTGCAGCTGCACATTTCAGCTCTCTATAAATGAACCACACCTTGGGCATGTGTTACATTTCAAGTAGGCCTCTGACAAAAGAGTGATGTCATGAGAACATTTGGTACCATAAGCAGAGAGAAGGGACAGTGTATGATCAGAGGTGATATATCTTTAATATAGAAGAGGCTAATGGGTTGTTATCACACTACTATGATCAGCATTTAGCTGTCCATCCCATTGGGCCCCCACAGATGTGAAAATATAGCTACTGTACCTACAGCCAAGCATTTCAAAACCTATTGTACCGGGCAACATATGGAGTGGAACACTAGCTAGCTAGTGTCCATATCATATACAAACCCATGCACCTAAGAGTTCGCTGACAGTATGCTCTCTGAAGAAAGCAACAGGAACCAGTAGTGAAGCTCCACAGTAAGGAGCTTCCTTTTTAGCTCTTGTTGTCTTCCTTAGGAGCATCCACTGAGCATTCAGTTGTATGGCCTAGCCCATATGGTCTTGCCTGCTAGATAAGTAGCTAGTTAGAATGTGCAAGGGTACCTTAGCATGCAAGGTCAAGTGGAGGGCAAACCTTGTACCTAATGAACCCTTAAGACAAAAACCACACAATCAAATGATCCAACCAGAAAGTATATTTATCAAACCAGTGACATTTTATTAGTGAACAAATGTAGTCAACTTTTTCAAGTAAAGTCAAAGACTTTGATATTCACATTCTAAAGGACAAGACAGCAAATAATACATACATTGCAAATGAACTGCACAGCATATTCAGTGTAGACCTGTACATACATTGTTAGAAATGACATTATCACATGTACAGGCTTAGCATTTTATCCTTTTGGCACAATCGTGATTACAGCAAAGAACATAAAAAGCAGAAGTGGCACCCCCAATAGCTATAGTACAGCTCTAATGTTAGAGCTGATAGCATCCTTACTATGTGATGGCAAGAAAATGGCTCAGACAGTCCATGTACTTAAGGGGGACAGCCCAAGGGCCAAGGCAGCAAAGTTCAAGGGAAGGCCCCAGACAGTCCTTGTAGAAAGAGTACACTCAAAGGGGGACAAGCTAAGGGCCAAGGCAGCAGAGTTCTCCAAGAAGGCAGCAGGACCAGAACTGGAGAGCACAGCATGGAGGCCGAAGACCAGGAGTAGACACAACAGCATGGAAGCAAGATCCCCAGGAGAAGGCACAGAAGCATGGAAGCAGGAATCATAGGAGAAGATACAGTAGCATGGAGGCAGCAGCATGATGAGATGAGATGAGACAACAGCATCAGGAGCAGGAAATGAGACATATTAAGAAGAGACATCAGTTGGACCATGACTGGAGATGGCCTCAAGAAGGTTAGAGTAAGGGCAGAGCATCGAGGAGGGCATTGGAAGTAGACTCCAGGATAACAGTAGACCATAGTAGACACATTTCCATCATCAAGCAAGCACAGGAACTCTAGTCAGGACAGGCCCAGCAGGCTTCTTCTATCTAGCTGGCACAGGAACTCTGTACTGAAACCTGCCGGGCTTGTCCAACAAGTCTTGTTCTTAGCCGTTAGAGGCCAGATGTTTGTATTCTTCATGGCCCTTTGCTATGTCATGCCACTTGGGGGCAGCATATCCTTGGGGGTCTTACCCCTGGGTCGTCTCTCAGGCCGGGGACTGCTGCATGGCTTTGAGTCCTGAAATGCTGGGGAAGGCATAGGTACAGGCTCCAGCATTCTTTGAAGAATCTGGTCATCACACTGGTGAGGTTATTGATTGTTTTTGCTACTGTTGTGAGACCCTGTGCATGCACTGCCATCTGAGCATGCAAAGCCTGGGCAGGACTGTTGACTACCCTCCTCAGGTGCACTAGCTCTGCATGTATGTGGTGTAGGTTGACATGATGGCTCCTTTGCAGCTGGTTCAGTTGCTCCTGCATGGAGGTTTGTATGGGTGACTGAGCTGGTGTCAGTACTGGTGGCGGTGCAGGTGATGGTGCCAGTGCCAGAGCTGGTGCTGTGCTAGTCATGTGGTGAGATGAGGTTTCGGACTCCAGAAGGGGATGAGAGGGCTGGTGGGCTGCTCTGCCACAGAATCTACTGCCTCATGCTAGCAATGTGGTATGCTGGACCAAGGTTGCACTGGCTGAACAGTGTCCCATTGCAAACTGGGTTCATCCATCTAGGCTGAAATATTCAAGCTCACATTCAGTGGGCTTGCTGAGCCCAGGGCTTCCACGAGTGGGCTCTTCTGCTGCTGCCACTCTTCCTCCTCCTCAATGAAATGTGTCTCTGCATCTAACAAGAGAGCATAGAAAAGTCCAGCTGCATGTTTGTTCCCTGGGGCTTCACTGCTGGTCCCTGGGGTTTGACGGCTGGGACCGTCAGAGTCCAGGGTGAGAGCTGTGGAAACAAAGAAGAAGACATAAGTACCAAAGTTGTGAGGTACACACATGTAACATTTGACATGACATATGCCCTTTGCATCTCAATCATTATAAGCATCTTATGTCAAATGATGAGCACAACTGTAGCAGCTATGTCAAATGATAAGCTCAACTGTAACAGCCTGGCCATTTATAGGTGAGGTGAACTTACTGGCTCTGGCACACGTGGTATCTAGCTGATCAGCCATGCCCTCAGACACATCCGGTCCCAGCCACTGGATGTGGTGCTCCTCCATGGGCATGAGTACAATTGGGCAAGAGACTCCGCCACCGGTCTGCTAGAAGTATTTGTTGTGGCTGCAGACCTTCATCTTTAATTGTGCCTTGATGTATCGGTACCTGTGGGCCACCTGCTCTGCACTGCATTCTATACCGCTCCGCCTTGATATTGCCTGGGCAATGGTGTGCCAGATCTGGCCCTTGGCTGCTTTTGATGTCCTGGTTGCATGGTTCCCAGAAAGCATTGGGTAATGCTTGAGGACTCCAGCGATGAGCATCTCATCGTCCTCAATATTAAACTTGAGAGCCCTGAAATGAGGGCATCCTGCTGCTTGGCTGCCAAAAAGGAGTGCCACCCACTTCTGGAGAATTGTCATCATTTTCTGTGCTTTCAATCCCACTCCCATCTTCCCTACCTTCTTCCTACTCCCCTGCTCCTGGCCTATAAACTCCCTTTCCCTCTGCCATCTCTCTCTATTGCTAGCCTGCCATCCACCACCCTCCATCCTTGCCTGCCTACCCCTTCCCCCCCCCCACTACCTCCTATCCTTTCCCTCCTGCCTATCTCTACTCCTGTCCCTGTCCCTACTCCTCCTACTCCTACTCCTAGCACTCCTGCCTTCATCATCCCTCCTCCCCTTCCTCTCTTCAAGCCTGTCCTCTTATCTCTCCCCATGCCTCTCACAGTCCATCCTCCTCACTCCTCACCACAACCACAACTCTTCCTCATTCCTCCTCACTACAACCACCACACCTCCTCATTCCTCCACTCCTTCTCACTTCTCCACTCCTCACTCCCTTTCCACCACCACCACTCGTCCTCACTCCTCCACTCCTCACTCCCTTTCCACCACCACATTCCTCCTCACTCCTCCATTCCTCCTCACTCCTCCACCCCTCTTCACTCCACCACCACCACCACCACTCCTTCTCACTCCTCCTAAACATACATCCAAACATGATAAACTAGCAAAAAATTTAACACAGAGAAAAAAACAAAAGAGACCAAGGAAAAGAGAAATAGATGAGAACACCATCAGGACTACTCACTGAGTAATCGCAAGAACCTCCTAACTTCCAACTATTCACTAACCAACAACACCTACATCCTCTCCCTCCAACTTCCAACACACCTTCAAAGAGGCAGCTGCAGTATAAAAAACAAAATAGTGCAGCATGCATAAATCTGTAAGTGACATGGCTAATTACGTGCAATGTGCTGAGCCATCGCACAACATACTGACCCATCACGCTTTGCAGAAATAGCCAACATGATGCAGAAGTTAGGAAATTAGACTAAACATCCCCATTCTTTTATCACAGGTGCTATTTCTGCTATATTTACAGCATTTTGATGAATCTAGGTGATAGCCAGCTATATTCTAGCTGATTAACTTATTAGGCAGCTAGAAGTTAGGAGGATATGTGTCAAAATATTAATTTAGCTGGCAAACTTCTGAGTTAGCCAGATAAATGCTTTGGAATATGGATCTCATAGGGGTCTAAGAAAAAACAAAGAGTAAATTATGAAAAATAAATATTCCAGAAATAAACACCATATAAACCACCATTATGGCTGGACAAAGTGTAAATAATACGGAAGAGTCTGCCTCCTCACTCCTTCACTCCTCCACCACCACCATTCCTCCCCACTCCTCCTCACAAAAAATCAGAAAACATGACAAACTAACAAAAACATTAACACAGAGAAAAAGACAAAAGAGACCAAGGAAAAAGGAAACAGATGAGAACACCAAACAGGACAACCCACTCAATAATTGTAAGAACCTCCTAACTTCCAGCTATCCACTAACCAACAACACCTACCTCCTCACTCTCCAACTCCTGACACACCCTCAAAGAGGCAGCTGCAGGAAGCCAGTATAAACAAACAAAATGGTGCACCATGCATAAATCTACATGTGACAAGGCTAATGATGCACCATGCAGCTAATTTCGTGCAAAGCACTGGCACATCACACGATGCACTGACGCACTGCACTTCGCAGAAATAGCCTATGTGATGTGGAAGTTAGGAAATTAGACTAACCACACCCAATTTTTTATCGTGGACACTATTTCTTCTATATTTATAGCATTTTGATGAATCTAGCTATTAGCCGGCTATATTCTAGTGTTATTAGGCGGCTAGAATTTAGGAGACTATGTGCCAAAATATTTATTTAGCTGGTTAACATCCGAGATAGCCAGCTAAATGTTTTAGAATATGGACCTCATAGGCATCCAAGGAAAAACATGGAGTAAATTATGAAAAATAAACAAATATTCCAGGAATAAATACCAGATAAACCACCATTGTGGTTGGACAAAGTGTAAATAATACAGAAAAGTTTACCTCATCACATATTCGCACTTTCAGATAGGCCCTACAATTGCCTCATCATCCCGTTAAACATCAATCAATATGAATCTTCAAATAACCTGGATCAAAAATAATTTCCTACTAGTCTGAAACTTTAACAAACATTTATGGGTCTATCTGAATAACATTTGTGTGCCAATAGTATTAAGCTTATGATATAAAGTAATAATTTTTCTACATTTCTGACAGCTTCTAAGCAAACCAGAAAAGCCTGAAAATATAAACAGAATACTATAGGGGTGGATTGTGGAAAAATATCAGCCTGGGGGATTTTTATCCACACTGGCCCATGGGTATACAATTATCTGCACACACCCAAAAAAATATATATGTATACAAGCTAGGTAGAAACTGCATTGTACAAATCAACTCCTCTTGTACCTTAAATTGGTTGAAATCACAGAAAATCTTCAGTGATGTGTACTTTTCTGTTTGTACCTCCTACTATGTATATAAACCCCCCCCCCCCCAAATTACATCCCCCAAAACCCCACACTGAGTTAAAAGTGTCCTCTCTTAAAGTGGTATAAATAGAGAAGGTTTTCTCTCTCTCGCTCTTCCTCACTCTCAAATATGATAAAAACCTTTTCCCAGTAATGCACAGATATCGTGGGTACAACGCACAGAAAAAAGGTGTAGTTATTCCTGGAAATAAAACACTCATTGCTGTGCATTATCGCATTTGATGTTAGGACCTGCTCATTTCCATTAACTCTGCCCAAACTCGTCCCTCTTGCATATCAAATGTTGCATTTGCATACTAGCATGCATTGTATTATTTACCACATGTATTACAGCATTCTCGTGTGTGTTAGCATTAGAGTTAAGGCCCTAAGGTTAAATGACCCTGTTTATTATACAAAATCAAAGAAATATCAAAAAAGTCACTCATGTTATAAAGATTGTCAGAAAACAAAATCCACATATCAATTATACATCATACCTTATTCAATCATTACCCATTCACTTACAAATGTAAAAACAATCATGACACACAAACACATTTCTTGCCCACTTAAGTATAACGATATTATTGAATAAAAGACAAAAATATAGAAAGTTCCAATATTGTAATATAGTGCAAATGTTAAATACTTAATATATCATATATAAAATATTTCAGTAAGCACTTTCAATCAACAAGAAACCTACTAGAGTTCATGCTCTATTTTCAGTGGAAGAAGAGGTGGCAATATAACAATGTAGTGTTCCACAGTCAGCAGCAGCTTGAGTTGAGCTTAATCCCAGTATCAGAAAAAGCTGCTGAACTAGGACGTTTCCCCTTACCACTCACTATAGAAAAATCAAATATTCAAATGCTGGTGTCATCCAATAATAGCAACAACAATTCCCTCCACTTCCAGGAAAATTCTATAGTCCAAAATCCTGCAAAAAATGTATTCCTGCCATATGATAACATACTAATTGCCAGACTCAAACAGCCCTATCTATAAAAAGGCAGAACTGGAAATTTAATATCAAGCCCTAAAACACCAATACATCTTTTGTTAGGAAAACAGAACAAACCAGGCTGCTATATATCAATACAGAGAAATTACTTTAGCAGAATAATTCACCTTGGTCACATATGCAGAATATAAATAGTCCTCTTTGAACACAGAATAAAGAGACCATAAACTATAAATGGAAATTTGCAAACAAAACTGAATTAGAAACTGCCAGATTCTGTACAGTGCAACAATGGAAAAACAGAAAAACTACCATTCCTCATAAAACATTAAACAATAACATTAATATTACAAAAATTCAACCATACTAATAAAAAAGAATATATATTTCAAAATAGCTGACAATCAGAACATCCGGTGATTGAAAAAACTCATTAAAATATTTAAAAATGCATCTAACATAAAAAAATATTTCAAAATAGCAGACATCAATTACTATCCAGTAATTAAAACTAATAGGGATGAATAAAAATCCTCTGCCCTACTTGGAAACATTTTGATTTCCAGTCACCCTGAAATTGTTATGGATTATTAGGGGAAGAGGAGAGCAAACTATCTTCTCTCATACACACATGTTCATTCTCACAAACACAATCATATATATATTCACTCTCAATCTCTCTTACACACACATACAGACTCTCTCTCCCTCATACATACACAGACACGGGCTCTCTCCCCCCCCCACACACACACACACACACACACACACACACACACATTCGCGCTCATTGGCTCTCTCCCCTTCGTACACACACATACTCATTTTCTGGCTATCTCACAAACCAGGCCACCTCTTCTGCTGCTGGTGCCAGGAGATGTAACGGGGCCTTTGTATTCAGCAACTGCTGTGAGTGGTGTGCTGGCTCCAATAGACCTCTTCTTTTACTGCAGCTGGAGCAAAGATGCCTGTGGTCCCACAGGTCCTTTGCAGATGGGTATGCCGGCCCCATCTCGCTAAGCCTCCTATTCACTCCCATTGGTTCCTTTCTCCTGCCATGGGTGGGAAGATTGGATTTTAATTCAATAGCGGGAGGTAGGGGAAATATAAGCAGCCCCACTGGACCTATTTTTAGACTGCAGGCAGGGGGATTGGTGCTAACAGCCTTGCTGGGCCTGGGCCTCTTCTTCTTCGATTGCTTGGTTGTGGGCTGCAGGAGCTGGGGACACTTTCTGCCAGTGCTGTCTTACAATTTTCCACCATGTTCATCTCATTCCTAATTGTAGACTCTTCGGAGTTTAGTGGTTCCACAATTAGGCAGAGACCGGGCATGATGCAAAATCTTAAGGCAACACTGACAGAAACTGGTCTGGCTCCAGCAGCCTATAAACACCCCTGTGGTGCTTTTCCCTCTAGTGAGCAAGAGTGCAGCATGATTGGACAGGTAGAGACAGATCCTGCAGTGGCATGATTCTTTTCAGGACCAGCCCACCATCTTCCCAGATTTTTTGGTCGTGGCTGCTCACTACAACAGGCAGTACAGGAACACAGCCACAATGCAAGCAGGAGCTGGAGAAGACCACATGACCAACTAGACAGTCCCTCCGGGGGATGCCCGATCCTCTGATAGGCCAATCCACCCCTGGAATACTAGATTCCTATCTTGTTGAAAAACAAAAGTCAGAACCCAGTTTGTACTGTTAACCTCCTCACTATTAGATTTTTCCAAGTAACCAATGAGATATAAATTGAGCATTGACAAATGAGGCATACAGTTTTCCTGCTGCCTTCTCGAGCTTTCCATTGTCTTCTCCAGAGGGGAGTATATGACATTAATAAAATGGACTATTATCTTCAGTTACCTGGAAATGCTTGTGTCTACCTTTATTTCAAACTGCTTCTTGAAGTCCACAAGAATTTGAATTAATGTAAGCCCTACAATTGTAATGTTTAATGTAAAAAAAAAAAAAAAAAATGACTACAGTGATGCAGAGATCTTCAGCAAGGTACAATACAAGTTCTGAAGTACAGCCATGGTTATATTGAATTTAGTATAACTATGTTCACCAAAACCAGAAGAGAGTAGAATACCACAATAAATAAATAAACATGCATCGACTATGCACACAATGATTTTTGATGAGAGACCTTCATATAAACTGTAAGTCAGTGCCCACAGATTTAAATATTTGGTCTTTAAATGTCAACAAAGGACATTAAATATTTTAATGTTTTTATTTATAATGCAGTAAAAATATGTATCTAGAAGAAAATCTTCATTAACAACAGTCTTCTTCTAAAAGGTATCCGCTGAAAGTCCAAATCAATATTAGCAAAACCTGACATGGCCCATGTTTCAAGAATCCTGAATCAGGGATATCTTTTTATACTGGCTTCACAACAAATTCTTCTTGCACACAGTCAAAAATGTCATTTTTAAAAACCAAGTCATGTGATCACTCACACCAATTAAAAATCTGATGTTCTCCTTTGAAGTGATAAACTGATTTAACAACTAATATGAAATATATCCTTTAATTCTTCATTCATACCATGTGGCTTTACATAATTTAGAGTAAATATCCAGTACTGTTCCAGTTTTTTGGTTTTTTTTTAAAGAAGATTTCTGGTCTCCTCCCTTCCAGTGTAAAGGAATATGTTCAATCATAGTCCATTGAAGAACTTGAAAAGAATGTTGTGACGTTATAGAAAGAAAAACCAATGGAGCCTGAAATTTGAGTGCAATAATGCAACTTTGATGTTCAGTCAGTCTAGTTTGCAGCATAATCTTTGTTCTACCAATTTGTAATTACACTGAATAACATAAACCAGAAAGTTAGATTTGCCAGTGGTCATTAACTTCTGGCAAACTGTATATTGAGTAAAGGGATGTATCCAATTCTCACCCTCTACTGTCTGCAAGCACAGATCACATTCACAACATGAAAAATGTCCAACAGCAGGCATATTATCATCCACTAATATATCAGCTCTAATTACAATGTCTTTCACATTGCTAGCAAGAGAAAATAATATTATTGGATCTTTTTGAAAAGCTGAATTCAATGCCAAAATATGTCAGTGTTTTCAGAAAATCTGTGATATAAATGTAGATTTATTTGAATGCTGTAACATACATAATATATTGGATTTCTTATCTGAGGTCTGACTATTCAAGAAAATATTCCTATTAGATTATCTACCATTGTATAGGCTTTTTTTTTTTATTGTAGCCATTAGGTATCCCTGATCTAGTGAAGTAGAGTTATTACACTTTCACAAATGGATCAACACTTTAGATTATAATTTACAATTTACTATGTAATATCATAGATTTCAAATAGCTTTTTCGATATTCCGATTATAAAAGAACATAGCACTTTTTCAATTACTTTATTTCATAAGTACATAAGAGTGAAATAATGTATTGAGATTTGATAGTTTTCATCCACACTCTTTGAAGACAGGCTTACCTGTTTGCTAGTTCGTTAGAATCAGCCACCTGGGCTCAGATATGGATGAGTTCAAACCTCAAGCACATTTGTTGACACAACATTTTTTGGTAATACAACAAAAGAAAGTACAAAAAAAGTAGAAAACAATACATTTGACAGATACAAAAGTTACAACAAAATGAAGTTTACATTGCTTTGAATTCTCCTCATATGCATGTGTGGGTTATTGGTGTTTACTAGAAAATATGTGGAAGTTTTATACTCTTATGTTCCTTATGGCTTTGTTATGTAACTGTATGCAATGCAGTCTTTAAATTTATTCCAATTTATTTCTAAAATTATTGTAATAAAATAGTGAAATTTAATTTTTCCCTTCTATTTTTTGTTGTAATAGCATTTTTTTGGATCAGAGATTAGGGATGTGCATTTGTCCAGGATGAATTAGGCAATTTGAATGAAATTGACTAATTTGTCCTGGTTTGGCTACCCCGAAAAACCAAGCGGATTTTCCTGAAATTTTGGGAAAATTTGTTTTTCGTGGTTTGGCCGAATTACATCCCTATCAGAGATATACTATATACTATCAGAGATATACTATGGCTGCAATAAGAAAAATTTATAAAAGGGCTAGATATTCTGATAGGGATATTTTGTTGAATAATCAGATATCAAATAAGAAATTCAATATGGCATGAGTGTTATAACATTCAAATAAATCTGCAATTATAACACAGACTACCTAAAAATACTGGCATATTTTGGCATTCCATTCAGTTTTACAACAAGATCCGATGATAGAATTTTCTCAAACAAGTAATGTGAAAGACTTGGGGCCTCATTTTCTAAAGTATCGCAGGCCTGCGATACTTTAGGTAATGAGGGGCGGGGGCCGAAACAGGGGGGCGGTCCTGCACTAGCCGGCAGTGATCGCACCGCCGTGGTGTGATCGCTGCCGCTTTCGCACCCAAAAGCACCACCATAGAAGGTGTAGCTATTGGGCGCGAAATAGGACACGAAAAGGCCCTTACCTTTTTGTCGTCCACAGTGTCTTCACGGAGTCGGCCCCGGTGACGCCCCGACTCCTCCTCTTCCGGGGTCGACTCCGCCCCATCTTGGTATCGCGTGCGATCCGTCTGGTAAATGACCCCCTTAGTAACTAGATCATCAGACGATAGTATCTTTGATCCTGTACATTTTTCATGTGGCAAATGTAATCTAAGTTTGTAGGCTGTAGGGAGTGAGAATTGGATACTTCCCTCTACTCAATGTACAGTTCGCTAGAAGTTTATGATCACTTTCAAATCTAGCTTTGTAGTTTATGCTATTGAATGTAATTATAAATTGGTATACATTGATAGAAGAAAGAGAATGGTTTGGACTAGATTGCTAAAGCATCAAACCTGCATTAATACACAGAAATTTCAGGCTCCATTGATTTGTCATTGTATAACGTCACAACATTGTTTTCAGGATCTTCAATGGACTGCGATTTAATACATTATTTATATTGGAAGGAAGGGGATTGGGAATCATCTTTAAAAAAAAATTGGAACAATATTGGATATTTATACTTAAGCCACATGGTATGAAGGAAGAACTGAACTATATTAGTTGTTAAAACAGTTTATTACTTCAAAGTAAACTATCTGACTGTTGATTTGTGTGAGTGATTATGTGACTTGGGGCTGGATTTTAAAAGCCCTACGTGCGTAAATCCAGAGGATTTACGCACGTGGGGGAGGGGGGTTACGCACGTTGGGGGGGGTTACATGAGCCTGGCCTATTTTTAAAAGGCCTGGCGATGGGTTTAAAGCCCCGGGACACATGTAAGTCCTGGGTCTTTACAAAAGGGGAGGTCCAGGGGCGTGGCGGTCTGTGGGCGACCTATGATTATATAATATTTAAATCTATGGACACATCAGGATTGAATTAGCTCTAGTGCTGTCCAGTTTATATGAAAGTCTTTCATCATAAAACATTGTTTGCATAGCAGATTTTTGTTTATTTATTAACTAAATTTAGCACTTTCACTACTACTGTCCTCTGGCATCAGTTTAGCATTCATGCTTAGGGGTAGATTTTAAAAGAATGTGCACGCGCATCCTTTTGCACACTCTACCTGGCACACACACATGGATGCCTGATTTTATAACATGTTATAAAATCGGGGGTCGGCGCATACAAGGGGGTGCACACTTGTGCATCCTGCGCATGCCTACACCTGCGTCTTTCCTCATTTCCAATTTCGGAGTGGACTGGGAGGGAACTTCCCAACCCCTACACTAACTTCTCTTCCCCTTCCCCTAACCTACCCGCCCCTAGCCCTAACCTAGCCTCCCCCCTAAATTATTTTACCTCTTGTGCCTGCCTTGGGGCAGATGCAGGTTGCTCATGCAGGCAAATGGCCATTGTGCCAGGGGCCTCTAGGCCCACCCCTCCCTGCCCCCAGACCTCTCCGCCCCTTTCCTGAAGCCCCAGTACTTACTAGCGTCTTGGGACTTTACATGCATGGCCAGGCCTTTGAAAATAGGCCCGGTGCACATAAGACCACCTACGCACTTAAATCCCTGGGATTTACTTGTGTAGGCCTTTTAAAATCTGGCCCTTAGAGTCCAGCATTCAAAACAAGTTGATGTGTATTTGTTTTAAAGGTAAAGGAGTTGACCTCTCCCCAGATAAGGGAAGAAGTCACAACTGTGGAGATGTTCTTGCTTCAAAGCAGGGGGGGTAGAGTGAGGTGGGCCACTGAGCATCGTTTAAAGGCTGGCTTGCCCACACACCAGCCTTTTCTTGTGGTGATTGGCAGTGTGGCGTTTGTGGGGGGCATTGTTGAACAGTCACAGCCTGAGTTTAGATTATGACCACATCCTGAGATGCACAGTGAGTGAAATGCTCAAAACTGGCTGGGCAGAGAATATCAAGTAGCATTATTTTCCTGGGTGAGAGCGAGATAAGTTGCCTGTCAGCTTTTATGTCTAGGATGGCTTGCTTACCACACAAAATTGTGTTGCCATTGCTTAGGGGCTGATGCAATACAGTGAGCTCAGCTGAGCGCACTATATAACCCGCAGTCAGACACAGGTTAAATAGGCGCTAATCCACCCCCTAATGAAATAAATTGATTAGCGCCTATTTAACGTGCGTCCGATGCAGAGTGAATGAGATAGCGCTCATCAAATGCAAATGCATGTGAATGAGGCTATTACTCATTCACTCCAAATGCAAAAAAATAAATGGGCATCTCAGATGCATCTCAGAGCATTGAAAAAAAGTACAGAAAAGCAGAAAAAACTGCTTTTCTGTACTTCTTTAAAAGTAAAAAAAAAAGGGGGGGGGAGCACTTTTGCGCGTTGACAAAGATGGCTGCCTAATCCCGAGGCTCCACCAGACTCAGCATACAATATATATAAACCCACTCTGATTTCAGCCGCTTTTCTCCCCGAAACAACCTAAGGGCCTCATTTTCCAAGCAGTTTACCGCGTGCGATAAATTCGCAAATCACGTTAACAGCTGTTAACATGATTTGCGAATGCAAATTAGTAATTTGGTATTAAGGGGGCGGAGTTGGAAACAGCCGCAGTGTTAGCGCAGCTAATAACTACAACCCTCAAATTTGCGGTACGGACTGCGCTACAGGCCAGTAAAGGATTATCGCGGTCCACGATAGTTCTGGACAGCCGGACCGCGATGAAACACCCAAGGAATCATCGCACTCTGGGAAAACATCGTGAATTGCGCTACTGTTTTCATGAATGGCGAAAACATCGCCGCACGCGATGTTTTCCCACTGCACGAAAGAAGCCTCATTTGCATTGGTAACGCCCCCTAATGCGTTACCAATGCGATATTGGAAAATGAGGCCCTAAATCGCTTAGGAAGATGTCCGCATCAAAAGCGGGTAAGACTGAAGCCACTTTTGCGGCAGCAGCTGGTACAAAACGGGCGAAACAAGATCTGCCCACGCCGGCGAAAATATCTGCAGCAAAAAACATGGAATTGGCAGATTTATTTCTTGTTAAACTAAAACAGCTAAAAGACATGATACAACACAATATAGAGGCTATGGCAGTGATCATAGGTGATCTACAGACTAAGTCTCAACAGATTGTGAGTTTTCAAAGTAGGCTTGAAGATGTGGAAACGCAAATGTCATCCCTCTTGTTATCCACTGCGTCACTACCACGGCTTAACAAAGAGATGGAACAGCTGCAAGAAGAAGTAGAAGAGCTCTCCAATCGCAATCGCCAAAATAATTTGTGAGTCCTTGGGGTCCCAGAAGGAGCTGAAGGCTCCGATATGATCGCTTTCTTAACCACACTGATACCAGCAAGCCTGCAGGTAAAGTTTGATCTCCCTTTTGAAATTGAGAGGGCCCACCGAATACCATCTAGGCCTTCACGGAACTCAAATTCCCGTGGCCTCTAATACTTAAATTACTATGATATCCCCAAGTTCTTGCTATTCTTGTGGCTGTAAAATGAAACTCACCTATTCAATTTCAAGGGCATACGATTATTTTCGTCCCGGACTTTGCTAAAGCTACAGCTAGTAGGGATGTGAATCGTTTTAGGACGATTAAAATTATCGTCCGATAATTTTAATATCGTCTTAAACCGTTATGGAACACAATACAATAGAGATTCTAACGATTTATCGTTATAAATCGTTAGAATCGTGAGCCGGCACACTAAAACCCCCTAAAACCCACCCCCGACCCTTTAAATTAAATCCCCCACCCTCCCGAACCCCCCCTCAAATGACTTAAATAACCTGCGGGTCCAGCGGTGGTCCGGAACGGCAGCGGTCCGGAACGGGCTCCTGCTACTGAATCTTGTTGTCTTCAGCCGGCGCCATTTTCCAAAATGGCGCCGAAAAATGGCGGCGGCCATAGACGAACACGATTGGACGGCAGGAGGTCCTTCCGGACCCCCGCTGGACTTTTGGCAAGTCTTGTGGGGGTCAGGAGGCCCCTCCCAAGCTGGCCAAAAGTTCCTGGAGGTCCAGCGGGGGTCAGGGAGCGATTTCCCGCCGCGAATCGTTTTCGTACGGAAAATGGCGCCGGCAGATCGACTGCAGGAGGTCGTTCAGCGAGGCGCCGGAACCCTCGCTGAACGACCTCCTGCAGTCGATCTCCTGCCGGCGCCATTTTCCGTACGAAAACGATTCGCGGCGGGAAATCGCTCCCTGACCCCCGCTGGACCTCCAGGAACTTTTGGCCAGCTTGTGGGGGGCCTCCTGACCCCCACAAGACTTGCCAAAAGTCCAGCGGGGGTCCGGAAGGACCTCCTGCCGTCCAATCGTGTTCGTCTATGGCCGCCGCCATTTTTCGGCGCCATTTTGGAAAATGGCGCCGGCTGAAGACAACAAGATTCAGTAGCAGGAGCCCGTTCCGGACCGCTGCCGTTCCGGACCGCCACTGGACCCGCAGGTTATTTAAGTCATTTGGGGGGGGGTTCGGGAGGGTGAGGGATTTAATTTAAAGGGTCGGGGGTGGGTTTTAGGGGGTTTTAATGTGCCGGTTTTGCGATTTTACGTTTTTTCGATTTTTCACGATTTTTCACGATATTTTACCCCCCCAAACGGCAACAATACGATTCCCTCCCCCTCCCAGCCGAAATCGATCGTTAAGACGATCGAGGACACGATTCACATCTCTAACAGCTAGCAAAAGGAAAGCGTTTCTTGCTCTCCATCCTAAACTGTGTGCCCTGGGAGCCCAATATGGTCTTTTGTACCCCGCACAAATGAAGATTACCTATCAGAACCAGACTCAGTTTTTTCATCAGCCTGAGAAACTAGAGGATTTTCTGCAATCCTTGGTAGAGATGACTGAAATGGCCACCTGACTCCGTTGTTCCTATTTGTGTACATGGGTCCTATTCAATGAAGGTTGAAATCAAATCAACCATATTTTTTCATATCTATTTGTGGGTTTAATACACAACTTGTTCTTATTTTGTCTGGTGTAAGACATGGGAAGACAGCAGCATCCAGTCAGTCAAGAGGCTCTTTTGTCTCAAACAGCCTATTATGGCTTTCCTCCACTATTCTCATAAGCTCACCTCTTCTTTTTGTGAGCTCTATTTTTTTTTTCTTTTGCCTTCTTTCTATTTTACTCTGGACTTTCTGGCTTGATTGGATTATAAACTGCCCAATTTTGCCATTATATCTTCTAGTTACTATCAAAGATTGGTCTCACCGTCCATCCTCATATTCACATATCATTCTATGGCATCCACAATTCGCTCCATTGTTATTACTTCCCTGAATGTTGGGGGCTTTTCTCATTCTATCAAGAGAAAAAAGATTCTGACATATCTACAATCTCTCCATACAGATATTGCCCTAATTCAGGAAACGCATCTCTCGGCTGCTGAATTGGCTAAATTGAAACAACAATGGCTGGGCCAGGTCCCAGTCCTGCCCCTCAACGATTTTAGATCAGTTCTACAGTCTCTCATCCTATCCAAACTAGACTACTCGAATGCCCTACTCTTAGGTCTTCCCAAAAACACTATTGCCCCGTTGCAACTGCTACAAAATGCTGCCACACACATACTGACCGGCACCCGCAGAAAATAACATATTACTCCCATTCTCAAACAACTCTACTAGCTTCCCATTGCCTCCAGGATTCACTTTAAGACACTCTCACTCATACATAAAACCATCCACAACCCAAATATGCTTTGGTTTACTGACACCCTACAGCTACTCTCCACTACTAGACCCACCAGAACACCATATCTAGCAACCATACATACCCTATCCCCCAAACTATCTCATCTCACTTTTACCAAGGAACAGTCACTATCCTTAGCAGGACCTGCACTATGGAACTCCATGCCCACCAAGCTACGCCAAGAATCTTGTCCAAATAAATTTAGACAAAAACTTAAAACTTGGTAGTTCATGCAAGCCTACACCTGATTCCCCCCTCCCCTAAATCTTGCCACTTCCCACCCCTCCAGATAAACCTCTGTAGTTCATGACCTAACTGCAAAGTTAAACTCTCCTCCTTGTATTATAATCTGGCATCCCCTATCCCCTCCATGTAACTCATTTGTTTAGATATCCTCACCCCCTTCTCATTCTTCCTATCTTTTTAATGTACATAACCTCTAAGCTAACCATTATATTACTCCCCTATTAATATCCCCTATTGTAACATCGCTCTCTTAATATACCACATTGTAACACCCTATCGCAGCAACGCTTTCATAGTACATCCTATTGTAACAGCCTCTCATTACCCCTTATATTATTATCTTAAATTGTAACATTTCTATCCATTCACCTCACTTTGTAACTTCTGAATATATCACTTTGTAACTACTCACCGTAGCAATGCTCTCATAGTATTCCTTATTGTAACATCTTTTCATATTCTCAAATTCACCTACTGTATTACCCCTCCATATTAGCTTTACATTTTGTAACATCGCTGCCCTAGTATATCTCTTTGTAATGACTTTACTTACAGTGTCTCATATGGCATTTTCCCTCTCTATATTAGCTTTCCACATTTAATGGTTGTACATAATATATGTTCATATTTAATGATTGTACATAATGTCCAAACCCTGATTATTGTCTAAACCTTAATATTGTATTTCCCTTTGCTCCTCCTTGTTGCGTTCCCTCCCTCACCTGCCCCTTTCCCCTCTCCCCCCTCCCTCTTTCTCCTCCCCCTCATCTCCTTTCTCCCCTGCACCCCCCCTCCCCAGTTGAACATCTGTTTCACTGTAAAGCCTTGTTGGCTACATTCTTGTTTTATGGAAACTGATGTGATGTTTCTAATGAATGTCGGTATATAAAAAACGTTAAATAAATAAATAAAAATAAATAAAAAATATATGCTCCTGTGCAACAAAAGAAAAGAGGGGTCGCTATATTACTGCATAAGCGGTTAGATGTACAAATTTCCCAACAGGCTGCTGACATGGACGGCCTTTGGCTGCTGGCTCGGATTACTATAGCTCAGAATTCGTATACTCTTCTCAATATCTACGCCACGAATACTGACGACCCCACTTTTTTTCAATCTGTCTTCACTAACCTGTTGACCCTAGACTCTACTTCATATATCATTGGTGGAGACTTCAATCAACCACTGGATCCTTTTCTCAACAACAGGACTACTGCACATCCATGCATTTCAAAATCTTGCAAGAAGCTGTAGCATTTAATTGACTCCTTTGGCTTATCTGATCCTTGGTGCCTCACCCACCCAACGACAAAGGACCACACTTTTTACTCATTTCCACACTCATCGTATTCCACTGCTCCCCACTTTACAGTTGGTGAAAATTTGCCCTATTTTAATGTTTGACCATGCTGCCATCACCATTCATCATGAATTGTCATCTCCCATAGAATTTGATCATCAATGGTGATGTAATTCCTCCTTGCTTGCCGATGGCTTTTTTGTGAAGATCCTTAAGACCTGAACATGACTCCAGACATCTCCTCCTTAATGTTATTGGATGCCTTTAAAGCCACCATACAAGGGGATATTATTGGTCACGCTATCCATACCCACAAATCTCAGAAAGCTGCTTTATCACTTTTGCAGGACACAATCTCTATTTTAGAACAAGCTCACATTGCTTCCCCGTCACCATCATCACTCACAGTGCTTCTTAAGGCATGCTACCAATATAATTTACAATTAAGCTCACAAGTTAAGGTTGGTATGTTCCAGACCAAAGCGCTCTACTACGTGGAGAACAACAAATGTCGTTGGCTTTTGGCCACTTACCTCAAAAAACGATCAGAGAAGAAACGCATCACTACAGTGCTTTCCCCGACTAATCATCCTTTGACTTCGGATGTGGATATACTCCAGACTTTACAGGACTTTTATGATATTCTCTACCAATCAGAGACAGTGGTTTCATCTGAAGAGATCCGTCAATTTCTCTCTCAATTTTCGCACCCTGTGTTGGAGTCCTCTCAAGCAGCCATTTTGGATGTTCCAATTGCTTTACAAGAAATCACCTCGGCTATCTGCTCTCTCTCTAGAGGGAAGGCTCCTGGCCCTGATGACTTCACTACTGACTTTTATCAATCCTTTACAGTGGACCTTACTCCACATTTACATACCTATTTATCTTCTTTACTCTCTCATATGGATTCTCCCACTAGTTTCACTGATGCCTGCATTGTAGTGTTACCAAAGCCAGGAAGGGAAGCTAAACTAGTCTCCAATTATAGGCCTATTTCCCTTTTGAATACTGATTATAAAATGTTCACTAAAATATTAGCTACTCGGCTCTCTCACTTCATGGGGTCCCTAGTCCACTTGGATCAGTCCAGTTTCATCAAATCTCACCTCATTTCCAACAACACCCACCTGTTTCTACAGGTACAAAATTATGCCTCCACTCTGTCATCCCCTGCCATAGCTGTCTCCCTAGATGCCGAAAAGGCTTTTGACAGAGTGGAATGGCCTTTTCTTATCTCAACTCTCCAATGGTTTGGGTTCAGCCCTAACTTTATTTAATAGATAAAATTCCTATATTCTTCTCCAACAGTGTATCTTTACATAAACAACAAGATATCCCCGTATTTTCAACTGCATCAAGGAACTGGACAAGGGTGCCCCCTTTCACCCTTACTGTTCAACTTGGCTTTGGAACCACTACTCCTTGCTATCAGACAAGATACTGCTATTGATGGAATTACTATTGGGGATGAAAGCTATAAATTATCTGCATACACAGATGATGTTCTTATCTCACTTCTTTGTTTCAGCTTATATCCACCTATTCTTCTGTGTTCAGATACAAAGTCAATTGGCAAAAAACTGAGATGCTGCCTTTAAATCTGTTGGGCTCCCTCACTGACCTTTCACAACTCTCCATTATAAAAGTCACTAAAGGACTTAAAATACTTAAATACCACTGACTTCAACACTACCATTGGTTGTTGTGAATCTTTAATTTTGCAACAACTATGAGATGCGTCCCGTCAGTGGTCTCCTCTCCACCTTTTCTGGTGGGGTTGCTTAGACACTATAAAGATGGTATTGGCCCCTAAAATCACATATGTGCTCTCTATGACTCCTTCCTTCTTTTCACCAGTTTTTTTTATAAGTATATAGACCATATTCACACCCGCTTTTTGTGGAAAAATAGAGCTCCTCGAATAGCATTATCTAAGTTGAAATGTGCTCCCCAAGAAGGTGGTGTGAATTTTCCGGACTTTTACTCCTATCATCAGGGTTACCACTACTTTACATTGCACAGCTCCCCCTCGGACACCCCACGCTGGTTACCCCTGGAATTGCATCTGCTTAACCCCTATCCTGCTGAAATTTTTCCTGCTGTAGCCTTACTACCTTGTCAAGTGCTTAACCCTATTTTGCACGCAGCTCATAGAGACCTCACAAGCTTTGACCAGATTCATCCTCCTGGCTCAAGCCCCTGGAGAACATCATGCTTTAGCCCCCTCTGGCGCAACCCTTTGATAAAAATTGGTGGTCGCCCTATCAATTGTTCATCATGGCAAACTCAAGGGATCTGGTTTCTTTCCTCCATTCTCCAGAATAATGCTATTCTCTCTTTTGAGTAACTACGGCTGCAATTTGCATTACCGCAATCTCAGTTTTATGCCTGGCTTCAGCTCCGCAATGCTTTTCAATAACTTCCTTTATCTGATATGGTTGGGGTGGACCTACCTTATATACTCAAGGTCTATCAAAAGTATGGTACCCTAGGACATTTAGCTTCTCACTTCTATAAACTGCTTAAAGCCTCCTCATCTTCATCTTCCCACACAAGCCTCTATTCTGTCTGGTCTTCAGAATTCTCTCATCAACCAGATTTAGCAGCTTGGACATATGTATGGTGGGTTTCCAATCACATATCATTGTCTTCCAGTTTAACTCAGTCGTCTTTCTTTGTACTTCACAGAGCAGACTGGACCCCATGGAAGCTGCATTGTGCTGGCTTACTCACTTCTCATGCCTGCTGGTCCTGCATGAAGGCAAAAGGCTCACTTTCTCATATGCTTTTTACTGCCCTCATGTGTTCATTTTTCAGAGGCAGCTTTGGCAGACTACCCCAAAGGTGTTAGGTCTTTCGCAACCTATCACCTATTCAATGATAATACTAAAAGGTACAGATGTTTCCATAAATCTTCCCACTCCTTCTTGTAAATTACTTGATTTTCTACTGTCTGTGGCCATACACAATATTATGTCTAACTGGAAGCACAGTGATATGCTCTCGGAACTCCTTTGGTGGAATTCAGTATGTATCTTCAGCAAATATGAGCAAGCAATGGCCATTAAATACTATCGACTAGCATCTTGAAATAGGGTGTAGAAGCTACTCAGCTATTACATAGCTTCACTGTATTTGGAATGGATGGTGTTCTTTGCCGGATTCCTATCCTTAGCCAGTCATTTTCTCATTCTTTCTCTTTTTGGTTCATCTCTATGAGTTTCCTTTTTCTCTCTCCTTCTTTCCGCTTTTCTTTCTTATTCTTTTTCTATTATCATCCTTTATTTCTTTCTCACTTCTTCAATATGAATATAAGGTTTTCTGATGTTTGTAATTTCACTGCCACTGTCCAAATAATTAGGATTGAACGGTGTAACTTGTTCTGTTATTTTCAAAGTAAAAAGATTTGAACAAAAAAAAAAAAAAGGAAAAAAATAACTTCAGCTGGCTGCATTGAAGACCGACACCAATATGCTCAGCATCAGTTTTCATAACCGGCTGACTGCAGTAATGAAAACCAACGTAGATAAGCTCGGCATCAGTGTTCATAACCAGCAGACCGCTGGTAAATCACAGGGTTGCGTTAGCAAGAAGGTGCTAAGGTCGCACAAGCGACCCTAGTGCCTCCTTGCTAGCATGATCCTCTAGTTTGTTTATTGCATGGTGCCCCCCTTGAGGGCCCCTTAGAGAGAAAATCCTGCTCTTTGACAGACCAGGACATCATTGCACTGCAGACAATTAATTGGTAATGGAGGATTAAATTGCAGGCTAAACAAAGGCGTGAAGCTTCAATGGCCCTGTGTTTCATTGCTGTAGTATAATACTATGGAAGCATTTGTGAGCTGAAATTCAGCAGCGAGGGTGTGGTCACCCAGGGGATTTGACTTTTTAAAATATATCCAAAGCAAGAAACCTGTGAGGGAGTCAGTTGGACCATTAGATGACAGAGTGGTTAAAGGGGCTCTTAGAGAAGATAAGGCCATTGCAGAAAGATTAAATGAATTATTTGCCTCCGTGTTTACTATTGAGGATGTTGGGGAGATACCAGTTCCAGAGATGGTTTTCAGGGGTGATGAGTCAGACAAACTGAATGAAATCACTGTGAACCTGGAAGATGTAGTAGGCCAGATTGACAAACTAAAGAGTAGCAAATCACTTGGTCCAGATGGTATGCATCCTAGGGTTCTGAAGGAACTAAAAAATGAAATTTCTGATCTAATAGTTAAAGGGCCTCATTTACCAATATTGCATTGGTATCGCATGCGATACCAAAAAGGGGTGTACCTTATGCTAATAAGCATGTGTATCGGGAGTTGCACTATCACCTATGCAAAAGGCTGTTATTGCAAGTTGCACTATTAGCCCAATTTGGGCTACATTGCTGGTATATCGTGGTTCATGATGTCTCCTGACAGGCCTGTTTCAGTATGATGCAGGCTTAGAGAGAGAGAGAGAGGTTTAAGTATTAGTGTAGGGGGTTAGGGGCCACTTTCACATTCAAAGTGAGACGTACAAACTCACTCCAAGATGAGATTTGTGCAATGTTCTCTCCACCTAGCTTGATGGACTCTTTACCTGGGTAACAACAAGCTAGGTGGAGAGAACATTGCACAAATCTCATCCTGGAGTGAGTTTCCTCACTCCGAAGGTCATCAAATCTTCACAAGAGACCACTGTTCTGTTCGTACGTCTCACGTTGAATGTGAAAGTGGCCCCTAACCCCCTACACTAATACTTAAACCTCACCTCGAGTTACTAGGTGGGCCTCCCATAGGGATACAAATACCTGTCTAGGGAGGAGACACTATGGCAAGGCGCTCTCTCTCTCTCTTCTCTCTCTCTCTCTCTCAGCCTGCATCATACTGAAACAGGCCTGTCAGGAGACATTGTGAACCGCAATAAACTCTTACCGCCCTGTGGCACATGCGATCACACAATGTAACGCAAATGAAAGAGGTGTAGTTATTGGCCACGTTAGGAGCCATGCTAACAGTGCAGCTGTTTCGCAGCACATGATAAATCCTCCCTACTTTACATTTGCCCCACTCCAACTCCGCCCCCTGAATACGAAATTAAAAATTTGCCTTCACAAACCACGTTAACTGCTGTTAGCATGGTTTGTGGAATTATCGCACGCGGTAACTCCTTGGAAAATGAGGCCCTTAATGGGACACAGTCAACATGGTTTTACCCAAGGGAAGTCTTGCCTAACAAATCTGCTTCATTTTTTTGAAGGGGTTAATAAACATGTGGATAAAGGTGAACCGGTAGGTGTAGTGTATTTGGATTTTCAGAAGGCGTTTGACAAAGTCCCTCATGAGAGGCTTCTACAAAAACTAAAAAGTCATGGGCTAGGAGGTGATGTCCTTTCGTGGATTATAAACTGGTTAAAAGACAGGAAACAGAGAGTAGGATTAAATGGTCAATTTTCTCAGTGGAAAAGGGTAAACAGTGGAGTGCCTCAGGGATCTGTACTTGGACCGGTGCTTTTCAATATATATATAAATGATCTGGAAAGGAATACGACGAGTGAGGTTATCAAATTTGCGGATGATACAAAATTATTCAGAGTAGTTAAATCACAAGCAGACTGTGATACATTACAGGAGGACCTTGCAAGACTGGAAGATTGGGCATCCAAATGGCAGATGAAATTTAATGTGGACAAATGCAAGGTGTTGCATATAGGGAAAAATAACCCTTGCTGTAGTTACACGATGTTAGGTTCCATATTAGGAGCTACCACCAAGGAAAAAGATTTAGGCATCATAGTGGATAATACTTTAAAATTGTCAGCTCAGTGTGCTGCAGCAGTCAAAAAAGCAAATAGAATGTTAGGAATTATTAGGAAGGGAATGGTTAATAGAACGGAAATGTCATAATGCCTCTGTATTGCTCCATGGTGAGACCACACCTTGAATACTGTGTACAATTCTGGTCGCCGCATCTCAAAAAAGATATAGTTGCGATGGAGAAGGTACAGAGAAGGGCATCCAAAATGATAAAGGGGATGGAACAGCTCCCCTATGAGGAAAGGCTTAAGAGGTTAGGGCTGTTCAGCTTGGAGAAGAGACGGCTGAGGGGGGATATGATAGAGGTCTTTAAGATCATGAGAGGTCTTGAACGAGTAGATGTGACTCGGTTATTTACACTTTCGAACAATCGAAGGACTAGGGGGCTTTCCATGAAGTTAGCAAGTAGCACATTTAAGACTAATCGGAGAAAATTATTTTTCACTCAATGCACAATAAAGCTCTGGAATTTGTTGTCAGAGGATCTGGTTAGTGCAGTTAGTATAGCTGGGTTCAAAAAAGGTTTGGATAAATTCTTGGAGGAGAAGTCCATTAATGGCTATTAATCAATTATACTTAGGGAATAGCCACTGCTATTAATTGCATCAGTAGCATGGGTTCTTCTTAGTGTTTGGGTAATTGCCAGGTTCTTGTGGCCTGGTTTTGGCCTCTGTTGGAAACAGGATGCTGGGCTTGATGGACCCTTGGTCTGACCCAGCATGGCAATTTCTTATGTTCTTATGTTCTTAATATACTTTGAAAGTGACATTAGTAATTTATTTGTTATGTACAGTTAAGCTATGCTGTAGCTATATCCATCAGATATTCAACTTACGGATGGATCGGGTCTCCTCCCCCCCCCACAATTGACCGAATGCAATGTATTTGGGTCCCGATGAATACAAATACCGAATCCAACGAATACTTTCCATCTGCACATCCCTAGGATTTCGAAAGGTGGGTTGGGATTTAGGGAGGTTGTTGTAACAGAAACATTCTGATGTATTCAACTCCTCTAGTTATCCTTTTCATCCATTATAATGACAATAAATGTTTAGTGATGTCAGTTTTACTATGAATATCTCAGAATATTTCTGTAACACCTCCCCCCTAAACCACACCCCACCTTCTGAAACCCACCCCAATTCAAAATGCCCCTCTACAGTGGTATATATAGAGAGAGTGTGTCAGACTGATTCTATACAGAGGTTCTCTCTCTCTCTCTCTCATCTATTAATCAGCAGAAATTGCTTATGCAATGCTGGAGCAGGGCAATTAGCCTTACCCTATTCTTTTTTAATTTGGCAAAAATTCTGCTATACTTTTATTTATAGCATTTTGATAAATTTAGCCCTAAGTTAGGAATCATTTTTACCTAAATGATTGATCCTTATTTGCTTCGTTTTAATCCACTATGAAGTATTTGTAATTCTGTACTTCATTTAAAATATAAAGTAACTGCTACAAAGTACTTCCCTGTCTTACAGAACAAATTTTAGACTGGTACGCTGAATATTTGCAACTAAATATAGGTTTCTTTTTCATGATTTATCCTATTTTTCACTTTGCTGAAAATTGAAAGCTTTTTGTCAGTGACTTAAAATATACCCTAAAATTAAGATCTTGAAAAAACAGCAATACAGATTTTTCTCATATTATTTTTCTTCAAGGAAACAGTTACTCTCTCCCCCCTTTTCTATGTATGTGTGTGTGTATCTCTGTCTATCTTTTAAAGACCCCTATTCTGCACCCTATGACTATAAAGTCAATTCTTCTAAAAAAAAATAAAAATCTCTGTAACAGGGTAGAGAAACCTACAGTTACAGATTCCCTGAATTGGTGTAATCCAAGGATTTAAGGAGAGAAAGGTCTAGAGTGAAATAGCAGATTGCTAGGAAACATGCAGCTCAGGTGCAGACATATCCATAAAGAGGGGAGCCTGAAAGCTCTAGTTGGGTGAGGAGGATGCTGTTTATGTCTCAGGATGCATTAAACAGTGATCACATTTATAAGTTATGCTTGTTCTGTTCAGGTTTCTACTGCAAGACTATTTTTGTATTTATTTGTTTACACTACTAGCAAGAATAACTAATTTGTATTGGGCTTATATACTGCCAAGAAAGTAGATTTTGGTTACCCTATATTTGCTGCTTGATTTGTGTGGTCTTGCCAGTCATCAGTGAACAGTTTCATGGTGTGACTGAGTCATGCTATCCAAGCACTTATCCCCAGTCTCCTACAGGCAAATAAATAGCCATTTCTATTCAGTGCCGAGTAACACAACATAATAGCCATGATATGATACACAAGTTAGATGAGTAGCATTCCTTATAGATCAAAAACATTCTAAACTAACTTTCTAGATATTTTTAATTAACCCAAATAAACATTCTGAGCACACACTGAATTTGCTCAGAAATTGTTTTCAGCTGCCATTGATCTGCTGAAGGGAGGATCTCTCTGATAAAATCATATGACTTGCAGCTGGCTTATTGCATTTTTTTTCCTACATATTCAATGATTGGCATAAAAGTACAAATAAATAATGCATTGTGTTGCAGTACTCCAGCAAGCTGTCTTAGCTGCTTAGAAATAGATAATGTAGAAGTAGGGTTCTTGTCAATATCTGTTTTTCTAAGAATATTTCTTTTTATTTTATTTTAAAGAGGCTTATATTCCGCCTATAGCAAAGTATTAAAATCATATTCTTTGTGATGCAAAGGAAATAAAACTAAACAATAAAAATTGTACATAAAAACACAGAGAAGGTAACCTTAAAACCCATGTGGGCGTCCATATGTGCATGGAAGCCAGCATGCGCACACGCATGCAGCAATTGTATTACATGCGTGTATCTATGCTATCTGTACGCACATGCATGTGCAGGGATTTTAAAATTAGCCTTGCTGTGAACCAATTAGAATAATGTAAGATAGTAATACAAATAAAACTGATTATCTAGACACAGTGTTGAAAAGGTGGTGCAAGATATTCTGGATTACAATTAATTTCATTTTCACTTAACTATTTATTAGGGGTTTGATTCTATTCAATGCAGCTGTTTGACAAAATAAATACACACAACAAAACTGTTCCTACGTAATTACCATACAAAACTTCAAGAATGGTGACATGCATATTAGCATTTTCTAATGCTGGATTTATACATTTCTTAAGATGAGGTCCTGGCAATGGCCACAGAATACATTTTTTGACTTGCTGCAATATCATTATTTTTTCCTGGAGAGATCTCTCTCTCTCTCTGTATATATATAAATATGCATATATATATATATATAAATCAAAACTCTGGATGATACCAAACATATTTGGAAGAACTCACAGGAAGCACAGAGTCACCCTGTGGAGATGCTAATATTCCTATAGTAGTAGCCTTTATTATAACTTTAATTGCTTGGTTTGAAAACATTCTACTCAATACATACTTAAATGGGTTGGAACAGTAATGTACAGGGGCAATAGTACTTGGAATAAGCACTGAGGATCCATAGTTACAAGATAATGGAAATGAAGTACATAGTGGTAACCTTCAAGAAGCAGTAGTTGCAACCCAAAACAGCTGTAGTATGATTTCAACATGGCTTCAAGAAAGCATGGGATAATTTGCAAAGAATGTCAATTACAACCCAAAACAGTAATGGTATGATTGCATGGGAGTAACCTGTGCAGTGTGGCAATAATAATCCTAAACAGCACCATTACGAATGTATCAGTGATCCAGAAGACCAGTGATGAACTTTGGCTATGCTTGGGACAGATATGTGAATATGGTGGAGAGATTGGGTGGAGGACCCAAGGATTGAACTGGGGTTGGATTGAATTTGGGAATTTTATATGCACAGCTACCAAAAGAGGATGTCTCTCAGTTGGGCAAACTGAATGTGCCATGTTGGTTTATTTAACACAACTGCCTACTGACTTCATGGTCAGCAGGATTGATCTAGGCAGTGTAAAACATATCTAAATTTATACAACTAAAATGATAACTAAACATAAACCTGAGTCACAAATTTGTAGATAATACATAATAAAGAGAACTGATCTCATGCATCCATCATCAAGGATAACTTCACCTACCATCTCTAAATATTCATCTATTTTCTGAGAAGATCCAGGTCTTTAATTTTTCCTAAAGGCAGCCATGCTGATCTGCTGCCAGAGATCCTTAGCCAACTTGGTCATTAACTGCCATTATTTACTATTTTACTCTATTGACTTGTGTGATTTCCAATGGGTCTATGATTAACCTGAAGACAACACTAATATACTCTGTTCATTTGACCAACTGATATGAGAATCTTATTTCTTCCAATTCATACAAGTAAGAGCTCTCTCATTAATTCATTTTTTTTAACGCAACTGCATAGGTTACTGTATAACTATGATAAAGCAATCATATTACATGTTCATAAATAGTTTACCTAAAAATGTTTTTATATTTGTTCTTACAGCTAGAAGATGTAAGGTTAGATGTACTAAAGTATGATAAGCGTGGTAAAACCATTCACCATCCAATGAAGCACTCATTCTGGGACTTAACTATTTAGTGTATTTTTTAAGACCTGACAAATAGAAATACTGCAACTATGAAAACTGCTATCTTGGTTGTTTATATAGATATGGTAATAGCCATACAACTGAAGACTCATGAACTGATTATTCCACAGATACTATGCAGATGATAAGCAGTGTTGTATCATCTGCATGATATTTAAATCTGAAATAAAACCCTCACTACTTGAACAGTGGCATTAAGTGCAGATTGCATAAAGAAAAAAAGTCCATACCTGACATGATATGTTATTTCTCTGCAGGAGCAGAAGCAAAGGGAGAAACAATGGGAAGAAACCCAGGAACAGCAGAGGAGGGAGAAAAAGAGGCCTCAGCAAACACTCCTGGAAAGAAAACAACACAGATAGCACAGAACCAAGATGTTATGAATCTCATCTATTCTACTGGGTCTATTGGTTTGTAAGTGTATTTTGGGAGAAGTCCATGGCCTGGTGTCAGTAAATGTAATCACTATTGAAGGGTCTAATATGAATTTGGCTTATATGGTAGAGGAAGGGTGTGTAATCATTTTGGGATATCTCAAATCCCTCCCCCACCCCCACCCCCACCAAAAGAATATTAAGAACAATTGGACAATATATCATCTTCCATAATAATTTTCTTTTATTGTACAGCAATGATGCAAAACATTGGCAAAATTCATACAGATGAAATATACATTAAGTGCAGCAATGAAGGTAAAAAAAAAAAACAAATACAAGGCACAATGAAATGACATACAAGCATTGTCATCTATTGTAGAGAACTGCTGCTGCTATAGAAAACAAGGCATAAAAGTTTCAAAGGATGAAAGTTACAATGTGTACTATAACAGCTGACAGAGGCAAGGCCCAGAACAGAAAGACTCTAGCAAGTAATCCAGTGAAGTAAAAACCCTAAAAAGTCCATGATAACTTAACTCCAGGTAGGGTAGCAGGACCAGCAAGGATCTCCAGGGAAGGCTAAAGTAAGTGTTTCCTTAGAAGTGCAATGCTTTCTCATCTTAAGGGTATCTAGGGGTTGCAGACCCAGCATGATCATTTCTATTTCAGGAGTCCTTGGTTTAGAAAGTATCTGATTTGACTCAGTTGGGAGCACAGAAAATGACTTCACAGAGCACAGGGCTCAATGCCCTGCCAAATGATGCTGCCAAAGTTGCACATGGCCTCTGGTAGGTTATCCATTATGGTCTGTAGGTGATCAAAATTTTAGTTGAAGACAGTGTGAACCATTTTGGCTCATATACCAAATATGTATTTATACAGATGCTTTGTTTTTTGAACAATTCTGATCCCGATTTTTACCATGCTGCTTATTAGCACTTGTCCTGTGATGATCTCCTACTCCTGGAGGAGCTGAGATATAACTAACTGGAGAACTTAAGAAAGAAGGGACAGGAGGAATGGGTGACCAGAAGCATTAGGGTGGAACCTTAGTTCAGATGAGTTCTTCCACAGCAGAGATTCTTGCACCCTTGTCTTACTTCTCACTCAGGAACAGGTTGAAGATGCCCAACTCATACTCCTGAAAAGCTTCTTCTTACTCCTTCAGCTCTACATCTGGCATATCCTGGGAACCACTCTCAGAGTATAGCATGATGGTTTGTCTTGTCTGAGTAATTGACCTGTGGAAAGAAAAAGAAAAGCATGTAAGTGCTGATGATCTGACATGTGGAGTCATTGGTGTATATTGATACTATGCTACCTTAATGCTAAGAACTGTTATATGATGGTGGAGAGCAGTAGGTTATGGACCATTTCCCCCTTTAGGGTTAGCGTCTCCATGTGATTAAATGTACCCTGATTTGCAGTATTAAAGAACAGGAAATGTAGAAATGTTCTCCCAATCCTTGTGGTCCTGAGGTAGATTTTTATATGTTTTCCTGATTGCCTGTGGTATCCATTTGTTCCTATTCCACTTGAAGTCTGATAATGCCTTAGATGGCTAAAGTCCACCCTGCCACATCATTACTGTAAGTTGAAGTCTTCCATATTATGAATTTGGTGACGTATGTAAAATGAGTGTTCACACTCTGAAGCTGGTTCTGTGGATGTGTCTCAGTTATCCTTCAATCTGTTCAGGTCCCAGGATGGTTTTCAGTTTTTCTTCCATGACCTGAGTTGGAGGAAACACAGACTCCCTTCTCTGGTTTTCAATTTATGAAACCATTTCTTAAAGACCTTCTCTTGGAGTAATCCTGGCTCTTCACTTACATTCATCTGTGACATGTCACAATGCCTCAAAATTACAGAGGACTATAGTTATCTCCTTCCAGAACATGTCCATATTCACTGTGGACCTTTTGATGGACTTTCTCCTGAAAGGTATCTTTTAGTTTTCCAAGACCTACTCAAGAAGGTGGTTATTCCTCTTTGTGCTGAACAGAGACATACCTAGAGTATGTGACACCTGGGGCAGATACTTCTTTGCCACCCTCCCATATATAATTTTAAAATTCCCTAAACATCAATAAAATATTTCAAAACAGCAGACACATCAAATGACTCCCAATAATTAAAATTAATAACAAAAAATGTTTTCTAGCCAGGAGCAGAGGGCCAGTGGGGAGCCCAAGCCCTGCCGGCAGAAGAGGACACATTCCAGCCAGGAGCAGCGGGTCAGCAGGGAGCCAAAGCCCTGATGGCCAAAGAGAAGAAGAAACATTCCAGCCAGGATCAGCAGGCTGGCAGGGAACCCAAGTCCGTCCAGCCAAAGAGAACGGGCCCAGAGTGGCACACCCAAGGAGGTGGAGGGATGGCGGCAGCAGGAAAGGCTGCAGACTCTCTCTGTCTCTCATCAAGCATGCACACATGGGTATGACAGAAAGGGAGCATATTATATGTGTGTGCATGCATGCATGAGGGGAGGAGCATTTGGGGGTCATTTACTAAATGTTTTCTCCCATTTTATGTCTATGGGAAAAATGCTTAGTATATGACCCCCTTAGGATGACAGATATGAAGAGCTGGAGATTTTTTAAATCCTTATTAATTTAAGTTTTTATTTAAAAAAAATACATAAAACACAAAAATTTAAATTAGAATGTAAAAATTAAAATCAAAGATTGGATTAAAATGGGGAGGATGGAGATTATATGGATGGAGATTAAAATGAGCAAACAGGACTCTGCAGGACTATAGTCTCAGTTGAGTTTAAAAATATATCCTGTGATCTGCCCCTCCTAATTATATTAATTATATTAGAAGTGTATAGTGTGGGAACTAATTTTTTTGTTTTATTATTGTCATATAGAAGTTTCATTCTCTGTTATTTGTTAATAAAATAATGCAGCCATGCTATTTTATTGCATTTTAGGGAGGAGTAGATATTTGTTTCCGGGGACATAGGGATGCTAACATGCATTCCAATGTCTCTGGGAGGCCTGTTAAAGGTACAGGTATCCATAAAACTATAGCCCCACTACCAAAGAAATTCTACTAGGGTCTTATTATATCTCTCTCCCACCCCTGTGCACCTTGGGGGTACCTGTTGAGGAAGATCTGACCCCAAAATAAACCAAACATTACTATAAAAATTGCATGATGAAATACTGCCCCTTACTTTAATCTCTCCTTTTTCTCCATCAAATACCCCATGTCCCTAACAAAGCTCCCCTCACAGCTAGACCCCCAGCAGCTCTACTACCCCTCCCACCAGATCCTCTTCCAAAAAACATCCATGGTTGTCTAGAGTAGGACCTATTCCCATCCCTCCCCCTACCCTTTTCTTAACAAAAAATAAAAACTGGTGGTCTAGGGCCTCCACCCCATCCCAAAGACCCCATTACCTGATGGGCAAGTAGGGGCCTGGATTGCTCTTAGCTCTGGGTCCAATCAAAAACATTTTTCAAAATGGGCCTTAGCCCCATCACATGGCAGAGGCCATGCCATGTGGTAAAGCAAAAGGTGGTTGGAGACATTTTGAGAAATGGTGTCAATCGGCCTAGATCTAAGGGGCTTTTCAGGCCTGCACTAGCCAGCCAACATGACTTCTAGTAGGTAGAGAAAGTCTGCAGGGTGGGTTTTGGGGTCCTAGACCAGTAAGTATTTATTTTATGGTAAGAGAAGGGGTGGGTGAGGAGAATGAGAATGGGACCTACCCACACCACCAGGGATTTTTTGGAAGGGAGAACTGGGGAAGGGGGTTGTAGGGCCATTAGGAGGGGGTCTGGCTATGGGGGGGGGGGGGGTGTTGGGGGAATGGGGGTATTTGATAGAAAAGGGAAGGGGCTAGGGGAGAGGGTCAGGCATTGCTGTGTGATTTTTATAGTAACTTTTAATTTACTTGGGGTCAGGGCCACCTCAACAGATCATCCTAGGGTGCATGTGGGGAGGTCTATTAAGACCCCAGGAGGCAGGCTATAACATTTTTTGAGGGGAGGAGCATTTGGGCTGCTTGGCTCCTTAAGGCAATGGCATCCATGGCTGAGTTGGGCCACCATCTCATGTGTAGGCCCTATTTTGCATCACAATATTTTAGCACAGATTTCTCGTGATGAAAACTCACACCA
This sequence comes from Rhinatrema bivittatum, assembly GCF_901001135.1. Lineage (NCBI taxonomy): Eukaryota > Metazoa > Chordata > Amphibia > Gymnophiona > Rhinatrematidae > Rhinatrema > Rhinatrema bivittatum. The sequence continues at coordinate 407,593,971 of NC_042617.1, read as the reverse complement.
CTATATCACAGGAATATTTTGTCAGGGAGGCACTGAATATCACAGGGACACCTCCCCTGTGATTTTTGGCTCCACCCATGATAAAATAATTGTGGCTTTGTAAATCTCCCTTTTAGATTATAAGCCCTCTGAGGATAGGAAAATACCTATAGTACCTAAATGTAATCCACTTTGAAGTGTCAAAAGGTGGAATGTACATTTTAAAAAAGTCTGCTTAATAGGTACATCTGAGGCATGGCAGATAGAGAGGTAGCAGGAAGACCCCCTAAGGTAGAATATCTGGGGCATGGCAGGTAGGCTTAGTGATAACAGCAAGAATCCTAAGGTGGTATATAAGAGGCAAGGTATTTATGTATTTATTTATTGTTTTTTTATATACCGGTGTTCAATATAGAATATTACATCGGTTTACATTGTAACTGTGTTCAAGAAGAAGAGGTCTTCTTGTTTTACATTATAACTTCATTTAATTCTTATTTAACATTGTAACTTATTAGACATGTGAGTTTGCACACTAGGCTGCACCAACCATACCACAGCTCTAAGGACCCACTGATACCAAGCTCATTACAGGTTGCTGAGGTCATGGACTCGGTGGACCTAGTACAATTCTCTGTTTGGGGATTCTGACTAAACTTCCTAAATTTTCTTTGGTTACTAGCTCTTCAATATCTTATGATTTAGAAAATCCCAGACAAGATTCTTCCTTTGAAACAGTTGTTGCAAATTCAGCCTTCACTGCCTCAGAAGCAGGAACCATTGAGTAGTGCACCACTGGTTTTACACTTTGCACTTCTGCTACCTCTGCCCTGCTAATACCAGTCTTGGATGACTCTCCCATCTTTTCTCTCTGCTCCAAAACAAGAGGAACAGATGCTCTCCAAATTTCATTTTCTTCTGTGTTGAGCTGTCTTCTGCTGACATTCAAGACCTAAAAAGTCTCTCTTTAATTTAGATGCTTTTTTTTTTTATTGCTACCCCTGCAAAATCTTCCAATCCTGCTGAGATCCCCTTCTCTCTCTTTTCATGACCTGTTAGAATTTTCTGTAGCATATTGCCTACTGGGGTTTTGGATATTACAAATGATTCTGAGATTGTAAATGCACCTTCTCTCATAGTACCATTCACTGTGTGGAGATCTATCACATTCACATGCACACACACATATAGAGTGAAAGTGTGCTGTGCTTTGTGCATTAGTGTTGACTGACTCCACACATAAAAAAAATTGTTAAACAGTAACAGACAAAAAGAGTGACAACTTGGAAAAACACTCCTCTTCACTTTCTGAGTGGGGTATGCTCATCTCACTATCCAGAGACAATACAATTGCTAGTGCTGCCACAAGTACATTTTCCACATTATCTCCCTCTCTGATACACCCCCAGTGACGAGAAAAATCAAAATCAGGCATATTTTGCTGGCATATTGAGTGAGACCACTAAAGCACAGAGAAGATTAGAAGCAGCTTTTTACCATTGACAAATCCAAAAGTTAAGCTTTTTATAAAACTGTCAGAGAACATTTCCTTCTCTGTGAAGATTTAGAGAGAGATTACATACTGCAACTTGCACATGTTCAGACTTTATAGTGGGAAGATGTCAGTGTTACTTGATCTAGATAGCAGCTATAGGCTAGTTGAACAGATGCTAGACAATGATTTGTCCTCTGGTAGTGAGATCACACAGGCAAGAGGTGGTTGCTATAGTTGCCAGTTCATTTTTCTCATCAGTACACAGCCATAGACTTCAATTGACTATTGAAATGAAAGGGAAACAGAAATAAATGGGATTAAGAATGTTAGTTTCATTTGTGGAACCCTTACATTTGTTTCAGTAGGCCACAAATGAAACAGATATGGAGACATTTGTTATATTTTACCCATTTGTTTCAAATGAATGCACATTCCTAAAGGAAAATTAGAAAAAAATAAAATAAAAGGAGACATTGGAAGCCCAGACTAGATAAATTCCATGGATTAAAAAGGGTAAAATAATGACTAAATGACTGCCAGCATGGTTAAATGGTGAGGTGTATAAAGCCATTAAAGCCAAAAGTACATCTTTCAAAAACTGGAAAGTATATTCAAATGAAGAGAAGTACTGGCAAGTTTGATATAAAGCCTTAATAAGGCAGACCTCAAGAGAATTTGAAAAAAAAAGATTTCCAGACAGGCAAAATCCCAAATAAAAACTTTTTCAAGCATATTTGAAGTAAGAACCCTGTAAAGAAGTTGGCTGAAACACTAAGGGGCAGATTTTCAAAGGGGTACGCGTGTAAGATACGTGCGTACCCCCCGAAAACCTGCCCCAACCTCCCCCTGTGCACGCTGAGCCTATATTGAATAGGCTTGGCGGCGCACGAAAGCCCCGGGACAGGCGTAAGTCCCGGGGCTTTGCTAGCGGGGCGTGTCGGGGGTGTATCGGGGGGTATGTCGCGGCAGCGCGTCATCCAGGGGCGGGGCCACGGGCATGGTTCCGGCCTGGGGCAGTTTCAGGGACATGGCCGAGGCCTCCGAAATTGCTCCCAGGACGGGGAATTGTGCAGCCGGCGCAAAGGTAGGGGCGGTTTAGATAGGGCTGGGGAGGTGGGTTAGGTAGGGGAAGGGAGGGGAAGGTGCAGGGGGGCTGGAAGGAAAGTTCCCTCCAAGGCCGCTCCGATTTCGGAGCGGCCTCGCAGGGAATGGAGGCAGGCTGCGCAGCTCGGCGCGCATAGGCTGCCGATTTTGCACAGCCTTGCGAGGGCTGACCCCGGATTTTAAAGGATACGCGTGGTTATGCGCGTATCTATTAAAATCCCGCGTACTCTTGTTAGCGCCTGGTGCGCGAACAAAAGTACGCGCGGGCATCTTTATTAAAATCTACCCCTAAAGGGGCACTCAGGGAGACAGAAGAACTAAATTAAATCTTTGCTTCATTCTTTGCTAAGGAGGCTATCAGGGAGATAGTTTTGTTTGACATATTCTTTGAGGGTGATGATGCAGAGGAACTGAAGCATACCATGGTGAACTAGGAAGGTGTAATAGTGCAAATTGACAAACTAAAGGTAACAAATCACCTGGACCAGACTGTATACACCCAACAATTCTGAAAGAGCTGAAAAATGAAATTGCAGACATATTACTGTTAATCTCTAACATCTTATTCAAATCAGCAATGATACCTGAGGACTGGAGGGTGGCCAATGTAATGTCCATTTTTAAATAGGGTTCAAAGGTTGATGCAGGAAACTACAGAATGGTAAGCTTGATATTGATGCCTGACAAACTAGTAGGGATGTGCAGACCAAAAGTTTAAGTTCATAAATCCATAAGTCGAAAGGGGGTCCCATTTGCGGTCAATATGGACATATGGAGAATTCCATAAGTTGAGTCTATGTCCATATGTGCAAATAAAAATTTAAACCCCTCACCCGCCTTAATCCCCCCCCAAGACTTACCAAAACTCCCTGGTGGTCCAGCGGGGTCAGGACGCCATTCCTGAACTCCTTTGCAAGGAGCACATGACGTCGGCGTCACGTCGGAGTGACGCGGCGTCACGTGATTCCCCTCGGGTTCGCTCCCGGACCCTTCGTTGGGCCCAAAAGGCACTTTTGGCCAGCTTGGGGGGGTCAGGAGGCCCCCCCAAGCTGGCCAAAAGTTCCTTTTGAGCCCAACGAGGGGTCCGGGAGCGAACCCGAGGGGAATCACGTGATGCCGCGTCACTCCGACGTGACGCCGACATCACGTGATTCCCCACGCGTCCGCTCCCGGACCCTCACGGAACTTTTGGCCAGCTTTGGTAAGTCTTGGGTGGGGGATTAAGGAGGGTGAGGGGTTTAAATTTTTATTTAGATCAACAATCGCGATTTACAACGTATTCAACATAGCTATGTTGAATAAGTTGGAAATCCGATCGTTTAAGCCTCTTCTTTTTTTTAAGTTAAAAAAAAAAAATAAGTTGCGTTTTCCATTTAAGTTCAAAACGAATGCACACCCCTACAAACTAGTACAAGGAAATCTGAAGAATAAAAGTGCTTGCCATGTGAATGGATATATTAATGGGGCAGAGCAAACATGGGCTAAGGAATAATAAGTCTTGTCTTACAAATCAACTAGATTTGTTTTGAAGGGTTAATAAATATATGGACAAGGGTTAGTTTGAGGGCAAGAACATGAATTGTCCAACATATACTAATAATTGATGTCTTTCAATATTTGACTTCTAGATCTGTGTGGCAATGACTGTATGTATGGCATCCAGGCATCCAATTTCCGATTTCTGAGCCAAAACGAAGAGGATTGCTTGCATGAAATCAGTTCCATGGTTAATAAATTGTAGATATTATTATGCCACTGGGTCAGTGAAGGCATATCTTGAAGTCTCCAGACCCGAAGAATGGTCATGACAGCTAAAATAAAAACTTTGTTAATCCAGTGTCTTTGTTTTGCGTTCCCCGAAAGTAGGAAGCAAATATACCAAATAATGCTGTTTGGAGAAGGAGAGGAATCTGAAGGTCTAATATGTGACTAGTGTAATGAAAAGCTTTCATTCAGAACAATTGGACTCGATCATATCCCCAGAGTGAATGCCCACGATGGCCAGTTTCCTGAGTACACAGTAGCAAATTTGGCAAGGCAGGCTTGATATCTAGAAATATACAGTCTATGCAACATTTTATATCATGTTTCTCACATTTGTACATTACGAACAGCAGCAAAACAAGCGACATATTCTGATAATGAGAATTAGATCGGCAATTCCTGCTGCCATTTAGACCACATCTTATCCAGGGACCACTTATGGAATTTAAGAGCCATAACCTTGTAAAAACAAAGATATAGAGTGTTGACTAGGCTCCTCCACATCAAACCAATCTTGAAGAAATCACATTAAAAAGAAATCATAGAAAGTCTTTTCTTTCACTCAGCGCACAAATAAACTATGGAATATGTTGCCAGCGAAAGTGGTGAAAGCAGTTGTTATAGGAGGATTTAAAAAAGGTTTAGATAAATTCCTCAAAGAAAAGTCCTCAAAGAAAAGTCCCTGGTTTTCAGCAAGAAAGATTGAACCTATTCTTTGGGATTTTACTGATACTTGTGACTGAAATTGGGCACTATTGGAGACAGGATGCTGGTCTTTATGGATGTTTGGTCTGAATCAGAATATCATTTATTATACTTCCCTCAAATGCACCCAACCTCCTCCAGTTCTGATCCTCTCCTCTTGGACATTCAAACAGAAATACTCAGCCCCCTTCACAGGCCATCCTCATACTATCCTTGCATACAAACTCAACTTTAGTATTTCAAAGACAAAAAAAGGACAACAAAGTGGGTGAAAAATGAAAAGAAAATTTCAAAGTTCTTCAGCAGACAAATAGGAGCGGATTTTCAGAGCCCTGCTCGCCTAAATCCGCCTAAATCCGGGCGGATTTAGGCGAGCAGGGCCCTGTGCACCGGTGCGCCTATGTTCAATAGGCCCAACGGCGCGTGCAGACCCCGGGACTCGCGTAAGTCCTGGGGTTTTCCGAGGGGGGCATGTCGGGGGCGTGTCGAGGGGGCGGGCCCGATCCGCGCGGCGTTTTCGGGGCGGGCCTTGGCGTTTCGGGGGCGGGCCCGGGGGCGTGGTTACGGCTCGGGGCGGTCCGGGGGCGTGGCCATGCCCTCCGGACCTGCCCCCAGGTTTCGTCCCGGCGCGCTAGCGGCCCGCTGGCGCACGGGGATTTACGTCTCCCTCCGGGAGGCGTAAATCCCCCGACAAAGGTAAGGGGGATTTAGACAGGGCCGGGCGGGTGGGTTAGGTAGAGGAAGGGAGGGGAAGGTGAGGGGAGGGCGTTAGAGAATTCCCTCCAAGGCCGCTCCGATTTCGGAGCGGCCTCGGAGGGAACGGAGGTAGGCTGCGCGGCTCGGCGCGTGCCGGCTATACGGAATCAATAGCCTTGCGCACGCCAATCCCGGATTTTAGCGGATACGCGCGGCTACGCGCGTATCTACTAAAATCCAGCATACTTTTGTTTGCGCCTGATGCGCCAACAAAAGTACACCAATTCGCGCTGTTTGTAAATCTACCCCATAGAATTGAAAATGGATGTGAAACAGTAAAAGATTAGACTAATAAAAGACAGCACATTCAGAATTCAGATATTTCTGCCACATTCTGAGCATGAACTGATCCTTTTCACCAGTGGTTCCAAAATCTGTCCTGGGGGAGGTCAGGTTTTCAGGATATCCACAATGAATATGCATGAGATAGATTCGCACGCATTGCCTCCATAGCATGCAAGCTTTATCTCATGCATATTCATTATGAATATCCTGAAAACCTGATTGGCTGGGGGTCCCCTAGGACACCATTGGGAACCTTTGCTTTAAACTATGGGCTAGCACAGGGCTTCCGAAACCCGTCATGGGGACCCCACAGCCACTTGGATTTTCAGGATATCCACAATGAATATGCATGTCATAAATTTGCATATGCTGAGTCTCCATGGTATGCAAATGTATCTCATGCATATTCACTGTGGTTATCCTGAAAACTGGCTGTGGGGTCCCCAGGACAGGTTTGGGAAGCCCTGGTCTAGCAGTTGTCTTCTGCACCCTCCTCACAGCACTGACAGTGTAGGCTGTGAAGGCCTTGCTTTTCTATTTTCTAGAAAGGGTAATATTTCTCACTTTGACAAAATACCACATGGTATTTGTTTTTACCATATAATAAAAAGCGTATCCCGTGGGGAAAATTGCATGCAATAATGTTCTATGCCATTAGCTTGCATATAGTCTGACCAGGACAATTTTGAGTTGTGCTCCCTTGAGATTGCTCTGATTAGTGTGTGTGTTTATAGCAGGGGAAGGAATAATACATACCAGCTTTCTTTCTTCTACTCCCTCCCACAAATCCACACTTTCTCTTTCTTTCCCTCCACCCCCACCAACACTAATTTTCCACCCTTTCAAAAATGTTGCCCAGCATTCTTCCCCTTCCTCTTACCATGAACTCAGAGCTCTCTACTCCCATCCCCTCTAAGTCACAGTTCCCTCACTTTCGCACCCTGAGTGAGTCTCAAGTCCTGGAATCACAGCTGCAGGTTGCACTTTGTGCGTTGCATCCCTTCTCCCATTTCTCCCCGCATGCTGCTTACAGTGTCTGCTATAGAATCACCCCTTCCCTCATGTTCTCTGCTGCTTACTGAGGAAGGAGAGTGGCTGGAGCTGACTGAACAGAGAGGTCTGGAGCTTTTAGTGTTTCCTTGGTAACTCGGGAATTGGTGCAAATTCCCTGAGTCTCGGGGGGAAATCTGAAAAGTGCCATGGAATGCACATGGGGGTGATTTTTCAAAGGAGTTCTGCACGTAAAATTTCCATATACACACTAAAAGGTGAATTTTATAACCCGACATGCGCCTTTAATTAAGGGATGTGTGAATATGTCCAGCTTGAACTCCAACAGGATTTTAAAAGCCGCCCGGATGCGCACATAAATGCCATTGCTCGCACATCTTGGAACTTTTCAAAAAGGGACGGGGTGTGGGCATGGCCTGGGTGGGGCATGAGCGGTACATGGGCATTTCAGATTTTAACCAGAAATTTGCGCATAAATTCTTATGTGATCAGATGTGATCAAGCCTTTCAGGATATGTAATTCACCTTCCAAACTACTTTACTGTCCTTAACTATATGATTATTTCAAGTTCTCTTGTTTTGGATAAACTTATTATCTAACATGTTTATATAATCACCCTTGATCTTACTGGTCCACGTTTAGACCAGACTTTTACACTTCCTGTTAAATTCCTATGATTGTTCTAACGTAGTTATCTGTACCGCCTTACAAAATTGAAGTTAAATGTAAACCGGTATGATTTGTATCTCTACAGGAATGTCGGTATAGAAAAAATAAAAATAAATAAATAAAATAAATGGACGCTGAGGCCCCCTGCCATGTAGCTTTGCTTCTGCTATTGATGGCATGTAAATAATAATAAAAAAAACCAAAATACGAATGAGCCATATCTGATATGGTAAAGAGTCAGGGGTAACTGGAGGGTATATAGGCTGTCAAACCAGGTGTGCTTGGAGGAGCTACCAGTTAACTGGGAGAACTGGGGAGGAACTGGTAAAAAAAAAAAGGTAATGGCATTGGCGTGCATCCCTTTTAAAATTTCCCCACCTACACGGTAGAATTGTTTTTTCCATACTCAGGTGCCTGCAAACTTAAAATTAGGTGCATTTGTGTGCATGCTCACATGTGCACCTGCACATCACTTTGAAAGATACCATCCCTGTAGTTTGCATTCACATAATGCTATTTTAAAAACAGCAAAAATATGCATGTATTTTTGGGTTTGTGTGCACAATTATGCTCTCAAAAAAGGGGAAGTCTAGGGGTGTTCCGATGCGGAGCTAAGAGTTACACACATAAGTTGCTGTTTTATAAGAGACTTATGTGCCTACATTAAGCAATGTATTCACATAATTTTACTCCTGTTAACTTTCTCATGCACTGTATATCAGATTCATCTGTTGTCTCCTATGGGTGGGGTGGGAGGTCTAGGTGAATATTGGGGAGTTCAGAGTGAAGAACTAAGAGGGGCTCTATGACCTGGGAAAGGACTGGGTGAATTGGTGGATTTATCAAACTGGTGATTTCAAGTATGTGAACATATTTTAAAATATACCTACTTCTCCATATAAATGAAGGTTTTATGCAAGCAAGTTGTATTTTCTTGCTGCATAAAATATACATGTGTATGTTTAGAAAATAGGTAGGAAAAAATACACTTTACATGCATTGTAGGTATTTGTGCCTAATCAAACATATTTGCGTGCGTATACTGGGGGTAGACATGTGTAATACATCTAACCCAAAGTGACTTACTATAGGTTAGGGGTGTGCATTCGTTTTGAACTTAAATGGAAAACGCAACTTATTTTTTTTTTTAACTTAAAAAAAAGATGAGGCTTAAACGATCGGATTTCCAACTTATTCAACATAGCTATGTTGAATACGTTGGAAATCGCGATTGTTGATCTAAATAAAAATTGAAACCCCTCACCCTCCTTAATCCCCCCCCCCCAAGACTTACCAAAGCTGGCCAAAAGTTCCGTGAGGGTCCGGGAGCGGACGCGTGGGGAATCACGTGATGTCCGCGTCACGTCGGAGTGACGCGGCGTCACGTGATTCCCCTCGGGTTCGCCCCCAAGCTGGCCAAAAGTGCCTTTTGGGCCCAACGAGGGGTCCGGGAGCGAACCCGAGGGGAATCACGTGACGCCGCGTCACTCCGACGTGACGCCGACGTCACGTGCTCCTTGCAAAGGAGTACAGGAATGGCGTCCTGACCCCGCTGGACCACCAGGGAGTTTTGGTAAGTCTTGGGGGGGGGGGATTAAGGCGGGTGAGGGGTTTAAATTTTTATTTGCACATATGGACATAGACTCAACTTATGGAATTCTCCATATGTCCATATTGACCGCAAATGGGACCCCCTTTCGACTTATGGACATGAACTTAAACTTTTGGTCTGCACATCCCTACTATAGGTCATTTGCAGATATAACCTGCACATACCTGATACATGTAGTTTATATAATACTGTAATAGATCTCTGATCATCCATATTCGTACATAAGGGGGCCACACGGAGTTGTTTAAAAGTTATACTCTATGGGGTAGATTTTCAAAAATACGCATGGGCATAAATGTGCGTACACTACCTGGCGCGCACACATGTATGCCCGATTTTATAACATGCTCACGCAAGCGTGAGCATGTTATAAAATAAATAAATGTTATATAAATAAAAAAATGTTATAAAATAAAGAAATCCTCTAACACAGTGGCAATCCCCCCTACGCCCATAAATCTTCTGGATTTATGCCCATAGGGCTTTTAAAATCAGCCCCTATGTGTGGGATCACCTAATAATTTTAGTGAATTCACTATAGTAACCTAAAAAAATCTATTGCACTGTAATACATCTAACCCAAAGTGACTTACTATAGGTCATTTGCAGATACATGAAAAAGACTTGCGAGTTCCAATAGCAAATAGCTAACTGGAATTTTGAGAATTATGTAATTCATCTCTAATCATGAGATCCCTTGTTTTCTTCAAAATACTCTGTGCTATTAATTGTTCTCCTTATAAGAATTATTTTAAAACATGCTTGTATAAAATGAACTACCAATGAATAAACAGAAAAAAAATACTTGTTTTTAATAATGTATCAAAATATTTTAGCTAATAGCTACATATATTAATATTCTTTTTAAAGGAACACAAGTCTCAAAATGTTTCTGGGGTTTTTTTATTATTATAATTGCAGTTGCAAATATTTTTTCCCAATTACAGTAACTAATTTGTGTCTGTGAGCAGATGCAACATGAGTGCAGATCATTTTCCGAACTGAGACTGAGAAACTACAAATTATTGTAGATTATAGCTAGAACTGCACCTTGGCACTGTTATAGTGCAGAGTACATTGATTCTGGTTAGATTTATGGTGAAAGGATGCTACAGTACAACAGTAATCAATCAGAAAAATAATCTAGGGGCTAATCAGTATCTCTGAATAAGAGAACATTAATTCCTGATGGAAATATTACAAACATAATAATATCTACAGTAGGCTGGCAATCTAAATGCTGCTTACCATCAAGTCCATATTATGCTTCTCAAGGAATCCAATTTCACAGGATGCCGCAGAAATATAGTTTTAAGTTTGAGAGTTATTTTTTTTCCAGTATTCTATTTAATTGTATGCATCCTGATTTAATGTAATGTAAATGTTGTCTAGTTTGGTAATTCAAAATTTCCTGAAACACTAAGAACCTGATTTACTAAGCTTTCTTTTTCACAGACACAAGAGGGGGGAGAAAGGACAGTAAATAAGGCCCTAAGTCATTAAGGAATATTAAAGGTATTTATCATGGTTCTCGGGAGTACTGGTACAATTACAAATGTAAAGATGGGATTCAACATAATTATTGTAAATAATTCAAAACATTCCATTCAGCATGTATGCATACACATAACTGTAAGAATAATGACTATAAAATAAAAAAAAAAAAACTTTCTAAAATCCAAAAGAAAAAAATGTTTGAAACCATTGAGTCTGTATTTAACTGATTGTGCTGTAGTGTATAGTAACTATTTCTTTGTAGCAAGGTTTGTTATCAAAGAAATTTTGACCATAAGATTTAAAAAAAATGTCAACAAAAATTTCTCATTCCAACTCATGCAAAATTACCACCTATGGGGATTATTTTCTAAATGTTTATCGCGTGCGTTAGGGCCTTATCTTAAAAAATGGCGCAGGCTATCCATTGCTCCTACCATGTGACAGGGGCCGACCAATGGCACCGTTAGCCCCTGTCATATGGTAAGGGCAAAGAGCCACCGGCACCATTTTGATTACTGGCAGCCGATGGCCCGAGAGGGGGAGATCGCTCCTGGGACCCCCGCTGGACCAGCAGGGACTTTCAGCAATTCTTGGGGGGGTCAGGATGGTGGGTGTTTGTAATTAATTAAATTTGAAGGGTTGGGATGGGTTTGGGTGGGTTAAGGTTTTTTTTTTTATGTGCCCTTTCTCCCCCCCAAAACAATGATAGGAAAACCACACAAAATTTCGTGGGTTTTCCTTTCATTTTGTAAGCCCCCCAAAATGCAACAAAATAGGAAATATCATCTTTATTTCCTATTTCGTTGCAAACGAATGCACATCCCTAATCATTAGTGCTCAGATGGGCACCTACACAGACATTAGAGATACTATCTCCATTTGCGAGTACCAGGTCCAGTATCACTCTCCCTTTGCGGGTTCTATCACCATTTAGCAGAACCCCTTGAAAGGCATCGACAATTTCCCTATTCCTTAGAGTTTCTGCAGCTGGGCTAGTCCAATCCACATCCAGCAGATCAAAATTTCCAATGAGCAACACTTCTCCCTTCCTTCCTTCCCACTTTTGGATATCTTCGGGCAAATTTCTGGCCAGTTCTTCTGTCTGATTTGGAAACCTGAAGACCACATGAGTATAAATGGAAGAAGTGCCATTATAAATTTTTAAGACAGCCCCCAGCACTTCCTCATTCCCCCTCTTCCATTGCATTTCAGTTATTAGAATTTTTGACATAAACTCCTTTTTGTCTTCTCTATGGGCCTTATTTTCTAAACGTATCGCACGCGGTAAGGGACGTTTTGCACGCGAAATGTCCCTTTTTGCGTGCGATACCAAAATGGGGGTAGAGTCGGCCCAGGAAGAGGAGGAGTCGAGGTGTCACCGGGGCCGACTCCGTGAAGGCGCTGCGGACAACGAAAAAGTAAGGCCATTTTTGCGTCCGAGTTCGCTCCCAATAGCTGCACCTCCTATGGTGGTGCTATTGGGTGCGAAACCGGCAGCGATCACACCGCAATGGTGCGATCGCTGCTGGCTAGCACAGGTCCGCCCCCCATTTCGGCCCCCCGCCCCTCATTCCCTAAAGTATCGCAGGCCTGCAATACTTTAGAAAATGAGGCCCTATGTTTCATTGACAGGTTTCAGTCCAGGATGGCCTTATTCCAATCATGAAGTTCACTTAACCATTTCTCCTTGATAACTACAATAGCCAAGTCCAGCTCCACTATTAAGGTCTGTAAATCTGAAACTTTGCTGCTCAGACTGCAAGTATTTGTATGCATAGCTTTCCAGCATTTTCCCGCAGCTTGCTGCTCTCATAGAGACATTTTCTGTGCTTTTTCCTTCAAGTAGACTAATTTTTTCTTTCCTCCTACCACCTCCTGTTTTTGTATTCATGGGGTGGGGGGTTTACATTTCAAATCCATTGACTTCCTTCTGCCACCTTTGTCCTTTAACTTAAACACCTGATGACATATGTTCTGAGTTTTTCCACTTAGGATCCTTTTTCCTTCCACAGATAGATGTAAACCATCTTTGTTGTATGTATAGACTTGTATTATTCCATACACTGCCCCAATCTTCAATTTATCCAACTCCTTCTTCTTTTCACCAGGTTTTAAGCCATGCATTGAAGTCATCTATATGACCTAAACTTTCCCTTCCATTTCCATGATCAAGTAAAACTACTGAAAAGGCAATAGATAGTGCCATTCACCCAAGTTGCTTCCCCAGATTTTGGAAATTTCTCTTTGCTTCCAGAAACTGTTTTTAGAAAAGCACTTGGTCCCCAGATGGATGATAATATCAGTATTATATTCCTTACTTTCTTTCTTTTATCATTTATGTTTTATTAAATTTAAACAATTAATTTCCATCAGTGAAATGCACATCCCTAATATTCAAATCAAACAGTGCAGTGGAAAAGAAAATGGCATGGAACCTTTGTATTCCTGCACATCTTTGCTACGGGATTGACTTTCTGTGGACATCTCTTTGCATATTCAGTTATTTCAGGATCCCATCCCCCAGCCCAAATAAATGTTCCCCTGTGCATTATTTTATTTATTTATGTATTTATTTATTTAACATTTTTCTATACCGAACTTAATGACAAGCTTCATATCAAGAATATATATAACAAGAAGGCCGAAGCGCAGATACAAATAACAGGGGGAATGAACTTGGAGGCTAGAGTAGCCAGGAAATAAAGGACAGAAAAAACTGGAGAATAAATATGAATGGATATGCAATTACTGGGTTGGACATTTAGTCTATTGAGCTAAATGAAAGCTCTGTTGCGATGTTATGTTTGAGGGAAGGCTTGGACAAAAAGCCAAGTCTTGAGTTTTTTCCGAAAGGTAGTCAGGCAGGGTTCCAGTCTTAGCTCCGTCGCCAGGTTATTCCAGATGATGGGGCCAGCTGTGGAAAGTGCCCGTTCTCTCGTAGAGGTTAGTCGAGTGGATTTAGTTGGGGGAACTTGAAGGGTTCCTTTGTGAGCCTCTCTGATGGGTCTTGTAGATGTGTATGGTTTGATTGGTAACTGAAGGTCTAAAGGAAGTTGGTTGTGTATGGTTTTGTGGATGATGGTGAGAGCTTTGTGCCAAATTCTGTATTTAATAGGTAACCAGTGTAGGTTTCTAAGTATCGGGGTGATGTGAGTTCTCCGGTTAGTGTTGGTTAAAATCCTGGCTGCTGAGTTCTGGAGCATCTGTAGAGGTCTAGTGGCAGAGATCGGAAGTCCTAAAAGGAGAGTATTGCAGTAGTCGATTTTGGAGAAAATCGTTGACTGTAGTACTGTTCTGAAGTCCTGGAGGTGGAGGAGGGGTTTGAGTCTTTTCATAACTTGTAGCTTAAAGAAACAGTCCTTCGTAATATTGTTGATTGATTTTTTTAGGTTTAATTGGTTATCAATGGTGACTCCTAAATCTCTAACTTGAGTAGTCTGAGGAATAGAGGTTGTCTGATTGTGGCTGGTAGAATGGTCGTGGGAGATGAGAAGAATTTCTGTTTTGGCTGCATTGAGGACCAGGTTCAGGCTGGTGAGTAGGTGGTTGATGGACTTGAGACAGTTTTCCCAGAAGGATAGCGTTTTTGGAAGGGATTCATTTATAGGGATCAAGATCTGCACGTTGTCCGCATATAAATAGTGGGTTAGGTTGAGGTTTGTGAGTAGCTGGCAGAGGGGTAGTAGGTAGATATTAAAGAGAGTGGGGGATAAAGAGGAGCCTTGGGGAACACCTAGTGTAGATGTGAAGTTAGGAGATTCTTTATTGTTGATGGTGATCTTGGAGCTTCTGTTATTGAGAAATGAGTGAACCATTGGAGGGCGTATCCAGATAAACCAATGTCTGAGAGACGATTGAGGAGGATGCTATGGTTCATGGTATCAAAGGCCGCAGAGATGTCTAAGAGAACTAGCAGGAAAGAAGTCCCTTTGTCTAGGCCCATGAGGATGTGGTCTGTTAGCGAGATGAGGAGGGTTTCAGTACTGGAAGACTTGCGGAAGCCATACTGGGAGGGGTATAAAATTTTGTGATCCTCAAGGTAGTCCGACAGCTGTGTGTTCACCACCTTCTCCGTGATTTTTGCTAGCAGCGGGAGGTTGGAAATGGGTCGGAAGTTGGAAAGCTCATTAGTGTTTAGGTTGGGTTTCTTCAAGAGAGGTTTAATCGATGCAGTTTTAAGGTCATCCGGGTAAATTCCTTGGGCAAGGGAGCAGTTAATGATGTCTGCCAAGGATCTGGAGATGGTGCCTGGTATAAGGAGCAGAAGTTTTGTTGGGATGTGGTCCAACGGGTGGCTGGATGGTTTCAGGTTCTTGAGTGTTGATTCTATCTCCAGCGGGGTGGTAGGCTCGAAGGACTCTAAGGTGGCACTAGGGGGGCCTGTGGTGGTGAGGTTTAGTGATAGAGGTGTTGGGTTAGAAGGGAGAAGCGCTAGGGTGTTTGCAATTTTGTCCTGAAAGAAGAGTGCGAGTTCATTGGCTTTGGATTGAGCCTGATCGTAGGGAATGGTGGGAGCAGAGGGTTTAGTAAGTTGAGATACATAGGAGAACAGGGCCCTAGCGTCATATTTAATATCGTGGATTCTGCTGGAGTAGTAGTCTTTTTTTGCTTGTAGGAGAGAATTCCTGTAGAGATGCATGATTCTTTTGTAATCGGACAACGTTGTAGAGTTGGGGGACTTCCACCAATAGCCTTCCTTGTGTCGGAGGTCTTGCTTCATTCGTTTAAGTTCCAGTGAGTACCAAGGTTGCTTCCTTTTTTGAGTCCAGTTGATGGTTTTCGTCTCTTTGGGGCAGAGTTTGTTGGCTATGGACTCTGTGATATTGCACCAGGATAGGAGTGCTGAGTTGGGGTTAGAAGTGTCTAGATTGGGGAGTTCTTTGGAGAGATGTTCACTAAGAATATCAGAGGTACATTTTCTTCTGTGATGGATGGTGGAATGAGGTTGTGGTTGAGAGGGGTTTCCTCTTGTCATAAGAGTGGCTGATATGAGTGAATGGTCGGACCAGGGGACTGGGGTGCAGTCTGGAGTGTTAGTGTATGATAGGTGTGAGTTTAGGAAAATGAGGGCTGCCCTACCACCTCATTAGAGAGGTGGTAGGGCAGCCCGGCACCTGTTTTGCCCATTTTCTTTTTTTTAAATGTGCACTCCCTGGCAATGCCAAGAATGTTTTCTGGGTTTACTCTGGGAATTATACAGCATGGCAGGAGCTTGCCCAGTGCCTCCATCCACTTATTGTGCCCCAGCTATTATATTTAAAATTATTTTATTTGGAGGGGGCGCTCTAGCGCGGAGACAAGATGGCTGCCTGAATCTTTTGCTCCGTGAGACTCCCATCCATTTTGCTACACAGAGCCTTCATTTTGGAATTATCCCCGGTTTTTTTTTTTTGCTAATTGTGCAAAGGATGTCCAACTCTAAATCTGGGAAAATAGAGGCTGCATTCGCAGCCACTGCGGGCACGAAAAGAGCTAAACAAGATCCGCCCCCCCCAGACAAAGCTCCAACGACGAAATCAATGGCATCGGCTGAGTTAGTTCTTACCGAACTCAAGCAACTAAAAGACATGATACAAGTAAATATTGACTCTACAGCAGCGATTAGATCTGAACTGCAAGCGGTTACAGCGCAGCTAAGCTCCTTCCAGCTTAAACTCGACGATTTGGAAACCCAAACTGCGTCATTACTGGTAACTACGGCGCCATTACCGCGTATTTCTAAAGAGGTTGAGAGACTTCAACAGGAAGTGGAGGATTTATCCAACAGGAATCGCCGTAGCAACATAAGAATCCTGGGAGTACCAGAAGGATCTGAAGGTACAGAGATGATCAACTTTCTTGCTGATTTCATACCGACCTTACTCCATCTTACTTTTGAACGGCCCTTTGAGATAGAGCGTGCTCATCGGGTTCCCTCCAGACTCCCCCGAAACTCGCGATTTCCTCGACCGATTATTTTTAAAGCTTTGCGATACCCTCAGGCATTGTTGATTCTAACTACTGCTCGCAGTAAAGCCCCTCTTACTTATCAAGGGCAATCAATAATGTTTGTTCCTGATCTAGCGAAGACAACGGCTGATCGCCGCAAAGCTTTCTTGGCCATGAGGCCACGTCTGCAGGCCATGGGTGCAAAATATGGAATCCTCTACCCTGCTCAGTTAAAAGTTACGATTGCTAATCAAACAAAATTATTCCGCAATGTGCAAGAAACAGAGAACTTCCTTGTGGAGCATGATGCAGCGTCTGAAATGATAACCTGAACTTTCTATGCACAGAGAGCTCTTATTTAATTACAGCCATGGGCTACCGTTGTTTTCTAAGCGATCATACAAGTGACCAGCAATCGGTCTAAAATGGATATATTTTTGGGGTTTTTTGTTATTTTTGTTATGCCTCCTCTCTTAATTTTTAGTTCATTATTGTGAATGTTAGCGTCTCTTCTGTTTGTTAAACTGCACTAAATGGGAAGCAGGTAATGGTGATTTTTACTTTAAGGACTGTTAATACCGAAGATTTTTTTTAAGAGAGACTTCTCTGATTTCTTTTTCCCACTGATTTGGAAGGTCATTTGAGTAGAGGTGCTTGTTCTTTTAATTTCGTGTCAATCTCAAGGGGAGATTATTTTTGCCTTTGGATCAAGGTATTTTGCTCTGTGTACCGGACTTTACTTATATATCTAAGAACTGATGGATGCGGAGGATTGGGAGCCATCTGTCTGCTTAGAGGCTCGTCAGATTGACTTATCTGCAGTGAATTACTGCCTTGCTCTAGTATTCAGCTACCTCTCTCTTTTTGATAATATTCCTTTGCTAGACACAACGCAAATGGGACAAAGCTGTTCTGTAGCTGACCTTTACTCTGTTCTCTATCTGCGTCTTATTTCTTCTTATTGTATGGACCCCATATATTATGAGATATCTGTATTTAAAAAGGATAGACAAGCTTTTTATTTTCCAAACGAAATGTTGAATCATGGCAACTACTATTTCCACTTTTAAGTTGGTTTCTTTAAACGTCAATGGTTTCTCTCATCCTATCAAGAGGAAGAAAATACTTACATATTTGCAATCACTAAATGCAGACATAGCATTGGTCCAAGAGACTCATTTGAGTGCAATGGAATCGGAAAAATTGAAGCAACAATGGGTTGGTCAAGTCTGTTTTAGCCCAGCTATCAAGAAAAAATGTGGCACAGCTATATTATTGAAAAAGAGATTGGGTGCACAGGTGGTACATCAACAGTGTGATTCTGACGGAAGATGGAACATCATACAAATCATGCTACAGAATGAGAAATTTACTATACTGAACCTGTACGCCCCCAATCAGGATGATCCATTATTCTTTCAAACAGTTTTTGCTCAATTACTAGCTTTGGAACCAGCTCATTATATTATAGGCGGAGACTTTAACCAACCCATGGATCCTGTTCTTGATAAAAGATCTTCGGCTAAAATCTCCATATCAAAATCCACTCAGACCCTAAAGCATCTTGCTCATACTTATGGACTGTCTGATCCCTGGAGGCTGTTCAACCCAACAGCGATTGATTTCACATTCTTCTCGTTTCCTCACTCTTCTTACTCAAGAATAGATTTTTTCCT
Organism: Rhinatrema bivittatum; assembly: GCF_901001135.1. Taxonomy (NCBI): domain Eukaryota; kingdom Metazoa; phylum Chordata; class Amphibia; order Gymnophiona; family Rhinatrematidae; genus Rhinatrema; species Rhinatrema bivittatum. Next base: position 407,575,489 of record NC_042617.1, on the reverse strand, counting down.
TGTATCTAACGCATTGACTGCTAGGATACGTGAACCAAAGATCCACCCAATCCTCATTTTGGATCATGCAGCGACCTCCTTTACATGTGTCTTTCATTCTCCTATACAGATAGATCGTCAGTGGAGGTTTAATTCTTCATTACTCGCAGATCAAACATTTGTTGCTTCCCTTCATACTAAAATAGAGGAATATTTCCAGCTCAACTCCCTACCAGATATTTCTACTTCTACAATATGGGAAGCTTTTAAAGCCACTATTAGAGGAGAGATCATTAGTTACACCATCCATAAACAAAAAACCCATAAAGCTGAACTTAACAACCTATCTCAAGAAGTGGAAAGGCTGGAAAAAGCTCATTTTCAACATCCTTCCTCGAATACTCTTAAGTCTTTATTGACAGCTAGATATCGGTATAATCACTTACTCAGCACACAAGTGAATATTCACTTATTTCACAATAAAGCTCGCTATTACGCGGAGAATAATAAATGTGGACATCTTCTCTCATCGTTATTGAAGAAGAGGAAAGATAAAAAGAAAATTGTTAAAATTCAAACTTCCTCCAAACAAATCTTAACAACTGATGAAGATATTCTGCAAGCTTTTAGAGACTTTTATGCAACCCTGTATCAATCGGAAGCATCTTTCTCCTTAACACGGCTACAGAAGTTTCTGGAGTCCTTGCCTCGTTCAACCCTCTCCTCCGAACAAACATCACATTTAGACACTCGGATACAGTTGCCGGAGATCATTACTGCCATTACCACTCTGTCTTCGGGCAAGGCACCAGGACCAGATGGGTTCACCACAGACTTTTTCCAGACTTTTAAACAGACTTTGGCTCCTCATCTTCATACGTACTACTCATCTATGCTGGACTTTCCACACTCTGCGTCTGTATTTACTGAGGCTTCAGTGATAGTGCTTCCAAAGCCAGGGAGAGATGACTCACTAACAGCTAATTACAGACCAATTTCTCTCCTTAATACGGACTACAAAATTTTTGCAAAAATTAGGCTGTCCAGTGTCCTCCCAAACATAATACACTTAGATCAATCAGGGTTCATTAAAGGTCGCTTGATCAATAATAACTCTCGACTCTTCCTTCATCTCCATCACTCCCAATTTCATTCGCCTATACCAGCAGTCGCTATCTCATTAGATGCAGAGAAGGCCTTCGACAGAGTCGAGTGGACCTATTTGTTCTATATTATGCAATGGTATGGTGTGGGTCCTCAATTTTTATCTTGGATTCAACATATTTATCACCATCCCTCTGCATTCTTATACATTAACAACCAAAAATCTACTCATTTTCCACTATACAGAGGAACCAGACAGGGATGTCCCCTTTCCCCCCTACTTTTCAACCTGGCTTTGGAACCACTACTCACCGCTATTCGTAATGATTCTGATATTACTGGTATAACAGTGGGCTCTGATATGTTTAAACTATCTGCATATGCAGATGATGTCCTCCTTTTTCTTACTAACCCAACTTCTTCCTTACCTAAACTTTTTTCAGTTATCTCTGAATATTCCACTTTTTCCGGATATAAAATTAACTGGAATAAAACGGAACTACTGCCGCTTAACTATGCTGGCTCCTTAATGGATCTTTCACATTATCAGATACAAAAAGTTAAAAATGGGTTGAAATATTTAGGGATCCGCTTTTACACGGATCCCGATGATACTATTACCCATATTGCTACGGCAATTTTGCAACAACTTAGGGATTCCACACTGAAATGGTCACCCTTACATTTAACTTGGTGGGGACGACTAGACACGATAAAAATGGTATTAACTCCTAGGGTAAATTACATATTAGCGATGATCCCAATTTTTTTCCCTGCGGATTTCTATTCTCATGTAGACAGGATCCTCACCTCATTTTTATGGCATTCTAAAACCCCCAGAATAGCCCTATGTAAATTAAAAGCGAGTACACAGGAAGGAGGGGTTAACTTTCCTGATTTCTACAAATACCATCAGGCCTTTATATTGCAACCTGGTTTTTTTTATTTATCTCGGTTTTTTCCATCTATGGAATGCCCAAGATGGCTCGATTTAGAACGCAATTTGCTCTCCCCTCTCCCTATGGAGTGCTTTCCAGGCGTTCTCACATCTTTTTTTAAAGTTTCTAACCCGCTCTTATGTTCACTACATAGAGCGTTTGGGGAATTGGAAAGGTTACATCCTCCTCCCCACTGCTCTTGGAGCTCCTCCCGATATGGTCCGCTATGGGGCAACCATTTTATTTGTGTTAACAACCAGCCAATACATTGGCCGTTATGGAGCAAAACGGCAATTTGGACTTTCTCAGATATTTTTGATGACCTAGTCCTCCGCTCTTTTTCACAATTGCAAAATCTGTTCTCTTTACCATGTTCACAATTTTTTGCGTGGTTGCAGCTTAGGAACATTTTTTTAAATCAGCAAGGTAAAGTTTTATACCCAAATAAAATTCCATACCTGTTAGAGGTTTACAGGGAGCATGGCCCTCACGGTCATTTGGCTTCCAGATTATACAAACTTATCAAAGGTTTATCTCAAACCTCCCCTCAAGCCTCGCTATCCAAGGTGTGGTCCGATGACATGGAGGTCTCTGTTTCACCAACCTCCTGGAAACATATCTGGAATGTTATGATGCACATCTCCTTATCTACTAGTTTGACCCAGTCAATGTATTTTACCATGCATAGAGCTCTATAGACCACATGGAAATTACATAGGGCCGGAGTTCTTCCCTCACATAATTGCTGGTCTTGTAACTCCCCTAAGGCTACATTACAGCACATGCTATACTCTTGCCCACATACATTGTCCTTTTGGCAACAAATTTGGCAAATTGTGTCATCTATTTTAACGTTGGACATTCCCATTTCCTATTCAATCACCATCTTAAAAGAGGCTCATCCATATCTTTCTCTTCCACCTGCTCAATGTAAGCTTTTAGACTTCCTTCTCACAATTGCGCATCACAACATTCTTTCTAATTGGAAAAGGAGTGATTTCTTATCAGAACCTCTTTGGTGGAACTCGGTCTGTCTATTTGTGAAATACGAAAAAGCTATGGCGATTAAATTTAATCGTCTAGCTTCCTGGTCACAAGTGTGGAAACCATTAGACGTTTATCTTAAATTGAATCCTTAATGTGTTTCTTAGAATTTTCTGTTATTAATAGCTTGCCTATCTAATTTCAATATTAACAGGGTCCTTCTTTTTTCCTTTATGTTTTTCTTCTCTTCTTTTCTACTTCTTCTTATTTCTCTTCTGTTTTTCTTTTCTATTCTCTTAATCTTCTTTTCTTCGCTTACTGTACATCATGTACATCTTTCATGGGCTTTATACTCCTGGCGCATACAGTATCTTCTATCTTCTCTCTTTCTTTTCCAATGCCGTTTATAACAGTGGTATATGCTTAAATATTACTTGACTGTTTCATTGTACACTGTATTTTCATTACTGATGTATATATTATTTTCTTTTTGGCATTTGTATACATAAACTCACAATAAAAGATTACAACACAAAAAAAAAAATATATTTTATTTGTCCCTCCTTGGCAGCATCAGACCCACTTCTGGGTCATGATATCAGCACCACAACAATGCTGGGCCCTGCTATGACTTTTACAAAGTGGTGAGAGCTTCTCCAAGGTTCTCGGCCACTTCATCCAGCCTCCTTGGGGCTGGCTCAAGTTGATTTGCTCACTCCACTCTACCCCGCAGAGCAGTAGCAGTGGCAGAAGCAGAAGAAACAGCAAAAGGTGCAACAACACGGGCAGTGGCAGCAATGGCTTAGCTGTCCCGCTGTTCCCCACCGTGCCAGCACAACTTCTCTACACGGGAAAAGGCAATAATTACCTTCTCTTTGACCAACTGCTCAGCTTCCTCTTCAGCCATGGGCCTCCTTTTGGATCTGGACCATGGCAAGAAATCATTTTTAAAAATCAAAGAAGACATCAGTCTCTCCCCTCAGAAACATTTGTGGCCATGACATCTCCAGCCCGCACAAGCCAGCCTCCTGTGCCTGCCTGAGCCTTCCAATGCCTGCTTAGTCTTGCCAGCCTCCTGAGGGCACAGGCTCCCCACTCAACTCGATAATTATTAGGGATGTGAATCGTTTTTCAACGATTAAAATTATCGTCCGATAATGTTAATATCGCCTTAAATCGTTATAGAACACAATACAATAGAAATTCTAACGATTTATCGTTAAAAATCGTTAAATCGTGTTAGTGCGCACTAACGGGAGTTAGTGCGCACTAACAGAAAATGATACAAATTGACACTTTCCAGGTCAGTAAAGGTCAGTTAGGAATGAATATGTGTTCCTATTGGCTGGCTGCCCTCTTATCTATTGATGTTACCAAGGTTCCCACTGAGGTGATGGTTGGGGGGATGGGAAATGGAACTGGAAACTCACGAACACCAACAGAAAATGAAACAAAGTGTTGACACTTTCCAGGTCAGTAAATGTCAGTTAGGAATGAATATGTGTTCCTATTGGCTGGCTGTGCTCTTATCTATTGATGTTACCAGGGAAGGAGCTGTCTCACCCTTCACCATCCTCCCCCCCCTCACCCACACACCATTCACTGGCTGGGATATGGGGAGGGGAGGAGTGAGGGTCAGGCAGCTCCCTCCTGTCTGTGAAGCCAGCCTCTCACTAGTAATGCAGGGAAGGAGCTGTCTCACCCTTCACCATCCTCCCCCCCCTTACCCACACACCATTCACTGGCTGGGACATGGGGAGGGGAGGAGTGAGGGTCAGGCAGCTCCCCCCTGTCTGTGAAGCCAGCCTCTCACTAGTAATGCAGGGAAGGAGCTGTTTCAGCCTCACCATCCTCCCCCCCCCCCTCACCCACACACCATTCACTGGCTGGGACATGGGGAGGGGAGGAGTGAGGGTCAGGAAGCTCCCCCCTGTCTGTGAAGCCAGCCTCTCACTAGTAATGCAGGGAAGGAGCTGTCTCACCCTTCACCATCATCCCCCCCCCTTACCCACACACCATTCACTGGCTGGGACATGGGGAGGGGAGGAGTGAGGGTCAGGCAGCTCCCCCCTGTCTGTGAAGCCAGCCTCTCACTAGTAATGCAGGGAAGGAGCTGTTTCAGCCTCACCATCCTCCCCCCCCCCCCTCACCCACACACCATTCACTGGCTGGGACATGGGGAGGGGAGGAGTGAGGGTCAGGAAGCTCCCCCCTGTCTGTGAAGCCAGCCTCTCACTAGTAATGCAGGGAAGGAGCTGTCTCACCCTTCACCATCCTCCCCCCCCCCCCTCACCCACACACCATTCACTGGCTGGGACATGGGGAGGGGAGGAGTGAGGGTCAGGAAGCTCCCCCCTGTCTGTGAAGCCAGCCTCTCACTAGTAATGCAGGGAAGGAGCTGTCTCACCCTTCAACATCCTCCCCCCCCCCCCCTCACCCACACACCATTCACTGGCTGGGACATGGGGAGGGGAGGAGTGAGGGTCAGGAAGCTCCCCCCTGTCTGTGAAGCCAGCCTCTCACTAGTAATGCAGGCGGGATAGGGCACTGCATGCAGGAAGATCACAACACCCCTGGTGTCAGGGTTAGGGCACTGTGTGCAGGAGGATCACAACACTCCTGGTATTAATAGGGATAGGGCACTGTGTGCAGGAAGATCACAACACCCCTGGTGTCAGGGTTAGGGCACTGTGTCCAGGAAGATCACAACACTCCTGGTATAGGATAGGGCACTGTGTGCAGGAAGGTCACAACACCCCTGGTGTCAGGGTTAGGGCACTGTGTGCAGGAAGATCACAACACCACTGGTATCAGGGTTAGGGCACTGTGTGCAGGAAGATCACAACACTCCTGGTATTAATAGGGATAGGGCACTGTGTGCAGGAAGATCACAACACCCCTGGTGCCAGGGTTAGGGCACTGTGTGCAGGAAGATCACAACACTCCTGGTATTAATAGGGATAGGGCACTGTGTGTACATGAAGATCACAACACCCCTGGTGCCAGGGTTAGGGCACTGTGTGCAGGAAGATCACAACACCCCTGGTATCAGGGTTAGGGCACAAGTTCTAGTCACATTGACTGATCACATTACTTTTTTTGTCAAGCTACCAACTGTTTCATTTCCCATCCCCCATATACTGTCAGTGGGAACCTTGGTAACATGAATAAATAAGAGGGCAGCCAATAGGAATACATATTCATTCCTAAACTGACCTTAACTGACCTGAAAAGTGTCAAATTGTATCAATTTCTGTTAGTGCGCACTAACGGGAGTTAGTGCGCACTAATCGGAAAAAACGATTTTTAACGATTTTTCAACAAAATAATCGTGCCTAACACGATTTTCTTCTCCTGCCACACGATTTCAATCGTTAAGACGATATGGTACATGATTCACATCCCTAATAATTATAAAACATTAAGTTTTCATATGTAGACTAATCAAGATAGAGCTTTTTGCACAATTAAATGATTTTCTTTTGAGGTTTTGTTTTGTATATGTAGTAGTTAATATACAGTAATATTTTTAGCTATTTATTTATTGTGGTATAAGCAGATATTATTGATTTTTTTAGTCAGATTTATTAATGCATCTACTATTAGGCTTTTGCTTGTTGTATCTATTATTTGGTTACATATTCATTGTACCACACTGTTTTATTGTATTCATTTTGTTGTATTATATTGTCATATAGTTATATTAATTTAATTGTATTTTTGCATTGGGTTTCTTGGAAAAGGCATCTGCTAAATAATATTTGCATAGATATTACATTGCAACTCCCTGTGGGGTTTCTCTTTGAAAATCTTGCAACACATAAGTATCATGGGTAATCTTTGCTCCACATTATAATTTGTAAATGCAAAGTACATGGTTAAAGAACACTGAGACATTTCAAAATGTAATCCCCATGCATACTAAACCTGGACTGCCTTAACCCTGATCCCCTGCCATCCCCTTTTCACCACATTTGGGGGGGAGAGGGGAGGGAAGCAATTTTCAAAGATTATTTATATGGGTAAATACTCATTTACCTGCAGAAATCCCTTTAAAAATTGTTTCCTACATGATCTGAAGAGATGGCACTAGAATGAATAGGTTGTTGGCTTTTCATTTCTTTATGCTGGTTCCAAGAACAATGATTTCAAACTTTTTTTAACAGCATGGAGATTAGAAATGAATATCATGTTTCATTTTTACCTTCTGCAAATTTGTGATGCACTGCAGTAGCTATTCAATTATGTTGGTTAATCATGATAAGTAAAATTTGCTTCAATGCATTTTTTTTATCTCAAATTCTACAGATTAGAATTAACGTCATGTAAGCTGTCTTGGAATTCATTTAAGATCAGAAGTGAATTTTATTACTTAGATGAGGAATCAAGGATTATTTGTTCAAACACTGCTGGAATCATGCATCTTGTTTCCACTTCAAAAATTATAATCACCAAAAATAAGGTGGCTGGGGAATGCATGAACCCAGATTGATCACTGTCCTCTTGCCCAAATACATGAAACAGACTAATCATAAACCTATTTGGATATTAATGGCTGTAGTCTTTTATTACATATATAATGGTCCCTCTGGTCTCATTGCCATTAAGCCCTTGATCATCTACTGGTCCAAACAACTCCCTCACAGACTTCCTGCTTCAGATATTTGAAAAAGGTTTCATTTTCAGTTTTTGCCTCTTATCTCAGTTAAGAGGACAAGAGACATTTTCATATGAAGAATCAATACGAGATTTAGATAAAACAAGGAAGTGATCCAGCCCTTATGAATAGATTTACTGTTGTACCTTTGCAGATCATTGCCAAATTAATATAAAATACACCAAAGAAATTTAAAGGAATTCCCTTAGCAATATTAATTAACAATAATAAAAAGAAGGCAGCAGTCAGCACAGGATGAGGTCCTTCCAGTCCTTTGCATCGAGTACCACATATATGATTTTTTATATATTTATTTCCACAATTTCCATTTAACTGATCCAACAATCTCAATGGATTACACTCAACATACACAGTAAACAATAACAAAATCTTGCACAATACAGAACACAAACTGGGTCTACAGCTCTGTAGCAGGAATGGAATTGGGCTGTCTCACTATGTTTCTCTGTGCCAGCAAAGGTGCCAGTGACTAAAAATGCACAGACACTAAACTAGCTACTTAGGGGAATGGATGTCATAAGGCAATTGCCACAGGGTTATACTTCTGTTCACCACTTCAAACTTGGGGGGTTATTTTCCAAGCTGCGTTATGGGCTTTTCGCATGCAAAAAATGTCTTTACACATGTGAAAAGCACCATAACACATGGTATGATGCTAATTTGGAAAAGGGGGAGGAGTTTGGGGGCAGGATTTCTGTCAAAGTGGGGAGAGAGAGAGAGAGAGAGAGAGACTGAACTATTACTAATCACTCCAGAAGGCAGTTCAACACCTGCTGCAGACAAATATACAAACATCCCACGCTAGAGATCTTGGAGTCATTATCGATAGTCACTTGAACCTAAAGCAATTCATAAAACATACCACAAAGGAGTGCTTCTAAAAGTTACAAGTACTCAAAAAACTCAAACCGCTCCTATTCCATTATGATTTTAGATCTGTCCTCCAAGCCATTCTGTTTACCAAAATCGACTACTGTAATTCCATTCTGCAAGGACTCCCGGCCTCCACTGTAAAACCCCTCCAGTTACTCCAAAATGCAACAGCGAGAATTTTGACGAATACCAATCGGAGAGCGCATATTTCTCCCATTCTAAAAGATCTTCATTGGCTCCCAGTACAATTCAGGATTCTTCATAAATCACTTACAATTATCCACAAATATATTCACCAGCAGACCCCCCCTTGATCTGCTATACCCCCTCAAACTGCACTCAACAGCTAGACCTTTAAGGGATGCCTACAAGGGATCCTTACATGTACCATCTATCAAAGCTATACATCACTCAAACATCAGAGACCGGACATTCTCCATCACAGGTCCCTCTATCTGGAACGCCATGCCTCCGGACCTCAGGCAGGAATCTTGTCTAATAACTTTTAAAAAGAAATTAAAGACTTGGCTGTTCTGCCGAGCCTTCACAGACACCAGTCCAACAGCCTGACTTATAACTGTTCTAGCTATTATGCATATAAACAAGTGCTAAATCATGAATATAAATTATTAAGAGGATATTTACAAATCACCATGAGGACTGCCCCTTGCCTCCCTCATATGCTCCATTGTATATTATACTCTTTCTTCATACCCCTTCTTATTTTCTTACTCCAAGTTAACTCATCCTTGTTATAATGTAACTTTATACTCCTTCAAACTGTCTCTATTTTTTGGTTGGTTATAGTTTCTACTTTGTTCGATGTAAACCGAGTTGATTTGATTTGTACCAAGAAAGTCGGTATATAAAAGCCTTTAAATAAATAAATAAATAAATAAATAAATTAACAAAAAGCAAAGATAACTCGTGTCTCAAACTGACAATATAGAACTAACAATAAAGAAGCCATGCATTATTCTATCTAAACTGAGCAAAAGAAAGCTATGTAATCACATAATGCTGTACTACTCTATCTAAGCTGAGCAAGATGAAAACTCAACAGCCGCATCCGAATAAATTATTCCATTCAACTTCACAGTTTAGTCTGTGAGGTATAATTATGTTCAAACTGAATATTAAACGTTAGGGATGTGCAGAGGGACGCCATACGTTACATTCAGGATTCGGATTCGTCGAGCAGCAGATACGTTGCATTCGGCCGTATGGAACCCCGATGCATTAATATGGTGATTTCTATTCATGTCCCAGCTAAAATTAAAATTAACTACAACTCCCATCCTCCTGACCCCCCCCCCCCCCCCCAAGACTTATCAAAACTCCCTGGTGGTCCAGCGGGGGGTCCGGGAGCCATCCCCTGCACTCTCACACCCTCGGTGCCGGTTTCATCATGGTGCCGATAGTCTTTGACCTACTATGTCACAGGGGCTACTGGTGCCATTGGTCGGCCCCTGTCACATGGTAGGAGCACAAGATGGCACCGATGGCCATGTGACAGGGGCTGACCAATGGCACCGGTAGCCCCTGTGACATAGTAGGTCAAAGACTATCGGCACCATGATGAAACCGGCACCGAGGGTGTGAGAGTGCAGGGGATGGCTCCCGGACCCCCCGCTGGACCACCAGGGAGTTTTGATAAGTCTTGGGGGGGGGGGGGGGGTCAGGAGGATGGGAGTTGTAGTTAATTTTAATTTTAGCTGGGACATGAATAGAAATCACCATATTAATGCATCGGGGTTCCATACGGCCGAATGCAACGTATCTGCTGCTCGACGAATCCGAATCCTGAATGTAACGTATGGCGTCCCTCTGCACATCCCTAACGTTTAATATTCAGTTTGAACATAATTATACCTCACAGACTAAACTGTGAAGTTGAATGGAATAATTTATTCGGATGCGGCTGTTGAGTTTTCATCTTGCTCAGCTTAGATAGAGTAGACCCCCCACTGGACCACCGACATTCGGCCCCTGTGACACACTGAGAGCAAAGGCGATCGGCACCATTTTGAATACTGGCATCCAACGGCCGGAGTGCAGGAGGTCGCTCCCGGACCCCTGCTGGACTTTTGGCAAGTCTTGTGGGGGTCAGGAGGTCCCTCCAAGCTGGCCAAAAGTCACTGGTGGTCCAACAGGGGTCCCAGAGCGATCTCCTGCCCTTGGGCCATCGGTGCCAGTAATCAAAATGGTGCCGATAGCCTTTGCCCATACTATGTCACAGGGGCTACCATTGCCATTGGTCAGCCCCTGTCACATGGTAGGAGCATAAGATGGCACTGATGGCCATGTGACAGGGGCTGACCAATAGCACCGGTAGCCCCTGTGACATAGTAGGTCAAAGGCTATCGGCGCCATGATGAAACCGGCACCGAGGGTGTGAGATTGCAGGGGATGGCTCCTGGACCCCCGCTGGACTACCAGGGAGTTTTGATAAGTCTTGGGGGGGTCAGGAGGGTGGGGGGGGGTTGTTTAAATTGATTTATTTAGGCTGCCGAATAATTCAGCAAAGATTTGTGTATTCGTGGGGAATCGCGATACGTTTCACTTCCCCACAAATACAACAAAAATGGCAACATCCACTGCGGATTGCCAATGAGTAGGGACCGAATGCACACCCCTATTAAACGTTATTCCCTTTGAATCAACTAATGAGAGATATCATCCCTTCCCCAGGACAAATGACATTGATATATAACAAAAAACTTAAGATCACCAATAGAATGTTGAGTAGTGATCCAATATTCAACTATTGATGTTGTTTTACTCATTCGAATACAGCTTAAATGTTTACATATGAGGGTTTTAATGCTGCACCTAATCTATCCAATGTATATAAGTTTATACAGGCAAATAATTGCATACATGTCATGACTTGTTTAGTATTGTACATAAAATGGCCCATCAACTTATACTCTTGGATTCTATTCTCAATGCTAAATGAAGATTTACATAGTACATGAGGACACACACAACAAGATCTACATGGAAACTGCCCCAATGCATGTTGATCACCCATCTGATATTGTGGGAGAGTAGCATGCACAAGTTGGTCTCGTAATGATCTATTTTTTCATAATGCAAAAAGAGGGAGATCTTTAAATGTATCAAAATATAAGAGTATATGCCAATGTTTGCATATGATCTTCTAAATGTGAGATACCCAATTTGAGTACAGCAATGTACATATCATTTTTGCTATCAGGGGCCACTGATTTACTAATAATAAGTTCTCCCCCATTGAGAAAATTGTACTGTCTTTTATCTTTAATAGATGAACCAGTTGCTCCTTCCTCCATTGACTCTTCTGAGGAAGATGAAAAAGATTTAAATTGTAGCTTTCTCCCTTTCTGCATCCATGAGTAAACAAACCCTGTGGTATAATCAATTGAATCTCGCTGAAATTTGTTAACTTAGATTTTTTTTATTACAGCTCAAAATTTGTCTAATTGCTCCTGGAATGATCTCAGCTTGGAATCAAACACCTCTTCAGCAAGACACTTTTGTACAGACATAATTTGGATTTAAAGATATACATACTTTATAATACATGCATATGTGATACTTAGGGGTTATAAAACATGTTGGTTAAAAAATGTGCAGCCATATGTGTGTTTAGATGCCAGAGTGCACAATTTTTTAAATTATCATATAAGTAATTACCTAGATTTTTCTTTTTAAATCAAGCACACACACTAAGAAATCACCTAGTTTCCTGTTTTTTTAAATCATGCACATACACCCAAAAATTACCTAGCTTTCTATTTTTAAATCATGCACACACACTAAAGATTAATTTAACTCTAGGGTCTCTCCTCTACCCCAAAGCTTAAGTCACAAAATTACCCAGCAAAGCGATACCTTTCAATCCTATTCAGCCACCAGCAAAATCACCTTCTGCTCTCAGTATTCACTTATAATTAAGGGAGTACATCAGTAGTGTCACATTGATTGGATTAGTTTTTAAAGGTTAGATAAAAAGCTTACTATGTTAACTTGTGAATTATCTGGCTAAATGTCTGATTTTTTAATATCCAGGGTACTTATCCAGCTAAAGTTTAGCCAGATGTGTTATCTGTCTAATAACTCTGCCAACCGCAACTGTAGTGTCATCCTGTCCACATCCCTCCCATTCCCAATCACCTCTGAATGACTCGTGACTTTACCTGCATACACAGTTTAATATAACGGAATAACCACAAAGACAGATATTGGAGGAAAAAAGGCCGCAGCTTTATTAACTGTAAATACATACATATAACCCTCTACAAATTGCCTGAGATAGTATGGCAGTTGCCCGAAAACCAGGCTACACAACCACCTCAGCTGCCCGCCACAATAACCAGGCAAGGCAACTACCATACTACTGCTCACTGCAATAGCCAATCAGGGCAACATTGCACCGGGCCCCCACCTCATCCCCAAGCAAGAGGCCCCTGCTTCGGTGTTGGAACACCACTCCCTACGCCTCTCAAGGCACAAGTCAACTGCTGACCTGGACTGTTATGCCTGCCGGCACCACGTCCGAAATGCCCCTACTATCCTGGGTAACCCGCCACCCCTATCTGCTGTGACATTACACTACAACTGTACATTTTACCATCAAGTGACTATCTAACATGTGCTGCTATCTGCCTCATTTGCATATAACAATATTAAACATGTCACGCTGGCTAACATTGAGTGCTATCTATCCCATCTATGAGGGCTCAAATACAGATTAACCAAATATTCTTATATCTAAACAGTTGACTAACTTAAAACACTAACAATAGTCGACATAAATTCTCCTGTCTACAAGGTAAGCAGGGTGGGAGGGTGGGAATGCCAGCCATGCAAGAAGAGGCCACATGCGTCACTGTCATGGCCCTTTAAACGGGCTGCGACATCATCAAGCTGCGACTGATTATCCCCCCCTTCCCAGCCACGCTGCCGTCGCGTGTGTCGGGTCAGTGCAAGTGGAGGATAGGCGAGCCGCACAGTGGCTCGACTCACTGTCGGAACCTCCCCACCGGAAGAAGCAACCAGGAACATCATGCGCAGCACCAGGTTATGTGGTGGACTCCATACACAGGGCACGGCCCATTCATTAACTCTAGCAGCCACAACTAGTGTCATCCCGTCTGCATCCCTCCCACTCCCAATCACCTCTGAATGACCCATGACCTTACCTGCACACACAGTTTAATATAATGGAATAACCATTAAGACAGATATGGAGGAAAAAAGGATGCAACTTTATTAACAGTAGACACAGATATATAACCATCCACAAATTGGTATCCGAGCCAGTATGGCAGTTGCCTGAAAACCAGGCTACACAACCACCTCATCTGCCTGCTGCAATAACCAAGCAAGGCAATCACAATGCTGCTGCCCACCACAATAACCAAGCAGGGCAACATCGCACCAGGCATCCACCTCCTCCCCAAGCAAGGGGCCACCCCTCCGGCGTAGGAGTGCTCATCCCTTTGCCACCCAAGGCACAAGTCAACTGCTGACCCGGACTGTAATGCCCACTAGCACCAAGTCCAAAATGCCCCTACTGGCCCAGGTAACCCGTCAGAAGAATGAGGTAGGGAGTGCCCTTGCCTCATGCCCCCCCAACAACAACTAACTGAAGCCACTGTCAGTTCCAACAACCATCCCCTGGAACCTCGGCTTTGCTGAATATATCCTAACTAAGAATACTAATGATGGACTCTGTCCAGCCTAAACAAACCATGCCACTGGGCGTCCGCCCATTTTGTGTTTTACCTGGTGACCTCCCTCCCTGCTTGGAGTCCCATGTACTGACCCAAAGATTCAACAGGATCCCTGAAACAAACACCACCGCCATAGTCTCCTGATGTGACAGTGGTAGTAGACAACTGAAGACCACTGCTGGCAACCATTCCGTGAAGCCACGCCGAAGCCCACCAAAATTCTCTGAGTCAACAGACCACAAGCTAATTCTCCTCCGGTGGCCTGGTCCATCTACCGATGGAGGTGGTAGCAAACCCGACCCACATTGAGTAGGTTACACAGGGCTGGAGATTCCAGCCCCTGGGAAGAACCCCGCACTAAAGGCTGGCTGCTCTCGAAGGGGACCCATGTGCCCCAGCTAAATTGGTCAGTCATGTAAACTCATAGCCCGGGAAACCAGGTGCGCTTGAGTGGGAAGAAGCTTGATCTCCAGGAGACAAGGACCGCTACTGTGCGCCAGACTTGTCCTCTGGCAAGGGGCACTGAACCCATATGCCCTCTTGCCAAAACTGTTGTACACCTGAGAGCCCTCAGGTGAACCCCCTTCTCCTTTAAGCATGATGCCATTGGGATAGTGAACAAGCAAAGCAAGGCACAATGCCTCTCTGGTTGTCGTGTAGGAAGGTGCTGAATGCTCGTAAGCCTGTGCACGAAGTCGAACATCGCATTGTTGTACACCAGTTGCCATAGAGGGCGCCATTGAAATGGAAAAATGAGTGTCTGAAGGCTGCTTGGGTATGGCAGCAACAGCTGTGACTCAAACCCAACTGTCCACCCTTGCTGTGATGGTGACCTGGTCGTAGGATAAAGGACTCAAACAATAACATGTGGGATTCCAAGGGAACCTGGTCAGTCACTCTGCATTGGGCCTCATTGTGAGGTATCGTCCTACCAAATAAACTGACCATATTTTTTTTTTTGGGAATGCCCTCGTCCCATGAATTATGTCACTGGGAATCTTTCTTACCCTACTCCCCCATCTCATTCCCCATCTTCCCCTTATTGATGGTTTGCCTACTCCTGCCCTCAGTATCTGGCATATGTCAAGGCACAATCTCTTTTGTTTCTTTTTTAATGACTTAGGTAGACTCTCCAATGGCTGAGATAAAATTAGTATGGACTGAAGGGGCCCTGCTTGCCTCCAAAGCATCCCATCCGGCTGTGTTGGACTGCCGTCAGAGGGGGGGAACTTGTGTCTAACGTATCTTATGCAGTTCTCATGCTAGATACCCAATCCGCCCTTTCTCTCTTCCCCTCTTCCTCACTTTTTCTGCTGCCCCCCAGACAGAAGCCTTTGGGGCCCTCGCATGCTGCCAACCAATCCATCCCTAGGGTAACTTGCTTCACGCCTCTGCATCCAGCAAGTGCCCACATCAAGTTCCAATGACTGAGCTGCAGATTGACGAGCTAAGCAGGCACTAAACCGCCCCGTGAAGGACATATGGGGGGGGGGGGGGGGGGTAGCAATAGAAATGAGCCCAATAGGACTGGGTAAGAAAAAATTGCTGGCTTGACTGAATTGTGAGGTAGGGACAAACCACCTGGCTGAGTGGGGTCAGCCCCAGTACACAGTGACGCAGAGCAGGTCTGCTATACTTCATCCTTAAGTCCTGCTCAGAAATCACGTCTGCATTGTAGATGGAAAACACATTTTGATCAACACACCTCCCCGTTGACCCGATGGTGCTGGGAAGGGGCTACCCGCGCAGTCCCTGAGACACTCCCAGCCCTTCGACCACCATAAGTCAACAGTGATCCACACTGTGCCACCAGCCGCAGTCGCCCATTGCCACCCCACATGCCAGCACAAAGCACCAAACTGTTCCTCTGCTGCTAGGCCCGCGATCGTAATCTCCACAAAGCTGCCTAAGGAACCCGAGTGCAAACTCCACATGACCCAATGCGGTCGTCGACAATCCACCGCCACCTGGGGCAACAACCCATATGACCAAACAACACGGGAGGCAGAGACCAAATGGGCAGCCAGGCATCCCCCTGGACCAGCCTTCATCAAGTCTGAAAGGAGAGATGAAAACATCATCCCTCACCCGCCAACAACAAAGGAAGAAGTTGCTATGCTTCCAAACCCCTACTGACACCATCCACCTCACCAACCCCGCAACACAGCCACCCACATACACCCTCTGACCCCGCCCAAGGAACGCATCCACACTGCCTGTTCTCCATGCGACAAACGTACACGCAAAACCAAAACTGTGCATGGACTTGCCAGAATGCCATGCATGAGAGTTCGAGCCACCCATTCACACACATGCCATCTCTACACACGTAATGTTTATTCTAAAGAACACCCCCGACCAAGCCCAGAGTGAGAGCACCGATCACCCCTCTCCACACCCGCAGTCCCCCGGAATCTGCTCACTCGAATCTGAGCTCCACATCTCCATGGTCCTTGCAACATAGCCATCCTTGACTCCGAGCAGTCCATCCCACCCTCCGCCGCCTCCGGGCACAAAAACCAGACCACAAGCCCTACGGGGATGGGAAAAAACACCCACAGCTTCTGGAATATTGTGTGGTCTTTATATCTGGAGGTTCTGTGAGTGGGATCTCATGTACCATGAAGACAGTGGCCCTGGTTCATTTGTTCTGCAAAACTACCCTAGGAATTGGTTTGCTCTAGGTATGGTTGGGAGATATTTAACTAGATCTCTGCACGAGGACCTTGTCTAAATCAGCGATCATCTCTAAATATCAGGGGCTACAAGGGCATTACTGTCTAATTTATAAGTGTTCTCCCCATTCTCCCCATTCTACCGCGATGCGAAGGCCAGCTGCTCATGAGCCCCTCCCCCCAAGATTCAAATCTGCAGCCGAAGTCTGAACATGTGATCGGTCAGTGAAACAATTGTGCTCTCCCATCAACAAGCGGCCTGAGCCACTGCCAATCCCCCCAGCACACCTTGGCTGATGCAACTCCCCGGCGCCACATGATCTCTCCAATCACCGGCCATGCAGGAAAAGGCTGGATGCTCAGCAGTCACAGCCCTTTAAAATGGGCGGTGATGACATTGCACTGCGACTGCTCATCCCCCTCACCTGGCCACACCACCACTGTCTGCGTCGGGTCAGCGCAAGGGGGGGAGGCGAGCTGCTCCATGGCTTGGCTCACCACCGGAGCCTCCTCACCAGAGGACGCGACCAGAAACAAGATGCGCAGCACCAGGTTATATGGTAGGCTTCGCACATGGGGCATGAGCCCACTCATAATTTAGTTGAATAAAAAAGAGGCATTCCAGGGGCACTTCATGGAAGATTTATGTTATCTGGTTAATAGGGTCATTTATCATTTCACAATAGGGTCTTAACATGTGTGATAAATAACACAATGCAAATTCCACATTGAGTATTCCAGTGGGAGAAGTTAATGGTAATGAGGGTCGGAAGCGTCCATTGCGATACAGCAACAAATGATTTAGTGCTGGAAATAACTACATCTATTTTTTTGGTGCGTTCTGCTTCGAATAGTCTTGTGTTACAGCAAAAAATACTTTTAGGAGAGAGAGCGAGACTCTGTATAGAGTAAGTCTGGGTTTCATAAGGTGGGGGGGGGGTAGGGGGCTGGTGTTACAGAAACATTCTGATGTAGTCATGGTAAAATTGACTTCACTCCTCTAGTTATACTTTACAGCCATTATGACTACAAATCTTTAGTGATGTCAATTGTTCTTAATGTCTGCGCATCAGTACTCCAAACTGAAAAAAAGTCATGGAATTCATGGCTGGTGCTGGTTGTCTCTGAAACCAAATTCCTCTTTTCCTCCATCTTCCACCTTCCACCTACCTCCATCTTTTTCCTGATCATCATATCTCTAATTAGCATGCTGTTAGATTTGACAGTTGCTTTTGTACATTGACTGTCTATCTCCAGTTTCATCGGAAATGATTAAGAACATAAGAACATAAGAATATGCCATACTGGGTCAGACCAAGGGTCAATCAAGCCCAGCATCCTGTCTCCAACAATGGCCAATCCAGGCCATAAGAACCTGACAAGTACCCAAAAACTAAGTCTATTCCATGTTACTGTTGCTAGTAATAGCAGTGGCTATTTTCTAAGTCAACTTAATTAATAGCAGGTAATGGACTTCTCCTCCAAGAACTTATCCAATCCTCTTTTAAACACAGCTACACTAACTGCACTAACCACATCCTCTGGCAGCAAATTCCAGAGTTTAATTGGGTAAAAAAGAACTTTCTCCGATTAGTTTTAAATGTGCCACATGCTAACTTCATGGAGTGCCCCCTAGTCTTTCTATTATCCGAAAGAGTAAATAACTGATTCACATCTACCCGTTCTAGACCTCTCATGATTTTAAACACCTCTATCATATCCTTCCTCAGCTGTCCCTTCTCCAAGCTGAAAAGTCCTAACCTCTTTAGCCTTTCCTCATAGGGGAGCTGTTCCATTCCCCTTATCATTTTGGTAGTCCTTCTCTGTACCTTCTCCATCGCAATTATATCTTTTTTGAGATGCAGCGACCAGAATAGTACACAGTATTCAAGGTGCGGTCTCACCATGGAGCGATACAGAGGCATTATGATATTTTCCGTTTTATTCACCATTCCCTTTCTAATAATTCCCAACATTCTGTTGCTTTTTTGACTACCACAGCACACTGAACCGACAATTTCAATCTGTTATCCACTATGACATCTAGATTGATCTTGCCTCTTAAATCTCTTTCTTATCTGACCATTTCCAGGTTTTGTCCATCTAATTGAAATGTAGCTAATGGATTTTTAAGTCCTTAAAGCATGATTTTACACTTTTAGTATTCAAGTTAATTTTCCATGAACTTGACCAATGGGTTCAAAATAGAATGGTTTGACAATTCTATTTTGAATCCATTGTAAACAAGCTTTTTATCCTCTCAAGTTCCACAGTAATTTTGCTAATAAAAGTACTGAAAAATACCAGTCCTAGTACCAATTCCTATGTTACTGCAACCAGTATATTGTAAATAGCAAGTTCATAAATTTGGGAGTGTGTGCCTCTTTCTTAAAAAAAGAAAATATAACTCTTGACCAGCTGTGAAATGACCCCATCACTGGCTGCTCTCACTGCCCTGATGCCAGACCTTCCTCTTCGAGGCTTGGATGCTGCTACAACCACTCATGCTCATTGGCATGGCCATACGTGCACTCCCCTTAATTATAGACCCATGGTGGGAAACCCTAATTGGTGCTGCTGGATGATGTCACATGAGGCAAGCTATTTAAACTGAGCTCTCTCATTCATCAGCGCCTCAGGAAAAGGTCCTTCATGCAGTGCATGTTGCTTGCTAATGCTGTCTCTGTACTTGGCTTGCCTGCTGGTTACCTGACTTGCCTTGCTGTTTACTTGCCTAATCTCTTCATTCCTTGCCATGCCTTGCTCTGTTTGTTCCTGCCATGTCTTAGTGCCCAGTGCCTTTTTCTTGTCTTGTCTGTCCACTCTACCTGACCTCTGGTTCTGACCCTGGCTTCTGACCCTGACTACTCTTCTGGACTGCTTCCTTCCCTGACTTCAGCTTGAATCTCAACACTGACTGATCTCTGCCTGCTCTGACCTTAGCCTGGACCTCAACACTGCCTGAATTCTGCCTGCCCTGACCTTTGCTAGGATCTCATCATTGCCTGCTTACTGTCTGCCCTGACCTTGGCTTACTGCTTGACTGTGTTACAGGACACTTGCCTAAGCCCTGCCAGTCCTAGGAACCCAAGGGGGAATGGGGATGATATAGGTGAAGTCTTGGTCCTATTCCTTGTAAGAGAGTGTCCACTAGCTATTGACATGGGCCTAGTGGGCTTGCCCATTAGGCTGTGCCAATCACAACACAGCCCAAAGGCTGACATCAGTGACAGAAAAAAGAGGGAAAGAGGTTTCCATAGAGCATTTTCAACTAATTTCCTAGTCTCTTTTCATACTCAAGTGTTCTCATCAGCATATTTGTATTTTGATTGTGGCAGTGTGATATTGGAGGATTTATTTTCTGAAATAATGGGGGATTATTTTCCATAGAAGACTAAACAATATTGTCAAGAAATACAGAGCTGCTTAGCAGGACCCTCCAGTTCTCTACTCCCATCTCCCCTAGAGATGTGCTTCGGGTTGGTATATCGTGTCGGGCTTTGTTTCAGGGGCCCCCATGAGAATTTCATTTTTTCCCATGGTTCGGAGATTTTTTTTTCGGGGGAACCGATTTTCGGTTAGTGCACGCTAATTCCCCGTTAGTGCATGCTAATTCTGGGGTAAATTTTCAAAGGGTTACGTGTGTAACCCCCCAAAATCTACCCCAAACCCCTGCTGTGCGCGCTGAGCCTATCTTGCATAAGCTCGGTGGCGCGCGCAAGCCCCGGGATGTGCGTAAGTCCCGGGGCGTTCCTGGGAGGCGTGCCAGGAGCGTGACGGGGGTGCGTGTTGCGGCCGGTGGGTCATCAGGGGCGTTCCGGGGGCATGGCCGTGGCCTCCAGACCAGCCCCTGGCCCGGACCATGGCGCGCCGGCAGCCGGCCTGGCGCGCGCAAGTTATGCCTGCCTTGGGCAGGCGTAACTTTCACGATAAAGTTAGGGGGGAATTAGTTAGGGCCGGGGGGCGAGTTAGTTAGTGAAAGGGAGGGGAAGGTGTGGGGGGGTGGAAGGAAAGTTCCCTCCCTCCGGAAGCAGGCTGCATGGCTCGGCACATGCAGGCTGCTGATTTTGGGCAGCCTTGCGCGCACCAACCCCGGATTTTAAAGGATATGCGCGGCTACGTGCATATCTATTAAAATCCAGCGTACTTTTGTTTGTGCCTGGTGTGCGAACAAAAGTACGCGCGGGCATACTTTTATAAAATCTACCCCTCTGTGCACTAACCTGAAAATTTATTTTTTCCAAAATTTCGGAAAAAATTCAATCGTTTTTCAGTTCTCCTGAACCATTTCAAATTAGGCAATTTCATTGAAATTGCCTAATTTGGGAAACATGATTGCACATCCCTAATCTCCCCTCATGGCAGAAAAATAATAATTTTATTATTCTTCCTCTATGTCCACAATAATATCATTCTAAAGAGCATTTCAAGGGAGCTTAAGATACTTCCTTCTTACTCCACATCATACTCTTTTTTTTTGTTTAAATATGTTTATTTAATTTTTTAAGGAACAAAGAAATAGTATCCCACGTTACACCATAATCAAGCTTTACATTGAAATAAGAACATATTCCACTTGAAAAACAGCACGAGCAACAGTGCATAATTATGCTAGGGAATATACCGATAACATCAAAATATATCGGTCAAAAGGAAGTGGAGAGAAAAAGACGAGAAAAGAAAGAGAAGGAACAGAAAAGAGAGGAGGAAGAGAAGAGAGAATAAAAAGAAAAGGAAAGGAAAAGAAAGAGAGAAGAGAAGGAAACAAGAAAAATGAGGGAGATAAAGGAAACAAGCAGTATCCAGAAAGAGGAATGAGCAGTACAATGCTACAATACTATTAGACATGAATTAAGAACCGATCGAGAGTTCTAAAGATTTCCACACTAGAGACCATTTAGCCAAGCGATTACATTTAATCACCATGGCTCTTTCAAACTTATAATACATACATACTGAATTCCACCAGAAATGATGGGAGAGCATATCACTGTGCTTCCAGTTGGACATTATATTGTGTAGGGCAACCAGAATCAAGAAGTCTAACAACATCTTTAGCAGGGGAGAAAGTGATAAGGTAGGCTGAGCACCCCGAAAAATAATCAGTGAGTATGTTAAGAGTATAGGAGAGTGTAATATTGCAGTGATGTCAGGCCACATTTGTTGTAACCTTCATAATAGGCTTCATCATGAGAGCTTTCGCTTATATCAACTCTGCCTTATATATAATCATTGGTCATTTCAGCGTCATCAGTTTCTTGTGGATTTCAGCAAGACAACCACGAACGCGGATGATGTGAAAAGAGTTTCAAAGATAAGTGCAGTAACTCAGCACAATACAGTTTTTATTCTTCAAGATATTTAATTTTATGTGCAAAAAAAACCTTAAAAAAAATGCAAGTTAATATCACAGTCTAAATCAGGACTGAAATGCCGCAAAGGCCGCCTCAATTTTCCCTGCTTTGCTGGTAGCCATAGTCTTACTGCATTCCAAAATGAGCGTGAGACGAAAAATAGGCTCCCGTGGACACGGTTACCCAAGAAATAGGAGAGAAGTCAGACGGAGCTGCTAGCTCAGGCAGCCATTTTGATCGCTGCTCGAGAGCGCCCCCTCCACATCATACTCTTAAATATTATCCAAAACTGGCAAGAATTCAAAATATTACAGGGACTGACTCTTCTTTCAAAGACATTTCTATCAGTAATATTTAAACAAACATATTTCTATTAAAAGATTTAATTTGTTTTCTTTTAAATATCATTATTTAATAGAAAAAAATGAATTTGTCAAACAGATTGGTATATTTAAGCACTATGGAGAAGAAATTACTAATATGCAGTCACATATTGAGCATACAGAAGGTTTAAACTAATTCTGAAATGCAATTGCAGAATTTTCAACAGTATGCTGTGCCAGCTTTGGTTTAATAGTATTTTGATTTTCTTGCTCTTGTTGCAAATGTTAAGGATACTTTAATTATAGTTTCTTGATCTCAAAGCTCATGATCTTTTGATTGTTGTTATATGATTAAGCTAAGGCATTGAATTAGAATATATAATCACATTTGAGTGAAGCTTAATCTGTGATAATGACCTCCTTTTAGTACTCCAGCTGAACAGTTTCTCCAGCTCCAAAGGAGGACATGCTTAGTCTTCTTTAATTGACCTTAACTTATATTGACTTCCTACCACTAGTAATAATCTTGACAATACCTCCTACTCAATGCAAAAGTTAAGTTTAATATGAGCAAGAAGCTAAGACATAGAGAAGAAAATAACCAATTTTCCCTGGACCATGTTTTGTAAGCTAACCATGTATTTTAAAAACAAATACATGCTAATGAATTTAACCACTTTCTGAGAATGTGCTTGGCAGTTGGCCATGGACACATCTGCTTACCTTCATCTACTCCTGATTGAGTTTTGAGATATTATAATTACCACATTGAACCCAGGTCCAAAAGTGAGTGTATTTAATGTCAACAATTTTGAGAATGATAGCCCTCTAATTATCAACCAGGGCCTTGCAGGCATTTAGTTAGTTTGACTGTTTCTTTGTCAGTCATAGGTAGCATCCCTTATGTACCACGGGATTGTTAATTTCCTTCATTTCACTCTTTCAGTCTATCTTTATTCTCTGCTAAAAATAACCACGTCCACTTCCTCTTCCTGGTGTGCCACCCATTTCTTTCCTTTCCACACTCTTATAAGTCTTGGGGTGTGTTTTGCAAGACGAGGATGTGAATGGAATTTGGTTCCTTCCTCTCCTGAATTTTCAACCAGAGCTCTCCTTTTTGCCTCCCTTTTTTCCTTCTGTCCATCTTTATTGACACTAGTTTGTTCATGCCCTGAGATTGTTTGGCTGTCCTTCTTTCTGCTTTATCTATAGACAACATCACAAACCATAGACTCCATCATAGTACTAAATGTGCATCAAAGGACATAGTAGTACTTCAAGAATTAGATTTATTCATATTAATATAAATATTAGGTTTATAATACTAAGGGGTAGATTTTCAAAAAACGCAAATAGGCGTACTTTTGCTGGCGCATCAGGCGCCAGCAAAAGTACGCTGGATTTTAGTAGATACGCGCGGAGCAAGGCTATGAATTCTGTATAGCCGGCGCGCGCCGAGCCGCGCAGCCTACCCCGTTCCCTCCAAGGCCGCTCCGAAATCAGAGCGGCCTTGGAGGGAATCCTCTAATGCCCTCCCCTCACCTTCCCCTCCCTTCCTCTACCTAACCCACCCGCCCGGCCCTGTCTACACCCCCCCCTTACCTTTCTCCGGGGATTTACGCCTCCTGGAGGGAGAAGTAAATCCCCGCGCGCCAGCGGGCCTGTTGCGCGCCGGGACGCGACCTGGGGGTGGGTACGGAGGGCGCGGCCACGCCTCTGGACCGCCCCGGGCCGTAGCCACGCCCCCGTACCCGCCCCCAAAACGCTGTCGACACGCCCCCTAAACGCCGCGACGACCGGACCCGCCCCCGACACACCCCCGACACGCCCCCCTCGGAGAACCCCGGGACTTACACGAGTCCCGGGGCTCTGCGCGCGCCGGTAAGCCTATGTAAAATAGGCTCACCGGCGCGCAGGGCCCTGCTCGCCTAAATCCGCCCGGTTTTGGGTGGATTTAGGCGAGCAGGGCTCTGAAAATCCGCCCCAAATAGTGTAACAGGTAAGATGCATATTTATTACCAATAAGAACTTTAAATTTTATATTTTAAAGCTTATGATTCCTTAAATAAGAATCACCATACAGAGACAGACCAAGAGTCCATAAAGTCCAGTGTCTTGCTTCCAATGGTAACCAATCCAAGTCACAAAAACTTGGCAGAATCCAAAATAGTAAAAACATAAGAACATACTATACTGGCCACTGTTGAAAACAGCATCCTGTTTCCAACAGTGGCCAATCCAGGCCATAAAAACCTGGCAAGTGCCCAAAAAACTAAGTCTATTCCATGTTTCTGTTCAGCAGTCCACAGATGTCATCACAAGCATTCTCATCACCAATGGCATGCAACCATGAAAGCATGGAAATCTGTGCAGTGGTGTTAGTAATGCAACTATATGCAAAGTATTTTGGACAGGAGTGCTCAGCCAATCGGAGCGGCCTCGGAGGGAACTTTCCTTCACCCTCCCCCCACCTTCCCCTCCCTTCCCCTACCTAACCCACCTCCCCAACCCTATCTAAACCCCCCCCTTAACTTTGCGCGTGTCGGCCGGCTGCCCTGCTCCGTGGTCTGGTCCCGGGGGCTGTTCCGGAGGCCGTGGCAACACCCCCGGAATGCCCCGGGCCGAAACCACGCTCACGTCGCCGCTCCCGAAATGCCGCACCCCGCCCCCTAAACGCTGCGTCATCCCGACATGCCCCCGAAGGAAGCCCCGGGACTTACGCGCGTCCCGGGGCTCTGCGCGTGCCGGCGGCCTATGCAAAATAGGTGCGCCGGCGCGCGCAGGGGTTTTAAAATCTGCCCCTAAATGAGTAGCCAATAAAGATGATAATGCATAAAATAAAATTAAATGAATAGTCAGAAGGCCACCCTTGTGTCAAGTAAGTTGTTTCCCCTTCTTTTAGCCACATAAATAAAACAGGAACATTGGGGTGCATTTTCAAAGGGGTACGCGCGTAAGATATGCACATACCCCCCGAAAACCTACCCCAAATCCCCCATGCGTGCGCCCGGGATGCGCGTAAGTCCCGGGGCTTTGCAAAGGGGGCGTGTCGGGGGCGTGTTGGGTAGGTGGCATGAATTTCGGGGCGGGGCGGGAGGCATCTTGGGGGCGTGACGCCGGCCAGGGGGCATGGTCGAGGCCTCCGGACCAGCCCCTGGGTCGGGTGATGGCGCGCCAGCAGCCCGCTGGCGCACGCAGATTTACACCTGCTTTCGGCAGGCGTAAATATGCCAAC
Source organism: Rhinatrema bivittatum (assembly GCF_901001135.1). Taxonomy (NCBI): domain Eukaryota; kingdom Metazoa; phylum Chordata; class Amphibia; order Gymnophiona; family Rhinatrematidae; genus Rhinatrema; species Rhinatrema bivittatum. The sequence goes on along the minus strand of NC_042617.1, from coordinate 407,549,626 downwards.
AAAGGTAGGGGGTGGGGGTTTAGATAGGGCCGGGGGGATGGGTTAGGTAGGGGAAGGGAGGGGAACGTGAGGGGAGGTGGAAGGAAAGTTCCCTCCGAGGCCGCTCCGATTTCAGAGCGGCCTCGGAGGGAACAGGCAGCGTGCGCCGGGCTCGGCACCCCTGTGTGCGCGCCGACCCCGGACTTTATAAGATACGCGCGTATCTTATAAAATCCAGCGACCTTTTTTTTCACTCCTGGTGCACGAACAAAAGCACGCGCGCGCGTAAATTTATAAAATCTACCCCAGCATGTTGAATAACAAGATTATATACACATAGTTTTAGAGTTTAACACTCACACATTCATTAGTCTTAATCTTAATAAGCCTATTACATCTGGACTTGATTTTAAACAAAAGTCGGATCAACTGATGCTCATACAAACATTCTTGCTGGGTCAGAAAGTTGGTACAAAGTCATGGTTATACAAATCAAACTAAATAAAAATTGAAAATTAGAACTGAAAAGCTTTCCTAACACAAATAACAAAGTACTAATTTTGTTTATTCAGAAGATTATTGAACCAGATCTTGTTAAAAACTATAAATATTCCCATCCAGCAAAACTCAGACAAACAGTACAGACCATTCAATATGAACTTCAGGGCAAATTGTCCACAAGAAACTTTCTCTGGTCATATGCAAAGGGGTGCTCAACACTAGAAGGAAAGCCCACATGGGGATTGGCCTTTAAATATGTTGACAAGGCTGGTAAAGTGAGGTCATCCACGAATGCCCCCAACACTTGGCAAGGGGGCACTCGTGGATGACAGCCACAAGTCAGGAAGCTCAGGAGCATGGCTAGAGCATACCAGCAGCATCAGGAAAGCAGTGAGGTATACTTCAAGTCAGGTAAAGTACACAATGCACATTACGTAGGGAGGGTAATTTTCAAAGGCATTTCCATGGGTATAACAGTACTTTAGTATAGGAATGGACTGTTGTAAAATTGCCTGCCTAATATGCACATTAACCTTTGCATGTATAGCCTGTAAGCACATACATTTTCCTAGACTGAGCAAAGGCATTCCTGTGGGCATGGGTGGAGAGAGGCTTGCGCTTACACACATGGGGCCAGATTTTAGTAGCTACGCGCGGGCATAGATTTGTGCGCTCAACCAGGTGCGCACAAATGTTTGCCCGATTTTATAACATGCGCAGGCAGCCACGTGCATGTTATAAAATCCACCGTCGGCACGCGCAAGGGGGTGCACACTTGTACACCTTGCGCGTGCCGAGCCCTAGAGGATCCCCGATGGTTTTCCTCATTCCCTCCGAGGCCGCTCTGAAATCAGAGCGGCCTCGGAGGGAACTTTCCTTCTACCCACCCCCCCCCACCTTCCCATCCATTTCCTACCTAATCTGCCCCCCACCTAAATCACCCTCCTACCTTTATTTTATAAGTTGCGCCTGCTTCCGGGCAGGCGTAGGTTGCAAGCACCGGCCAAGTGCCGGCACACGATCCCCCGGCACGGTCGCTGTGCGTAACCCTTTTAAAATCTGCCTCATTATTTTTTTCATTTCCAAAAAATTTCCCAAAATTCTCTGTGCATATCATAACAGGTATAAGGATGTGTGGTCAATATGTTGGGTTAATTTCCAAAGTGGACTTGTATGTATGAATATTGGTGTAATTTATATACATATAAGTTATAACTGTTACATAATTACCCGAGATGCGTGCATTTTGTCCCTGACAAGTGCTAGAGGTAAAAATTTGTTGTTGGAAATTTTGAATACTCCATGGAGTACACATTTTCAATCTTGTTTTAGCATGCAGCATTACTTCTATTTGCTGAAGTCAACAGAGAACATTCTGCTGGAAAATACTTAGACCCAAATTGAGTGAATCACCTACTTAGCAAATGATTATAATTATGATCCTCCAAAACATGACATGTTCTGAGATGACAGCCCCTTCCAGCCCACTTCTCTCGGTATTACTAGAGCGAAAGAGACTTCATAAAACCAGGAATAGTTCAAAGTCTTATTAATGTAACAAGTAAATGTCAATGTCAGCACAAAGATGGGATTATGAGTCACAATACTTGATAATCAAATGTTTTATCCCCAAGTTGAATTCAGTGAAAATTCAGTGACTACAATAGTTCCCCATAATCCTTAGCATAACAAAAATATATTTATCAAAGAATGTGCATAATTCTTGTCCATGCTATTTGAGTATCTTTTACAATGTTTGGATAAAGCAGTGCTTCTACAACCATTGAAATAGTTCTTAAAAAAATATATATTCCTAGACAAAATTCCACCTAGCACTAAAAGTATTAATAAATACTTTAATCAACCTATTTCATTTCACACAATATTGGGTGTATTTTCAAAAGTAGGCACTCGCCAATACCGAGAGATATGTGCCTGGCCGTGGGCCTTTGCAAATGCCCGTGGCGCGCTTATCTGCCAGTACGCGCGGAAGAGCTGGCAAAATAAAAAGGGGCGGGCCGGGTGAGGAAGGGGGCGGGGTCTAGGGGGGCCATGTCCTGCCAAAGTGTGCACTGGCAGCCAGCTGGCACGCGCAACTTACTACTGCTCGGGAGAGCAGGTAAGTTTAGTGACAAAAATATCAAAGTCACATAGAGGGGTTTTAGGGGTCAGGGTAGAGGGGAAAAGGGAGGCAGGGTAGGTAGGGTTTTTATTAAGTTCCCTCCCAGTCCTCTCCTTTATTGGAGCGGACTGGAAGAGAAATGGGAAAAGGCCCGATCGTGTCACCACTTATATGTTATAAAATTCCCCCCTTTATGCACGCAACTCACCACAAACATGCACATGATGTGCCAACATAAAGTCAGGTGCTCATGTGCATGTGGGTAGCATATTTTATAACATTTAATAAAATCAGCGTGTCCATGTCCGCACGTCAGGAATCGCACACACATGGATGCCCGTGCGCGAGTTTAAAAATTCACTTTCGTGTGTTTTACTATCAGCAGTATTTGTCCTGATAAATCTTTTGTCATAATACAACAGACATTCATTTGAATACATTTTTAGAAATCCACATAGTTAAGTTTATGATTGTTTTTTTAGTTTGAATAGATTTGACAGTGTTTCAAGAATTATATTTTTAATTAAAATAAAACGGAAAGCAAACATCATTAAAGTTTAACAGTGTTATTACAGTACCTTAGCTTTGTCCCTCATTGAACCTTTACCCAAGATAGACATTTTTGCACCAGTCTCTTCTTGCAATCTTTTCAAAGAATTCCCCCTGGGTCCAAGCAATTTCCCTACAAAATTGAACTGAGAAAAAAAAGAAAATGATGTTTTAGATAGGAATGAAACAAAAATCTCTCTTCATGTAACCTCAAAAAAACAAAAACAAAGTAGAGTGGAAAAAGGAATTACTGCACATTGTGCCTTAATGCATATTTCAAATAAAGAATTGTAAATTGAAATGCTATTCACATTAGCAGTGTCTTTTAAAACATTTATAACATGATATACTTTTAACACAGTATTCCCTATGTCTTAAGCTGCAAACTATATTGTCTCTTGAAAAACGCAATCATTTTTGGTGGTCAAAACCATGTGTCTAGGGGATAAATACACTTCATCTAAGCATAAAGTTGTCTCTAGACATTACTCATACATAAACAAACTGTCGCAAATCATTTCACTCCTACCCTTCAAGACAAGGTATAGAGTTCTACAAATTGTAGCTAATTCAGATAGACACAGGATCTGAGGGGACAAAATTATACCAGAGGCAGGAAAGTCAATGAGTAAAGTTTAAGCCAGATATTAAAAGTGATTATCAATTTCATGCCTATGCCTCAGCTGACAAGTTCTTAGATCCAATGATGTCTTTTTAAGGGCTTGTCTATGACTGAGGGCTGCCTCTGGGAGAGTCTACTATTGAATGTCTCTGTAATTAAAAAGACAGATATAAAAGTAATAATTACATAAGGTATTCATTGCCCAGGGCATATTATATATGTAGCTAAATATTTTACCATATTCAGTGTCATTAATAATATTATTATTATTATGATTATCATAATCAAAAGGTGGATGCAGATTTACCATGGTCTGAAAACAAATTTTAAACTGGGACCCACAAAGTTCCCAGTTCAATTCTTAACCTATATTCTCATAGATTCTTATTAATCTAGGTCCCAAAGGTACTAGTAAATAGTGGCCAATCTTTAGAAATTAACAAAATAAATTAAAATATTGTGAGGATAATTTTCAATCAACTCCAAAAGGCTGCATATAAATGTGTATATAGCCATGTGGAGATCTACAACAGTATTTTATAACTTATGTATATCAAGCATATTATAAAATACACAAATGTCTATCCCCCAGCATATGCTGTATGTGTGCTTAGGCATGAATATATGTAATGCATTGAAAGTGAGTATTTCAATGCATCTAAAGGTGAATTTTATAAGCCGGATGCGTGCATTGGTTAGAGGGTATGCGAATATGTTGGGCTCACGCGAGCAAAGCAGTTTTTAAAAGCACACACACATTGCCCGGAGGGCATACATCTCAGAACTTTTGAAAAAGGGGTGGGGTGTAAATGTTGTTGGGCAGGGCAACATCATTTTGGGATGTGAACCTGAGATGTGCATGTGAATCCTTATATAATCCGGCATGCGCCGACGCCCCCTGCTGCGTAACTTTATTTCTGCTATGGATGCCATGTAAGTTCTAAATTAAAGATAAATAGGCAGATATGCAGGATTTTAAGGGTTGGGGATAACGGTAGACATGGGATTTGATGCCCGTGCACACACCCACTTAAAATTTGGCACACATATGCATGCAATCAGGCTATTTAGTAAAATTTCATTTTCCCGCAATTTGGGCCAATTTTTTTCAGCTGCCCCCCCAAAAAACACAAACAAACCCACCCCAACCCTTCAAATTCAATTAACTACAACCCCCCCAAAAAACTTGCCGAAGGTCCCTGGTGGTCCAGTAGGGGTCCCAGAAGCAATCTCCCGCTCTCGGGCCATCGGCTGCCAGTAATCAAAATGGCGCCGGTGGCCCTTTGCCCTTACCGTGTGACAGGGGTTATCGGTGCCATTGGCCATCCTCTGTCACATGGTAGGAGCAATGGATGGCTGGTGCCATCTTAAAAAATGGTGCAGGCCATCCATTGCTCCTACCATGTGATAGGGGCCGACCAATGGCACCGGTAGCCCCTGTACACACCAAAAAGTGCAGAATAAACTTGTAAATCCAAAAGGTAGTCAATTTCAACAACAGAATTTATTAGAATTTCATATGGCGGCAACTCCACTGGGCTTATAATACAGTTCAGTAGGTCCCCTAACACGGACCCCGTGTTTCGCCGTCTGGCTGCTTTGGGAGGGACAAATATCTTTATAACAAGTAGCCCCTGTCACATGGTAAGGGCAAAGAGCCACCGGCGCCATTTTGATTACTGGCAGCTGACGGCCAGAGAGGGGGAGATCGCTCCCGGGACCCCGCTGAACCACCAGGGACTTTTTGCAAATCTTGGGTCTGGGCTCCAGTGGTGGTCTGTAGCCTCTTTTTCTTCCTTGGCCACCACTGGCCTGAGCTTTGTCAGTGGCCCACTGCCTCTTTTTCTACTGCCATCAGCCTGGCCTTCTGCAGCCATCTGCGGCCTCCTTTCCCTTTCTTTGGCCACCACAGACTCTTTTCCCTTTCTTCGGCTAACTCTGGTCTGAGCTCCAGAAGTGGCCTGCAGTCTCTCTTCTCTTTTGTTGGCACTGGCAGCCTGCAATCTCTCTACTTTCTTTGGCCGCCAATGGGATGAGCTCTGGTGGCAGCTCCTCTGGGCCCTTCCTTATATGCTAACTAGAGTGTAGGGGACAAAGCAAACAGAGGTCACGTGGCCAATTTGACTAGTCTACCGGGGCATGCTCAAAGCCCTGATAGGCCAATCTGCTCCTAGTGTGTTCTGGTGTGTATCCTTAGTTTGAGCTATTTGTTTGTTTACTTCTGTGAAACATAGCCAGAGTGCTGGCTAGAGCTTCCGTGGGCAGGCTAAAAAAAAATTATTTTTCTGTAAATTATTTGCTTTACCTCTACCAGACATTGCCAGAATTTGGTAGTTAACTTCAGGGGGGTGGTGAGGTCCAGAGGAAGGATTGTGCTTTCAAATTGTATATTGCTACCTTATTCAGAAAAGCCGAAGTGCTGGCAGAGAACTGCAGTGGATGGGGACTGGCAGAAAACTGTGAAATTGTTCAGAAGGCTTCTCTCTCTTTCCACTTCTTTGAGAAACTGAGCCAAGGGAACAGCAGGACAGCCAGAGTGGGCATGGCCTGAGGACAGCCCTAGCCTAGGGAAATATGTATGGATTCTATCCTTTTCTTTGGAGGTTTTCTTTTTATACCAGAAACAGAGTGGGGAGTCTGACTGGCAGATACCAGGACACCCCTAAAATTACTGATTTCTGCAGAGCAGAGATGAAGGAGTAAGCACAGACTGTAAAAGAAAAGGGACCAACCAAGACAGATAAATGTCCCAAGGGAAAGCATAAGCATGCTTTCCAGCTGGAAAATATTGAGAACAAACATAGCTTGTTCTAGCTAACCACAGAAACACTGGGGCAACATTTCCCCTATATTATGCTTTAATAAAATAGTTTCCTTTTTTTATTGGAGTATTGAGTGATACTTTCTTTTTGCATTGGTTTGAGATTTCCAGTGAGACTAGCCCTGATAAGTCCTCTACCATTTTTGGTCTTTAATATTTTCATACTAGGACAATAGTAGTTGTTGACCCTTGAATTTTCTCTAACATTGAAATCTCTGCCTGCAGCATCAAAATGAAGACAGAAAAAAGCAATTAATTGCTGCAATACTGGAAGTATTCTGTCTATTCCCTCAGGCCAGGAAGAAGAATGGAGGATATGTTGACTCAATAAAAGTATGTTATTTTACCCTGGGCAGTGGTGGGAAGTGGTATCCAGCTACAGGTCAAGCACTACATTCTTTGGAATCAGCTGACTCAATCTGAGGTTGCAAAGGAGTCTATGATGAAATCAAATAAAAATGAATTCAAACGAGGAACAGAATCTGTGGGAGACTGAATAACTGATATGGGTGATGAGACACTGGATGCTAGATTGGCTTTGAGCTGCAGGTTGTCTAAGCAGGCTAATTCTAATATGCATAATCAACATCATTCTATTTCTGGACAAGCAAGGTTTCTCTATTGGGAAATTATACCAAACACGTATGAGCAAACTAAGGGCAAGCAGAAAACATTTTTTATGTCTCATTTGCATACCTCTGCAACACTAACTCATTCTTGATCCTTAGGATTTAGTGCAAAAAATCTACTCACACACACAAACCCAAAAAACATGCATAAAGACCCACTAGATCCTTTAAAAAGCAGATCCTTTTACAAAGAATAAAGAGAATGTATAATCAGAGAGGTTTTACATGTTATGGTTCAAATACAAATCTTGCTTCAATTTATAATATCACTGTTTACTCCAATGCTTGTCACAAATCTTACAAATAAAGATTCTCAGTCCCTCGACACTGTCAAAGATATGTGAAGTGTTACTGCCGGACAATCTGTCACTTTGTTCCTTGAAAATTTGCCGCTGATTTAAAATTGAGTCCTAGATTAGCCAACTACTTCAAAAAATTGATATAATTTTGAAATCTTGTCAATTTACAGAACTGATGTGAAATTTGATTGTTGGTTCCTCCTGACACAGCCCCTTGGCGAAACACAATCATGTCGAGGGACTGAGAATCTCTATTTGTAATCTTTGTGACAAGCATTGGAGTAAACAATGATATTATAAATTGAAGCAAGATTTGTATTTGAAACAGAACATGTAACACCTCTCTGATTACACATTCTCCTTATTCTTGCTCATTTCCTTGTGTAATCTTTTGCCTATTCCACCTCTTGACTGTGCATATCCTTTTACAATGGAAATGTTTCACAGTACACAATAGGTAGGTGGCATGACACATTTGCTGAAGCAACCCATAGGAGGTATCTATAATGGATCTTTCCTTCAGCAATTATAGAGTGTTCTTGAAGAGGAGTAATGGGCAGGCAGAAGGAAAGGGAACAGTTTATTTTCTCCCCTGCAGAAGAGCTGCAAGAAGTACACAGACAGTATTGGATCTATGGTGTGTACTGAGAGTAGCCTCTTAGACTTGCCCCAAGGATAAGACTTGTGAAATGCTTCTTCTTGTTTGGAGACAACAGCTAGAGGAAAGAAATGACTGAAATTATCCCTGAATGTGTGTCTAAGTCCTAAAATCTGGGATTAGCGAAGATGTAAATATTTCCTTCTTTTGGTATGTCCAGATAGTAGAGAAACCTTTAAAGTCATTCACTAGGAGAATCTGAGGCAGAAAAAACTAAAGAGGATCCTGAGAGGTGTGATTGTGAATGTAGAACAAAGAAGAGAGAGATTCATCTCCCAAGCAATATACTTCATATGGCATTGTCACATCTGAAGAAGTTGCTTTTTAAGTCAAGTTAATATTATTGGAATACCATTTCCAGTTTAAGGAGTGATTCATTGGAATGAGTAATAAGCTTATCCCTAATAGCCCTGAAGTAAAACTTCCCTTCCTGTGCAGAACAGAACTGTGATTGAGACAACTTGTGTCATAACAGAGATTACTCAACTTTATACATTCTATACTAGGCAGCACTTACCATCTTCAACACCACATCCTTCACACATAATAGGATGGTACCTCTATGGTAGGATGTCTTGTAAATCTCCTGCTATGACTACTCTAAGCTACGTCATGGAAACAAATGGACTCATCTGAAGGCTGAAGAGTGTCTGCTGGCCCTAATTCTTCTTACCCCATTCCTGAAGACTGGTGCTTTTGATCACAAACAGATGGCTTTCTGGTTTATCAAAACAACACAGGTGTACTCTTTTTAATGCTGGTAATGAACTGCTATAGTGCCAGAGGGCCCAGGATAAACATGAAAGCATTACATGTTCATTCTTATCTCCTTATTGAAATCAAAACAAATCAGGTTTCATTTATCAACTTTCTTCCTGTAGACCTCCAAAGCAGTGAACAATCAATGTTTAATACAATAAAATCAGAGAAAGTATGTGGTAAAGAAACACATAAGATAAAAATACATACACAAGTCAAATAAAGCATCATACATACATAAGAGAAGGGTAACAAAAATAAATCCAAATAGAATGCAAAGGACTATAAATCAAACATGGTATAAAATCACATAATCAAAAAACTAACCGAAACATAAAACATACTATCAATATTAAATTGCTATTAAAATGAAAACTCATAGATCATAAATAGGTCACATCACCTAATTATATAAAGCCATAAATTAGACATGTCCACTAACGACATAAAAATAGCTATGAACAAGAGCAATCTAACAGAATAATCTTTAACAATAGACATCAATCTGTAATAAATATAAACAAAGAATCATAAAAATGGTCTTGAATACTGAAAATTTAAAAATATCTAAAGCATTTACAGTAATAAATAAGGTCCAATCTAATGCTAAAAATCTTCAGTTTAAGATTTGCTTCAAGAGCCACTCATAGGGCCGGTAACTTTAAAATGGGAGCATGGCCAGATGCGGTGCAATTTTATTATTATTATTATTATTATTATTATTTATTTAAATTTCTATACCGATATTAGTGGGGACATCATATCGGTTTACATCAAAAACAAAAAGGTTGGAAATTACATAAAACAGGTAGGTGGGGGGGGGGGAATAGGAACAAAAGAACGCAGAGTAGGAAGTACATAGGAACAGGCTACTCAGAGAGTGGCACAACAGTTCAAACTAAGCAAAACATTTTATATCCTGCATGCGCATATATGTACATGTTATAAAATAGGCCAAGCGTGTGTATGTATGCCCCTAACTTTAAGAGTATATGCACACAGAAAGGACATGTCAGCTTTGAGGTGCACAAGTGAGGACATTTTATAACAGGTGGCGTGTACAGGTCATAACCAGTTTCACTAGTTCATCCACCAGTTTTTCCAGTTTCGAGTTAGGTCCTCAAGATCCCCTTGGATCTTTAGCCTGCACTCTCCCCAGTAAGTATAGACCCCCTCAAGCACTTTAGATGCAACATCCCAATCCTTAGTAGAAGTAAATTTATGGTTTAATATACTGTACCTGGATGCGTGCCCAGGCGTGTAGCTATATGCGCACATTTCTCTTGTCCACACCCTGGAATACCTATGTCCTGCCCACTTTCCATCCCCTTTTTTTCCAATGTGAGATATTTTAAAATTTACCTTTAAGTCACTTCATAAAACATAAGTAATCATTTAATAAGTGGATCTCTTTGGACATAGAGTTCCAGATTGTCAGTGATCACAAAAGAAAGCTCTAAATTGAATAGAAGACAATTTAACCTAAGATACGGAGGCAACTTATGTAATGCCTCATTTGAAAAGTGTTAATTGTCATTTAGGACATAAGGAATAAAATGTTCGGTTGCAAGGACATATATTGCCTTATACACTTGTTGTGAGTACCTTAATTTTTTTCTGGCAATTTCTGATAATCAGTGAAATTTGTTTACCACTGACGTAATATAGAAACATAGCTTCATAGCTGTTAATAACCTAGTTGTGTCATCCCGAATGAGTTGAAACTTATAGCTACTCCACTCATGTAAGCCACAATGATCAGGTTCCTGGCCTGCAGCTCTTCCAGTCCCAGCTGGCCTTCATACTTCTGGACATCCATGGCCAATGATGGGATAAGAATGATTATTTATGATGAGTCATTCTCCTAATTCCATTAGGTCTGGCATGTCTTGTTTCCTATCTTTTGTTATGAGAAGAGTAGGGATTGGAACACAATATTGATTGATTCAAAGTTTCCTGCTAGAATGAAAGTGAGTCTATTCTCTAGACTACTGTTTTGCATTTGCTGGACTCAGTTCACTAATGACTGCTTCTTTTTGTTTTCAGATTGGCCCAGGTCTTTCTATGTTGCTGCTTCTGTTCAGAGGGTAGAGTGGGACACTATGATTTTTTTATATTAGGGGCAGAAGTGAAAGGCCAATGGTGTCCTGCTGGTTGATTTTGGAGCCATAGGGGAACAGAACCCCAGGGAACTGACTGTGGTTAGTCATGATTATCTCCCTCATAAGTATTTCCCTTTATATCACTATGTCTGTCAACGTATAGAATGGTTCTGCATCTGTGTATCTGCAAATGTCTTTTTATATGGTATCAGTCTGTCTCTGGCATGCTGATGGCGTAATTATTCAACATTGCATGCACCACCCTTCTTTCCCTCTCTGTTGTGCTTGTCTTTGAAAGCTGTAGTTATTTTCATTCTGTGCTTGGGGTACAATTCTCTGCTGGGGCAATGGAATAGCATTTTTTGTGTTCTTGAAAAGGTGAATTTTAAAAACCCAGCTGTTAGGATTTGTAGGTATGTGGGCCTCTGGGACAAGGTGAGAGGTGGAGCCGCCCACAGGGAGGAGCCCTGTGAGCCTCACTGTTGGAGAGGCGAGGTCTTAGTGACATCAGACACAGCTATAATTAGAGTCTTTATTAATAGATAGAGAGACACTGCCCATGGAGTAGGGAGTGCAGTGTCAGAGTATGTGTGATGGGGTATAACCAAGGGAATACCTCTGTAGTGAAGATACGGCAATGGTCTGCAGAGCGGGATACACAGATGAGTTTCCTCAGTAGAGATGATAAAGTAGCGGTCCATGGAGCAGGGTAAGCCGGAGAGGGATCCTCAGTAGAGGTGATACAGTAGTGGCCCACAGCGCAGGGTACACCAATGAAGGTTCCTCACTTAGCAATGACACGGTAGTGGTCCGCAGCATGGGGTGTGCTGATGAGGGTTTCACACTAGAGATGGTACGGTGGTGGTCCGCAGTGTGGGGTACATTGATGAGGGTTCCTCACTAGAGATGGTATGGTAATGGTTCGCAGACGGAGGTACTCACAGTAGCGAAGGTTCCAAGAGAAACCCCGGGGAACGGAGTAGAAAGCAATCCAAGGTGTCAGGCCCTCCGAGGAGCAGATAGCCAGAGACGAGGAAAGGGCCCCCGAGGAGCGGGTACCCAGAGAGTCTCACAGAGAAGAGTGAGCCACAGGAATGGAAAGTCCGTAGTGAGCGAAGCAGATTCAGAAATGAGGGAACTCGTTGCCAAGTCGTCGGTAGGCAGGGCCAGCCGGCTTAAGTATCCTGGTGGTAGGACATCATCCGGAGGGGATGCCCCCGAGGTTCCCGCCATGACATGCTTAAGACTGGCCTGTGCGCACGCACGCGTGCCTAAGGGATTCCAAGGGCAAGATGGTGGTTGTCAGCATCCGTGCCATCCGGAGAGGCCTGGGAGCGGTAGGCAGGCTGGCAATAGCTGGCGGCGTCCGCAAGTCTACCCAACGGATTCAATGCTGTAAAGAAAGAGGTGAGCAAGAGCAGTCACAGCTGTCTGCGACCGACAGGTATAACAGTACCCCATTTCTTAGGGTACCCCCCCCGGGGGTTTTGGCTTTCTTGGGTGAGAAGCATGGAACTGTTTGATCAGCTCTTTGTCAATGATGTTGACTGTAGGCTCCCAGCTGTTCTCTTCGGGGCCAAATCTATGCTGTCACCTAGCTGGACTAAGCTTAAACTTTAAAATCTTCGCAGATGACATACAGTTTACCGTTCCATTCGCTGAATCCTGGTCCAAAAGCTTTTCACTATTACAACTCTAACTAACGACAATAAAAATATGGTTATCTCATAACAGATTAAAATTAAATACCACCAAAACAGAGCTAATCTATCTATCAATGGTACCGGATTTAAATCATCAGCCACCTCAAACCTTCACATTTTAGAACCAACACATACCCATAAAATCCCATGCAAAGAATCCCATGCAAAGAATCTAGGAATGATCATTGACTCTAGACTATCAATGACTAACAACATATCAGAAATAGTAAAAAAAAATCCTTTTTCAAAATACATAAGCTAAAAAAAACTTAAACCTTTACTACTATCATCTGACTTTTGCTTAGTTACACAAACTTTGATCCTCACAACCCTAGGTTACTGCAATTCCTTATATCTCGGACTACCTCTAATCACAATACAACCATTGCAACTCATTCAAAACGCCACAGCAAGAATGTTATTTAATTTGCCATGCAAAGAACACATTACACCTACACTACAGAAGTTAAACTGGCTTCCAATACCATACCATACTTCTGTGCAATAATCCCCCACGTTCATTATAACCACCGCCTCGCCCTTGTCCGCTGATTTTACAATAATCAAAGGATTGTTGGCTAATTCCTTCAATGATGCCATTTCTGCGGGTGAACAATTCCAATCTTTATCACAAAAAAAATTTTTTTTATTCCTTAATTCACTCAAAACCAAATCACGAAAAGTGCCAATCAATGGATCTACCGGTCCAGGGGGGACACCATTTAGACTTTGGAACTACTATTGATGTGTCCAATGTGGTATCAGAATATCTAGAAAAAAAGACCTTTAGCGAAAGACTCCTAATAAATTTATGAAAAAACTTCTCTATCTCAAACATATCAAATCTGATAGTGGGCACATACGATAATCCCCTCTCCAACATGGAGATTTGTACTGCTGACAATTGTAAAATGGACAGATTAATTACCGTGGGTTCAGCTCCTGTTGTGACCGGCTTAAAGGACGTGTCCGAGCTGTCCGAGTTTTAAGACACCAATTTTGTGAAAAAACAGTTGAAGATGTCCCCATTGCTTGTTGGGATAAGTAGTTTTCAGCCGATTGTCGGGGGATTTGAACTACTTAACTTCCGGTGACGTGGTTATTCTCAGGCCATTTAAATTTGACAAGGAACCCTTGGTTAAATGGCAAAGGCTTTAGACACCATGTTGAGAACTGGAGAGATGTGAGTTTGACGTCCCGATGAGTTTTTATGATATTTAACATTCTGGGTTTAGTGTGTGTTTAAAATTTTTTTAATTCAGAGTATTGGTTTAAGTTAAACCTGGAGCCTTTGTGGGTTGTTTGAGACTTTTCTCACATATCAATACTTGGAGTTAATATGTTTTTTGAGTGTGTGTTCTAATGTTTTTCAGGAGTTCTGAATATTTTACCGGTAGTAAAGAGAGTTGATACATCCATTCCCCTTGAAAAAGACTCTTTTGAGTCGAAACATGGCCCATGTCGGGTTGGATATCGAATGACCTTCTATTGGCTAAGTATTCTCTGTTACTAAAATTTGGGTAATAAGCCGGTTTAGAGATTTTTTCAATAGATGCTTTATATTTGAATTGGTTTGAATTTGAGAAATCCATAATTTAAAAAAAATTTGAAAAATTATACAAAATATATTTTTTGGAAGACGTGAGACAATAAATGATTAAATAATTTTTGCTCATAGGCTGACTACTGCCTGCGGCCCATTGAGGGCGAGAGACAGCAGATTAAACCTTGTCTTGAGCATATGCCAATGATATTGTCTCTAGTCCTAGATATTGATCCTAGTCTAGTCTAGATATTGATCCTAGTTCTGTATTCCTCTGTTTTATGTAATTGCACTATTTGAAGCACTGTTATTGTTATTATGTAAACCGTTTTGATTTGTAATCCTGTTACAAGAAATTCGGTATATAAAACTGTTAAATAAAATAAATAAATAAATACCACATTACATACAAAATTCTGTCTATCATTCACAATTTACTATATAACTCCAACTCAATCTGACTTTGCTTATTATTGAGAATATACAGACCCACCAGACAACTCCGTTCTTTGGACAAATGCACACTGGAAATTCCCTCAGTAAGAGCTGTCAGCCTAGCATTAACCCGAAAATGAGCTTTTTCAGTTGCAGGTCCGACTTTATGGAAGTCTCTTCCAGAATATATCCATTTAACGGCAAATCCCAAAGAATTTTAAAAAATGCTGAAAACTTACCATTTCACACGTGCTTATAATATACAATAACGAACATTTCCTCTCCGAACTTTACACTGTTTGCAAGATTAATAACTTTATGTAAATGTGATGGATTTTAATGATGTATGTTATGATACTATGTATGTTTTATTGTAAACTGCCTAGATAGATAGATCTCTAACCCACCGTGCGGTATATAAAAACTTTTAATTAAATAAATAAATAAATAAATAAATAAATAAATACATAAATAAACAAATCCTTCTCTTGAGATCAGATATTCCCAACGCTTTGGGCGCTTCCTCACATCCAAGATGTCCTCAACCTGATATGTTATATCCTCTTCAGCCACCAGAGGTTGGGGCTCAGGTGGTTTCTTAGAGAATTCCAACAGGATGAGCGGCTTTAATATTGAAATGTGGAATGCGTTATGAATCTTGAGCGATGTGGGTAGATGAAGGCTGTAAGTTACCGGGCCCAATCGGCAAAGTATGGGAAAAGGCCTGATGTATCTGGGAGCAAAATGAGCTGAAGGCAGTTTTAAGCAAATAAAGCGGGTGCTGAGGCACACTTTGTCTCCGGGGTTCAACTGAGGAGCTGCCCAATGATGGGCATCATAGAATCTTTTTGCTTTCTGAGTGACTTGCTGGAGAAGGAGTTTGGTGTGTTCCCATAGTTGGTGTAACTCTTGCGCAGAAGCCTGTGCCACCAGAGAAGACACCAACATGAGTACAGAAAAAGGAGGTAGAGGTTGGCGTCCATATACTATTTGGAAGGGTGATGATCCAGTAGATGCAGACTGGTGGGAGTTTAAGCAAACTCAGCCCAGGGTAATAAGTTGGACCAGTCACTCTGCCGAGAGTTTACAAAAGCCCGAAGAAACTGCTTTAGAGTGCTGTTTATCCTCTCTGTCTGTCCATTGGCCTGTGGGTGGTAGGTTGATGTGAGGTCCAAGGCTATGTCAAATTTCTTGCATAATGACCTCCAGATTTTTGCCATAAATTGTACCCCTCGATCAGAGAGTATATGTCTCGGGAGTCCGTGGAGGTGAAAGATGTGGCAAATGAACAATTTCTCTTTCCGGAGCCGAAGGTAGACCAGATAATACCATGAAGTGAGCCATCTTCAAAAAACAGTTCACGGTGACCCAAATGGTGTTGTTGTCACTGGATGGGGTAAATCCACAATGAAATCCATGGCTATATGTGTCCACGGCTCACTAGGTGCAGAAAGAGGCTGAAGGAGCCCCCAGGGGTGACCTCCTGGCGGCTTCTTACGGGCGCAAGTGGGGCATGAGTCTACATACGCTTGGGCATCCTTTTTCATAGTTGGCCACCAGTAGAATCTCTGAAGAGTGGCAAGAGTTCTAGCTTGTCCAGGGTGGCCTGCGAGCAAGGAATCATGCGCCCAGTGGAGAATCTTCCTTTGAAGTGGTCGGGGAACCACCGTCTTCCCAGATGGCACTGTGAGTGTGGTGGAGAGAAGAAGAACTTTCATTGGATCGATGATGTGCCGTGGAACGTCTAGAACATCTTCAGGGGTGAACAAGCAGGAGAGTGCATCGGCTTGGGTGTTCTTATCGGCTGGCCGGTATCGTAGGAGGAAATTGAACCAGATAAAATAAAAGAGACCAGCGGGCCTGCCTGTGATTAAGGCGTTGAGCATAGTTTAAGTACTCGAGGTTTTGTGGTCTATGTATACCATAATTTGGTATTGTGCTCCCTTGAGCCAGGTGTGCTACTCCTCGAAGGCCAGTTTAATCGCCAGTAATTCCTTGTCCCCAATTCCATAATTACGCTCCGCTGGAGAGAAGCGTCGAGAGAAGAATGAGCATGGGTGCAAGGTGTGATTGGCTGAGTGCTGGCTGAGGACTGCCCCAACGCTGACGTCTGAAGCGTCCACTTCAACGTTGAAGGGTCAACGGGATCGCGGTGACACAAGCATGGTTCCCGTAGGAACGCCTCTTTAAGCTCTTAAAAGGCGGTTATGGCTTCAAGTGACCACTGGGAGGGATTGGCTCCCTTTTGAGTCATAGCTGTGAGTGGGGCAGTCAGTGTTGAATAATATGAAGATAAATGACCTATAGTAGTTAGTAAAGCCAAGGAATCTTCAAAGTGCCTTAAGACCCGTTGGCTGAGGCCAATCCCAAATATCTTAGTCTTTTGTGGATCCATCTGGAACCCGTGGCTTGAGACCACATAGCCCAGAAAAGGGACATATTCATGGTGAAAGGAACATTTCTCCAGTTTGGCATATAACTGGTTGTCCCTTAAGCATTGTAGAACGTTGGTGACATCCAAGTGATGGCTCTGAAGGTCTTGTGAAAATACCAGGATGCCATCCAGATAAACCACGACACAACTGTAGAGCATTTCTCTGAAGATTTTGTTCATCATATTCTTAAATACCACTGGGGCGTTGCAGAGGCCAAACCGCATTACAAATATTCAAAATGGCCATCGCGGGTGTTAAATGCAGTTTTCCATTCGTCGCCCCAGAGTATACTGACCAAGTTATACGCTCCTCTGAGGTCCAATTTGGTAAATATCTTGGCTCCTTGGAGCCTGTCATAAAGTTCAGAGATTAATGGCAAAGGGTAGCGATCCTTCTGGGTAATCTCATTTAAGCCGCAGTAATCTATGAACGGCCAGAGGGAGCCGTCCTTTTTTCTCACAAAAAAGAACCCGGCTCCAGCGGGAGACTTTGAAGGCCGAATGAAGCCTTTCGCCAAATTATCTTGAATATATTCAGACACGGCCTTTGTCTCAGTCAGAGAAAGTGTGTAGACCCTTCCTCGGGGAGGCTCGGTGTTAGGCAACAAGTTAATAGCACAATCAAATGAGCGGTGAGGCGGCAAAGTGTCCGCTGCTTTCATGGAGAACATGTCTTTGAAGGAGGAGTACTGCAGCGGAAGACCTGGAATAGATATAGTAGTGGCTAGGCAAGGCATTGGGGACTAGGGATGTGAATCATTTTTATAACGAATTGAAATATCGTACGACATTTCTTAATTTGTTATATATCAGCTAAAACGTGAAACAAACACTTTTTCCCTTGAATTTTCATGAAAATCATTTTACGGGTTAGTGCACGCTAAAGGGAGTTAACATGTATTAACTCCCATTAGTGCGCACTAACAAAAAAACATTTATTTTTGTTATTTTTTGTTACTTTTTGTTATTTTTTGTTAGTGCTAACTTCCATTAGTGCGCACTAAGCTGAAAAATGATTTTTTACTAAAAAAAAAAAATGCCAATCCGCGGGAAAACAAGATTTTCCCACGGCCACATAAACCTGAAAGCAGAAACAATCGGGCACCCAATGCACATCCCTATTGGGGACACAACCTCCAAGCACCTTCCATGGCAGGAGTTGCCCCAGTGGTGCTCCAATCAAATTGAGGTGTGTATAGTTGTAACCATGGCAGTCCAAGGACCACAGGGTAGATAGCCTTATCCAGAATCAAAAAAGAAATGTACTCCGTGTGCAGTGACCTGGTGCGTAGTTGAATGGGGACCGTGGAGAAGGTAACTTTTCCTGGTAACGGTTTGCCATGGATAGAAGAAAGTAGCAATGGTGTTGGATTCTGGACGGTGGGGATCTGAAGGTGTTCCACGAGTTGTCGGACGATGAAATTTCCACTGGCCACAGAAACCACCAGTGCTAGGGTGTGAAATTCCAGAGCATCTAAGTTAATTGAGACAGGCAGTGTCAGCGGAGGAGAGGGTATAGTCAGGCCTAGGAGAAGTCCTCCGGCAGATCCTAGGCCTGGGAGTTTCCCGGACAAAGTGCACAGGAGGGTATCGCATGACCCTGTTGGCCACAATACATGCAAAGACCTGATCTTTGCCAGATGACACTTCTACTTTGTGGATAGATAGCTGTGACCCATTTGCATCAGTTCCTCTTCCTCTGTGCCAGGTGTAGGAGCAATCTGAGAGGATGGTGTTGGGAGAATGCAAGGAGTACCTGAAGACATTCTCTTGGATCCCCTGGACTCGTGCGATCGCTCACACAGACACGATCAATGCGACTGGCGAGGTTAATGAGAGAATCCAAGCCCCAGGGAGTTCTCATACTGCTAATTTGTCCTTGATGCGTGAACTTAGACCTTCTAGGTATATGGCACGCAGGCAGCCAAGATCCCAGTGTAATTCTAACGAGAGAGTCCTGAACTCGGTGACATAATCGGTCAATGACATGGCACCTTGTTGCAGATGCAGGAGCATAGATCCAGCAATGGCCTTGTGACCAGGGTCGTCAAATACGGAGCGAAATAGGATGAGGAAACCCGGCAAGTTATTGAGGATCAGGTCCGTTCGCTCCCAAAGGGGTGATGCCCAGGCTAAGGTGTTTAAAATCATGAGAGGTCTAGAATGGGTAGATGTGAATCGGTTATTTACTCTTTCGGATAATAGAAAGACTAGGGGGCACTCCATGAAGTTAGCATGTGCCACATTTAAAACTAATCAGAGAAAGTTCTTTTTTACTCACGCACAATTAAACTCTGGAATTTGTTGCCAGAGGATGTGGTTAGTGCAGTTAGTATAGCTATGTTTAAAAAAGGATTGGATAATTTTTTGGAGGAGAGGTCCATTACCTGCTATTAATTAAGTTGACTTAGAAAATAGCCACTGCTATTACTAGCAACGGTAACATGGAATAGACTTAGTTTTTGGTTACTTGCCAGGTTCTTATGGCCTGGATTGGCCACTGTTGGAAACAGGATGCTGGGCTTGATGGACCCTTGGTCTGACCTAGTATGGCATGTTCTTAAGTTCTTATATTTATGTCCAGCAGGGGCAGGATGTACGTAGTTTTGGGAACTATGTCGGGAAAATATGCAGGTTGTAAGGAGAAGTGCATTCTGCACTGGTTCAAGAAACCCCTACACAACAAGGGGTCACCTGCGAAACGAGGAGGTGCCAGCAAGGGCACTGGAGGCCGGAACGGTGACACATGTGGAGCAAGGCTAGGCTTGGTAGACGTTGGGACAGAGTCCAGCTGATTATTCAATTGATTTATGACGTTAGCCAATGTCCTTAATACATTTTGGTGTTCCATGATTCGCTGGGCCATGCCAGGGATGGCCTGAATCACCAAGAACAGTGCCGGGTCCATGAACTTGATAATCTGTTAGGATTTGTAGGTATGTGGGCCCCTGGGTCGAGGTGAGAGGTGGAGCAGCCCACAAGGAGGAGCCCTGTGAGCCTCACCATCAGGGAGGCGAGGTCTCAGTGACGTCAAACACAACTATAGATTAGAGTCTTTATTAATAGATAGAGAGGCACTGCCCGTGGAGCAGGGAGTGCAGGAGAAAGTCTCAGAATATGTGCGATGGGGTATACCCAAGGGAATACCTCTGTAGAAAAGATACGGCAATGGTCCTCAGAGCGGGGTACATCGATGAGGTTCCTCAGTAGAGATGATACAGTAGTGGTCCATGGAGCAGGGTATGCCAGAGAGGGATCCTCAGTAGAGGTGAAATGGTAGTGGCCTGCAGCACGGGGTACACCTATGAGTTTTCCTCACTTAGCAATGACACGGTAGTGGTCCGCAACATGGGGTGTGCCGATGAGGGTTCCACACTAGAGATGGTACGGTGGTGGTCCGCAGTGCAGGGTACACCAATGAGGGTTCCTCACTAGAGATGGTATGGTAGTGGTCCGCAGCACAGTGTACACCGATGAGGGTTTCTCAATAGAGATTGTACAGTAATGGTCCGCAGAACGGAGGTACTCACAGTATCAAAGGTTCCAAGAGAAACCCTGGGGAACGGGGTAGAAAGCAATCCAAAGCGTTAGGCCCTCCCAGGAGTGAATAGCCAGAGATGAGGAAAGGGCCCCCGAGGAGCAGGTACCCAGAGCGTCTCACACCGAAAGGTAGCCAAAGGAACAGGAAGTCTGTAGTGAGCGAAGTAGATTCAGCAATGAGGGAACTCATTGCCAAGTCATCGGTAGGCAGGGCCAGCCGGATTAAGTATCCTGGTGGGATAATGTCATCCGGAGGGTATGCTCCTGAGATTCCTGTCATGATGTGCTTAAGACTGGCCTGTGTGCGCGCGCATCTAAGGATTTCTGAGGGCAAGATGGTGGTCGTCAGCGTCCGTGCCGTCCGGAGAGGCCTGGGAGCAGTAGGCAGTCCTGCAATAGCTGGGGGAGGCCGCAAGTCTACCCAACGGAGTCAATGCTGTAAAGAAAGAGGTGAGCAAGAGCGGTCACAGCCGTCTGCAACCGACGGGCGTAACACCGGCACATGCCAAAACAGAGAGATACATGAACAAGTTGGACTGGCATGCACCACTTGGATTTTAAAAGGTGCTTGTGTATGTGCGTATCTCCTACTATGAGCACAAAAATGTTTTCAAAAAGGGGCTCGGCATGGTTATGGTCTTGGTGGGGCATATGAATTCCTGGATTTCTCAATGAAACCAGTGCATAAATACTTATGAGAATAAGCATGTGCCAGGGTCCACTGCTTCGTAACTTTACTTATGATGTAAAGAGGATACTTAAAGAGGTGAGCAGGATTTTAAAGGTTGGAGTTAACAGGGTAAAATGGAAGCTATTTAACTAAGAGTGTTAGGAATGCTTATCCCTTGCCTGGCCGAAAAGGGAATGAACTGGGAAAACTGGTAATTGCATTGGTGCACATGTCTGCTAAAATTCCCCCACTTACTCGGTAGAAGTCGCATTTACATGGTTAGGTGCTGTGTTTGGCCTATTTTATACCATGTGTGCATATACGCGCGTATATTCTAAAATGACCCCATCCCTTGGCGTGAGCTGGCAAACATGTGCACATGTGCACCCGCGCACCTATTTCAAAGTTACCATCTAAATTGTGTGTCATATTACTTAGTTTTTCTTTCTTAGTCACAATGCTTTAATATACATTCTTCTGTTCATCCTATCTTTCCATTCTTTGCTTATACTGAAACATGAAATCATTACCCCCATTTCTCTGACTTTCTTCTCACTTCTGTTTTCCTCCAATTACTCAGAATATATATCAGACTCTTCAATGTGTCAGCATCTTCCAACATAGGCATGACACCAACAGGTGAATACACACATTAGGGATGTGCAGGCCAAATATTTTCATTTTAGTTTCTTTCAGTTCATTTTGGTGGTTATTTTTGTTGGTTTTCTTTTCTTTTTACGTTTTAGGGATGTGTAGCCCTAACATTTTAGTTTTGTCGTTATTTATTTATTTATTTTGCATTTTGTATTAGTTTCATTTTTTTTATTTGTGAAATTTTTGTTTCTATTTAGTGAGTATTAAATCCATTTAGTGTACACTATGATTTAGTGTGCTCTCATTTATTTGGGAGTGAATTTTAAAAGTGTGGCTCACATTAAAAGGTCCATATATACGAGTATATGGGCTGTGTGCGAGCAACTCTTATTTTAAAACTGGCAAATTACGTGCATATATGCGAGTGCATGAGCAACAAACTGTGTGAAAAAAAGGGGCAGATTTGGGGCAGAACAGGGACATTCTAGGGCAGGGCTAACATTTACGTGCGTCAATCCCAATTTTATAGCTGGCAAATGCAACGTGTGTCAGGCTATTTCCTGCGCATATTTACTTCTGCTCTTTATCAAGTGTAATTCTGCAAAAAACGTTTAGAGCCAAAACCTGGCTGGGAGAGTGGTCTGGGTTAACTGGGTGGGAGTGTAGGCTGAAGAACCGGAGGGGGTCTTGAAGGTCTAGAGCAGCGGTTCTCAACCTGGGGGTCGCGACCCCGGCGGGGGTCGAACGACCACAACACAGGGGTCGCCTAAAGCAGGGTCCCCAACCACCGGTACCGGGCCGTTGGGGTTTTTTTCCGGTCCGCGGCTATTTTTTCTGCCAGTCGCGTTTTTTTGGGCTTGTTGGGCGGGACTTGTGCTCTGAATCAGGGCGGACTGTAACAGAGCACAAGTTGGGCGGGACTTGTGCTCTGTTACAGTGATTGGCTGCTGCTGCTGCGATGAAGCCTGTCCATAGCAGGCGCACCCTATCCCTATATTGCAGCAGTAAGCCAATCAGAGCAGGAGCTGCAAGCCTTGTTGATGCATACGTCAGGAGCACATTTTGTGGGCAGACCCAGCCAGCACAGCATCGCACGTGGGCGGAACGGGAAGACCAGCAGCACAGCGTTGGAGAAAAACAGCAAAGGAATCCAGAGTGTGCAGCTACAGCCAGGTATCAGGAGGGAAGGAGTTAGTATGTTGGGAGAGGGTAATGAGTGTGTGGGGGCCGGGGATGTACTGGGGGGAATGAGTGTGTGGGGGCTGGGGATGTACTGGGGGGAATGAGTGTGTGGGGGGCCAGAAATGTGCTCGGAGAGGGTTAGGGAGGTGGGAA
The DNA here is from genome assembly GCF_901001135.1 of Rhinatrema bivittatum. NCBI lineage: Eukaryota > Metazoa > Chordata > Amphibia > Gymnophiona > Rhinatrematidae > Rhinatrema > Rhinatrema bivittatum. Next base: position 407,526,331 of record NC_042617.1, on the reverse strand, counting down.
TGAGTGTGTGGGGCCAGAGATGTGCTGGGAGGGGGGGGGAATGACAGTGTGTGGGGCCAGAGATGTGCTGGGAGGGGGGGGGGGATGAGAGTGTGTGGGGCCAGAGATGTGCTGGGAGGGGGGGGGATGAGAGTGTGTGGGGCCAGAGATGTGCTGGGGGGGGGGGGGAGGAATGAGAGTGTGTGGGGCCAGAGATGTGCTGGGGGGGGGGGGGAGGAATGAGAGTGTGTGGGGCCAGAGATGTGCTGGGGGGGGGGGGGAGGAATGAGAGTGTGTGGGGCCAGAGATGTGCTGGGAGGGGGGGGATGAGAGTGTGGGGGGCCAGAGATGTGCTGGGGGGGGAATGAGAGTGTGGGGGGCCAGAGATGTGCTGGGGGGGGGGGGGGGAATGAGAGTGTGTGGGGCCAGAGATGTGCTGGGGGGGGGGAATGAGAGTGTGTGGGGCCAGAGATGTGCGGGGGGGGGGGGGGGAATGAGAGTGTGTGGGGCCAGAGATGTGCTGGGGGGGGGGGGAATGAGAGTGTGGGGGGCCAGAGATGTGCTGGGAGGGGGGGGGAATGAGAGTGTGGGGGGCCAGAGATTTGCTTGGAGGGGGCTGGGGAGAGGGGTATGAGTATGTGAGGGCATTAACTGCTATAAAAAAATAAAATGTTTCAATCTCATGTGTTTTGGGCTTGTTTTTTTGGAAAAAAGTTCTTGTTCGTTCATGAAAACCTGGCAACACTGCCAGAGCCGCACGGGCAGGAAGGAGGAGGCGCTTCAGCTGCGTGCAGAAGAGGAGCAGCGGGCCGGGAAGACTAGGGCCGCTGCAGAGCCCATCCTGTGGCAACCCGTAAAGAAGAGGCCCAGAGGTAAGAGAGAGGTGTGTGCGAGTATGAGATGAGTTGAGAGACTGTGTGTGTTTGCAGAGACAGCATGTGAGAGCCTATGTGTGTGTGAAAGAGACAGCATGTAAGAGTGAGAGCCTGTGCTTGAGCAAGGCAGCATGTGGGGGTGTGAGAGAGCCTGTGTGTGAGACTCAGACAGCCTGTGCCAGTGAGAGCCTGTGTATGTGTGTGTGAGAGAGAAATGCATGTGAGAATGAGAACCTGACTGTGTGTTTGAGGGAAGAAGACAGGTGGAGAGAAAAGAAATAGAAAAAAAGGCAATATTAAAGGAAATGGCAAAAAATTAGAAAGGGAAGCAGATGTAAAAAAAAAACATTTTATTTTTTTATAGCAGTTAATGCCCTCACATACTCATACCCCCCTCCCCACCCCCCTACAAGCAAATCTCTGGCCCCCACACTCTTTCCCCCCTCCCTAACCCCTCCTAGCACATCTCTGGTCCCCACACTCTCATTCCCCCCCCTCTGTAACCCCTCCGAGCACATCTATGGCTCCACACACACTGATTCCCCCCTCCCTAACCCCTCCTAGCACATCTCTGGCCCCCACATACTCATTCCTCTCTCCTCAGCCCCCTCCAAGCACATCTCTGGCCCCTCACACACATTCCCACCTCTCTAACCCCTCCGAGCACATCTCTGGCCCCCCACACGCTGATTCCCTCCTCCCAGCACATCTCTGGTCACCACACTCTCATTCCCCCCCTCCGTAACCCCTCCGAGCACATCTCTGGCCCCCCACACGCTGATTCCCTCCTCCCAGCACATCTCTGGTCACCACACACTCATTCCCCCTCCCTACATCCTAATTCCTCCCCTCCTGCTACCTGGCTGTAGCTGCACACTCTGGATTCCTTTGCTGTTGCGCTCCAATGCCGTGCTGCTCTTCCCGTTCCGCCCACGTGAGATGCTGTGCAGTGCTGGCTAGGTCTGCCCACAAAATGTGCTCCTGACGTGTGCATCAACAAGGCTTGCAGCTCCTGCTCTGATTGGCTTACTGCTGCAATATAGGGATAGGGTGCGCCTGCTATGGACAGGCTTCATCACAGCAGCCAATCACTGTAACATGATTCAGAGCACAAGTCCCGCCCAACAAGCCCAAAAAAACACGACTGGCAGAAAAAATAGCCCAATTAAAAGCAACCCGCGAATCGGAAAAAAAACCCGCGAATGACTACAAAAAGAAGCCCAATCTCGCGGTAAATAAGCGAGGTTGGCAACACTGGTGCCAATAGCAGCAATCAGCGCCTCCCCAATAGCCACGTGGCAGCAGTGGCAGTAATTAGATTAATTGTTTGACTCAGCTGGAGGTGACAAAGTATGAAGTGGGATGTGAAATCAGCTTGATCTGGTGGAGAATTAGGATTGCTGTTACACATGAACTGTATTTGGCAAACATTATTAAAGGGAGCCAGGATAATCAATTGAAGGCTGCAGCTGAGGACTGATTCATTATGACTCATGTAGAAATTAGTGCATTTTCCAGATTAGTCTGCATAACACAATTCTCAACATTCAGCATTATTTCTGCTGCATAGACTTTTATCTGAGAGGCTCTGAGGTTGTGAGGGAGCCAGTAAGAGTGAGAGCATGAGTGTGTATGAGAAAATCCAGGGGAGTAAGAGTGTGTGTGAGGGGGGGGGGGGGGGGGAGAGTGTATCAGTGTCTGTGAGAGTGAGAGGTTATGGTGGGTATAAGAGCATGAATGTGTAAGTATGTGACAGTGTATGTGTGAGAGAGAATGGACATGTGAGTGTATGTGTGAGAGAGAGAGGATAACCTCCTAATCCTCGACAATATCAGGGTGACTGGAAATCAAGAGCTCCCATGTATGGACAGCAGGGGCTTTTTAAAATCCTTATTAGTTTTAATTATTGTGTGTTATTTGATATATGTGCTGTTTTGAAATATTATTGGTGTGTGGGAAATTATAAAAATGTATATGATTTTAATTAATAGAAATTCTATTTATCAGTAATTTTAAAATATTCTTTTATTAGTATGGTTTTACTATTATAACTGATGCTTTATGTTTCTTAATTTTATTGTTTTATGAGGAATGGTGGTTCTGTTTATAAATGTCATAATAAATAAGTATGCACTAAAATCCAACCCCATCCATAACCCCGCCCCCATATGACCAAAGCCCCACCCTCACCCCGCCCTCGCGGGGCAAGGGGTCACCGCAACATGAGGAACTATATTTCGGGGTCACGGCATTAGAAAGGTTGAGAACCACTGGTCTAGAGATAAACTGGGTAAACTGAAGGACTAATTAGTAAAGCCAGTAATTTCCTTCACATGCTTTAAAATGTGCTCACTTGCACATGTAAAACCAACAAGTCCTATGAAAAGATGTACTAATAATGTTTCCTCACATAACCTCTTTAAATTAGATGCACACATATGCGCGGTAGGTTTATTTTAAATAGTATGCACAAAATTGCACGTATGATATAAAATTCCAGCATATGTGCGCTCACAGCCACATACGTGCTTATGTGGGTGCATACGTGCTCATTTTAAAGTTACTGTGCCTTATGCACTAAAACAATTTTTAGTGTGTACAAAAATAAGTAATGCACACTAAAAAACTAAAATGAATCTACTGATTGCACATCCCAGGAAATGTATGCATGTAGTGCTGTATTTGCATGCACAAAAAATAATTTTATGCAATATGTGTGCACAACATCCAATGCATGTGCACAAAAAGGTGAATTTTAAAAGCTGAACACATGCCAAAATCAAGAGATGGGCACACGCATGTAGGACATGCGTGTGTCCAGTCTCAATTTTAAAAGCCGTTCACATTCACGCACAAGTCCCACTCGCGAATAAGGGGAAGAGTGTGGGCATTGTGTGGGCTCGTTGAGGGCAGGGTGTAGGCATTCTGGGGTGGGGACAAGAGATTGTGCGCATATCCTACATGCTTGGGCATGTGCCCAAGTCCAGTGCCACATAAATATTTTTCTGCTATGGAGAAGGTGTAAGTCTAAAAAAAAAAAAAAAAAATTACAGGCATCTGTGAGGTGTTTGAGGGGTCTGGGGTAACTGGGGGGGGGGGGGGGTGAGGGGGGAGTATAGGCTAAAGTACCAGAGGAACACTGGGGAAAATGGTGAATGAACTAGTGAAACTGGTCATCAGCTGGATACATGCCTGTTATAAAATACCCTCAGATGTGCATCCATAAGCCAAATTACGCTGCTGGGTGCTCAAAAGCTTAAAGGTAGATGCACAGAAATGCACGTCTAGGCTATTTTATAACATGTGAGTATATATGTATGTATGTTATAAAATTGCTGAATATCTGGGCACGTGACCATAAGCACGTGTATATGTGCCCCTGTGAGCCCATTTGAAATTTACCATCCCTGTATTTTTACACACTCAATTATGAACTGCTTGAACAAACTTCCAAAACAGAATGTAAATGAAAAGATCTGTTCTTTTCAGAAGCACTACTAATTCACAGGGTTTTTCATCAAATCCCATTAGGGTGTAATCACGGGCATTAGGGCCCTAATGCCCACGATAATGCATGTGATAAATATCGTATTGCGAAATGCATATGCAAATTTGAAAAATGTATTCAAATAGAAGGAATAAATGAGGGCAGTTTAACATTGCATGCAATATCATAACACATTATGCCTGCAATAGCTGTGCATTATGGCCAATAACAGGATTTGCAATATTTATCACATAATCCTGAATCAGGAGAGAGAAAGAGAAAGAGAGAAAGAGAGAGAGAAGGAGCCTCTGTGGAGGCCCACTCATTTCTGAACTTTTTGTACCACTGAAAGTGGGGGCATTATGAATTTAGGGTGAGGTTTGTGGGGTGAGTTGGGTTTTAGGGGGCAGTTTAACATGCATAGTCATACAGAAGAACAGAACAGTTACCTTCAGTGAAGATTTTATGTGATTTGGAGGGATGCAAGGTAAAAGAAGAGTAGATTTGTACCATGTTCTCTCTACCTAGCTTGATTGCAGCTAGATAGATAGTGCATCAAGCTAGGTAGAGAGAACCTGGTGCCATCTTAACATCCAGTCTCTAGAAAAGAATCTAAAGGAATTAACCAATAGAAGCAAATAGAATAATATATGGATAATAGTGCTCCCAGAAAAAGTGGAAGGCTCTGCGTCAATTAGATTTGTTCAATCATTTCTAACTGAACTGTTGGACCTGTGGGGAGAGAGGACAGTCTGCTCCAGCCACTGCACCTCACAAGCAAACCACAAACAACCAAATAGAGCATATGTAAGGCACAGATAACCTCAGGTCAAAGAAACTCATTAGACTACATTTTCCAGGTTAACTCATGAGAACCTGGAACTATGGGGCTCTGAGGTGACGTTCCTGTGAGGTTTCTATGAGCAGAGAGAGTGGGAGCTCCAAACTCACCAGGCATACAGCTGGGATAAATTGGAAAAATTTAGTTGCATGGGGGAGAGAAAGAAGCAGAAGGTCTACTGCCATTATCTGAGCTGATGGAGATAGAAAAAGCTGTGGTGCCTGGTGAGAATGGAGTGCTGATGGACATATCATAAACAGCAGAGGATATAAGCATGAATATGAATGAAGGTATACCCTACCAGAAGGCCTGACAGTGAGAACTTTGGTGTATTTTTTTGTTCCTCACTGAAGGAATGGACATGGTATTAGAGGAAATACTGAGATGGCTGGTGAATCAGCTACAGCAGCAGCAGAAGACAGCTCAGCACAGAGTCTCCAGAAGAATATTAACCAATATGATCAACATTATTATTATTATTATTATTATTATACATTAATATTGGTTTGAGTTATATTAATAATTTTTATTTTTTAATAGTTTTTTATTTTTTATTTATTTTTTATTTATTTTTTTTGTAATTTTGTGCTTCATTTTAATTTTATGAAACTCTTTTATGAATTTAGTTTTTTTTTAATTCATTTATGTAAACCGTTTTGATTAAACATTGTTTGTAAAAGCGGTATACAAACATTTTTAAATAAATAAATAAACAACAGCAACCTCTCATTCATCTCATGGAGGAACAGGTCAAAGTTATAGGATAGTTCATCACCTAACGCACTGAGCAAGAAGAATGTATCATGCCTTTGAAAGATAATATAATGGATTCAGAACACCTAAAACAGAGGCTACAGCAATATCCAGGGCCTTTATCACCATCCCAGTCCTCTCCTTCTCTCACGCATCTAGATTTTTTGCCCTGGGCACTGGGGTTGCATTGGTAGGGAGAAGGATCAGTGCCCACATTGCTAGTGGTATTCTTATTCAGTCTCTCATTTTCAATGCCCCACACTGTATTCTTTGGGATAGCTCTCTCTTCAGTAGATGCTCCAAGGATGGAATTAAAAGAAAAACAAACTCAGGCAACAGACAAGAGAGTGGTGTTCAAAATAAAAGGATTTACTGTAATTTTAGGAAAACTATTTACGGTAGGATTGCAAAAATTATCATAATGAAAAGCAAAATAATCACTCTCAATATCACTGTCTCCTTGTTCATCTTTAGCATAAACTAGTGTCCTTCTCCCCATATTTAAACAGGAAAACAGCTCCTCAAAATGAACAAAACACCCCAAAACTCTCTTCCAGAGCACTGCAAATCCCTTGAAGGTTAGGTTAGTAGGCAGTCTCAAAATATGCTCCTACCCTAAAGGCGGATTCCCTTCAAGGCTGGATAAAACTCACAAAACAGGCCCACTCTTTGAAAGTCCAAAAACCTCTCTTCCCTGTACGTACCCGGATCAGTCCAGACTCCTGGGTTTTGCACTCCCTCTAGCAAATAGAGACAGAAGTTTACAAACAAAACTCCGCCTTATCTAGGCTGGTGCCACCTACAGTCTGGCAGTATTCTTCTGTCTCCTAGCAGGTGGAGGAGTTGCAAAACCTACAGTTTGTGCTGAGGCCTAGTTAATTTAAAAAAAAAAAAAAAAGTGGTAGTTAGGTTAGTCTTGAGACCATAGTGGCTTGCCTGCAGGTCCAGTCGCATGCCTCCCAGGGAGTTGTGAGGTCCTGAGGGGACCATCCCCCCTGGTTTCAGAGGCCGCTGAAGTGTGGGGGTTGTCTCACTTACCAGCGTATCTTTCCTCACTGGAGGTGATACCGGGGAGCCCGGCTCACTTCCCCCAGGTGGTCCTGGAGCCGGCGGCGATTGGTAATTATAGTTTAAAAAAAAACAAAACAGAAGAAGATTTTTCTTGTGGTGTACGGATCGGGGGGAGGAGGACTCACCGCCATGTTTATCACCTCAACACAGGGTCCCTGAGGGAGACAAACCTGCGAGGCCACACTGTTCAAGTGATTCGGAGGTCCCTGAAGGGGATCCCTCGGATTGGTCCTCTGACTCTTCCTTTTCCTCAGAGTTTATATTATTAATCACAAGGCATATAAGGCTCGTAGATCAGCGAGGAAAAGACCACAGGGGTCTCATGACCCAGACCCTTCGCCAGGGTCGGGGAAGCGGGCTAGGCCTGACCAGGCATCGGATCCTGCTGAGGGGCCCTGGCCTTTCAGACTGCGGGCCCCGCGGGGAGATCCAGATACCTCTACGGACACCGATGAGTCAGAGGAGCAACAGGGGGACCAGGACCCACCGTCCCAACACCCGGGGGGGGGGGGGGGGTTGAGTGGGACAGTTAACATGTAGCCTGAGCGGTACCCATGGGGCAGATGGGTATGACCCCAAAGTAGTACGTCTCTTTAGGCGAGATGAGTTGGGGCCCCTTATCCCGGCAATTCTTGGAGAGTTATGCATACAGTTGCCGCAGGCAGAGTCCAGGCTGGGGACTACAGACTTGGTGGTCTTGGGCCTGAGAGGTCCTCCATCCGCCTTTCCATTGCATTTTTCGGCGTCAGATTTACTCTTCAAGGAATGGGATACCCAGGATTTGGGACTTAAGGTGGCTAAAGCGATGGATAAGCTCTACCCTCTGCCTGAGGAGGATTTGGAGCAGTTGAAAGTCCCAAAGATAGATTCGGCTGTGGCGGCGGTCACAAAGAAGACCACCATCCCGGTTACCAGGGGGACAGCTCTTAAGGATTTACAAGATCAAAAGCTTGAGATACAGCTTAAAAAGATATTCAAAGTCTCTGCACTAGGGATTCGTGCAGCTATCTGCAGTAATTTCTCTTTGCGAGCGGGACTTTGGTTGGTTCAACAGTTGTTGGCCAACAAATCTCTTTCACCAGAGTAAGCGCTTCAGGCGGGGCGTTTAGAAGCAGTGATTGCCTATAGTGTGGATGCCTTTTATGATTTACTTCGCACATCGGCTAGATCCATGGTTTCGGCGGTGTCGGCGCGACGCTTGTTGTGGCTCCGCCATTGGGAGGTGGATGTGTTGTCTAAAGCCCGGTTAGGTTCGCTGCCATTTAAGGGAAAGTTGTTGTTTGGAAAAGAATTGGAGGATCTGATTGAGTCTCTAGGCGAGAACAAGGTGCATCACCTGCTGAAGGACAGACCAAGGTCTAGAGGGGCTCCTCCGTCCCATTCCCGTTTTAGTGGAGGTCGGAGACCTCGGAATTCACGAGGTTCGGTTTCCTCTTTTCGTCATAGTGCCAATCGGCAGCAGACATTCACAGTCCTTTCACGGGCGCCGCTTCGGCCGACCAGGGGCCGGTCAGAATGCACAGAGTGGTAAGCCTTCGTAATGATGTACAGCCAGTCCAAGCCTCGGTGCCAGTGGTCGGAGGCGGATTGTCTCGGTTTTACGAGGAGTGGACCAGAATCACCTCGGATCAGTGGGTCCTAGAGGTGATAAGACAAGGTTACGCGTTAGATTTTGCACGGCAGCCCCTCCAGTGTTTCCTGGTATCGCCTTGCAGTTTTCTAGACAAACGCCGAGCGGTAAGGGAGACACTGAGATGCCTTCGCGACCTCGGCGCGATTGTGCCGGTTCTGCCGCACGACCTTCGCAGAGGCCGGTATTCCATTTATTTCATAGTACCAAAGAAGGAACCTTTCATCTGATTCTCAACCTGAAGAGTGTCAACAAGTGTCTGCGAATACCTCGCTTTCGTATGGAGACCCTAAGGTCCGTGATCGCTTCGGTGAGGCAGAGAGAGTTTCTAGCATCCCTGGACCTCACGGAAGCATATCTTCATATCGGAATCCGAGCAGAGCACCAGCGATTCCTAAGGTTCGCCGTGATGGGACAACATTACCAGTTCCAGGCGTTTCCATTCGGCCTCGCCACCACACCTCAAACATTCACCAAGATTATGGTGGTGTAACAGCGCATCTTCGCAGAGAAGGTTTCCTGTATCTGGATGATTGGCTGATTGGCTGATTGGCTGATTCAGGCAAAGTCAGAGAGGCTTTGTAAGGAAGCGGTTCAATGGGTGATTCATTTGTTACAAAAGCTCGTCTGGGTGATCAATACGACCAAAAGCCACCTGGTTCCTCATCGGGGAACGGTGTCTTTCACTCGGGCACGCATGATCAAGTTACAGGATCAAGCTCTGCGCTTGTTAGCCAAGCCCATGCCAATAATCTGGGATTACCTTCAGATGTTGGGATCCATGACTTCGATGTTGGAATTGGTTCCCTGGGCTTTCACTCATATGCGTCCCTTACAGTCAGCATTGCTTTCCTTGTGGATTTCGGTGTCGGAACTATTTCATCTGCCTTTAACACTAACACAGTCGGCTCGGTCCAGCATGGATTGGTGGTTGTGTCTGGACAACTTGAGCAGAGGAGTGCCGTTGGCGGTTCCCTCCTGGACAGTGGTCACCATGGATGCCAGCTTGTCTGGTTGGGGAGCGGTTTGTCTCCGGAAGGCAGTACAGGGGATATGGTCCCCACAGGAAGCTGGTTGGTCCATCAATCATTTAGAGACCAGGGCAGTTTGCCTGCCCCTACAGGCCTTCCTTCCGCTGATTTGAGGCAAGTCTGTCAGGGTTCTGTCAGACAATGCGACCACGGTAGCCTACATCAACCGACGGGGGGGTACCAAGAGTCAACCAGTCGTGTTCGAAGCCCGTCAATTGATAGCGTGGGTGGAACAGCATCTGTGCAGCATTGCAGCCTCACATATTGCCGGGGTAGAGAACGTTCAGGCAGACTTTCTCAGTCGCAATCACCTAGACCCCGGAGAGTGGGAACTCGCGGAGGATGCATTTCGACTCACCTGCGCATGGTGGGGGACACCCGCCTTGGACCTGATGGCGACATTCAAGAATACCAAAGCTCCGCGTTTCTTCGCTCATCGCCGGGAGATGGGAGCGGAGGGCATGGACGTTCTGGTGTTGCCTTGGCCGACAGATGTCCAACTTTATGTCTTCCCTCCGTGGCCTCTCATCGGCAGGATTCTGCAATGCATAGAGTTACACCCATCGGAAGTGATACTAGTAGCTCCCAAATGGCCACAATGCCCTTGGTTTGCGGACCTCTGAAACCTGGCCTTAGAGGAGCTCATTCGGTTCCCGTATGTTCCGGATTCTTCATCAGGGACCCGTTTGTTTTGATCAGGTTGAATGCTTTTGTCTAGCGGCATGGCTTTTCAGAGCCGAAGACTAAAGTCCAGAGGGTATTCGTATGTGGTAGAAACCACCCTCCTAAGGTCCCGCAAAGTTTCTACGTCATTGTCTTATGTGTGGGGCTGCAAGGTATTTGAGACGTGGTGCCTTGATTGGGAGGTGGTACCTACCCGTACCTCCATTCCCGATGTTTTGCTTTTTCTCCAGGATGGTTTGGCAAAGGGTCTCTCATGTAGTTCCTTGCATGTTCAGGTAGTAGTGCTGGCGTCATTGCGCTGTCAGGTCCAAGGGGTTCCCTAGGCGTCTCATCTAAATGTGGTTCAATTTCTTAAAGGAGCTAAACATTTGCGGCCGCTGTTGTGACGGCCTTGTCCTTCCTGGAATCTGAATCTGGTATTAAAGGCTTTGTGCGGCTCTCTCTTTGAGCCTCTTCGCAGGTCCACCTTGAAGGATTTGACTCTGAAGGTGGTGTTCCTGGTGGCTATTGTCTCAGTGAGGCGGGTTTCCGAGCTGCAAGCCCTGTCTTGTTGGGAGCCTTTCTTACGGATTTCTGAGATGGGGGTGTCACTTCGTACAGTTCCTTCCTTTCTCCCTCAGGTTGTGTCTGCCTTTCATTTAAATCAGATGGTAGAACTACCTTCGTTTTCAGATCTGGACAGGGTGGATCCCTTGGGCAAGGATTTGCGGAGGTTGGATGTTCGACGGATGTTGTTGCGTTACCTGGAAGTTACCAACACCTTTCGGGTATCAGACCACCTTTTTGTGCTTTGGAGTGGGCCTCAACTTGGTAATGCGACTTCCAAGACTACCATTGCTTGCTGGTTGAAGGAGGCTATAAGTTCTGCATATCTGTTGCAGGGTAGGTGTCTGACAATGGGTCTACGTGTGCATTCTATGTGTTCCCAGGCCGCGTCTTGGGCAGAATGCCAACAAATTTCACCAGAGAAGATTTGTAGAGCAGCGACATGGAAGTCCTTACATACGTTCGCCCGACATTATCAATTGAATGTTAAGGCTCCAGGCAACGAGGGCTTTGGAGAAGGGGTGCTCAGAGCAGGCCTCTCCAGATCCCATCCCATTTAAGGACAGCTCTGGTACATCCCAGAAGTCTGGACTGATCCGGGGATGTACAGGGAAAAGAAAATTGGTTCTTACCTGATAATTTTCATTTCTGTAGTACCACGGATCAGTCCAGAGTCCCACCCATCTGTTCTTTCATGAAAAGGGAGAGTCCATACTGCTGGTTTTTTTCTTGTTCACAGATCAATCTTGTATCTCCTGTTATCGATGGCTCGGGTTCTGTTCCCATTTGGGGGTTTGTTGAGCTGGTTGCTGTTGTTAGGTTACTGTATATAGTTAGTTTGGTACTTTTTTGGAATCCATTCTGCTTTGACATTAAGTAATACTGCCAGACTGTAGATAAGGCGGAGTTTTGTTTGTAAACTTCTGTCTCCATCTGCTAGAGGGAGGGCAAAACCCAGGAGTCTAGACTGATCCGAGGTACTACAGGAACAAAAATTATCAGGTAAGAACCAATTTTCTTTTTTTTACAATGCTGCATGTAGTAAAATCCCCTTTTGGAACTGGGAGGGCACAAAAGTAGTCTGAGAATCCACCTGGGATCTCCAAGCTCCAAAAAATCTGGAAATTCACTCTAAAAAATGGCAACAGCAATTCCAATGCCAAGCCAGTTTCAGAACTCAAGAACTGACCTGAACAGGCTCAACCCCAGAACATAAAGGGGAGCAATGACCAATCTCAAAAGCAGGGGGATGACCATCACCTGGTAATGATCCATAAAACACAAAATCTCCAAGCAAACGAAACAAATAAATTAAGTGGCCTTAGATTCAGATAAGGCCTCCAACTATGAGGTTGTTAATGCTGCCTTTAAGCACAGGTGACCTGGAAGTGCTTTACTGAGACAAGGATGGAGGTCACAGGTCAGGCCTGAAAGGTAGCACAATGTCCTATAGACTTGGCATTTCAGTGGATTGAACTAGAGGGCAAATATTCAATGGTGGTTCTGGCAGAAATAGCTCTGGAGCAATATCTGACAGCCCTCACAACTAAGACAAGGGAGCAGGTAGTGAAACAGGGGGTTTCTACACTTGGGACAGCTGTCTCTCTTAGAGTGATTTTTGAAAGCAGAAGCCATCATATGAGTGGACAGTGGAACTACTAGTTAGAGGTCCCCAAACTCTCATGGAGGTGATGAGTGGGACCCACTGTACCTCTTGACCCAGGATGTCCAACCAAGGGAACACAAGCTGAAGGAGGAGAATCCAATACAAATTCTCGGGTCTTGGGATAAGAGAGGAGGACCAAAGGTATTGCAACTGTGGCAAGCTTGGGCTCATCTGTAAGGGATGTCCCTGTCAAGTTTTTCCTTCTCCCAAGGAAAAGAGTTAGGATAGAAGTCTTAATGAAACAGAGAATCCCTGTCTGAGTGAGTAAAGTAAAAAGTCATGGGATAGGTGGCGATGTCGTTTCATGGATTGCAAACTGGCTAAAAGACAGGAAACAGAGAGTAGAATTAAATGGGCAATTTTCTCAGTGGAAGGGAGTGGACAGTGGAGTGCCTCAGGGATCTGTATTGGGACCCTTACTGTTCAATATATTTATAAATGATTTGGAAAGAAATACGACGAGTGAGATAATCAAATTTGCAGATGACACAAAATTGTTCAGAGTAGTTAAATAACAAGCAGATTGTGATAAATTGCAGGAAGACCTTGTGAGACTGGAAAATTGGGCATCCAAATGGCAGATGAAATTTAATGTGGATAAGTGCAAGGTGATGCATATAGGGAAAAATAACCCATGCTATAATTACACAATGTTGGGTTCCATATTAGCTGCTACAACCCAAGAAAGAGATCTAGGTGTCATAGTGGATAACACACTGAAATCGTCGGTGCAGTGTGCTGCGGCAGTCAAAAAAGCAAACAGAATGTTGGGAATTATTAGAAAAGGAATGGTGAATAAAACGGAAAATGTCATAATGCTTCTATATTGCTCCATGGTGAGACCGCACCTTGAATACTGTGTACAATTCTGGTCGCCACATCTCAAAAAAGATATAATTGCGATGGAGAAGGTACAGAGAAGGGCTACCAAAATGATAAGGGGAATGGAACAACTCCCCTATGAGGAAAGACTAAAGAGGTTAGGACTTTTCAGCTTGGAGAAGAGACGACTGAGGGGGGATATGATAGAGGTGTTTAAAATCATGAGAGGTCTAGAACGGGTAGATGTGAATTGGTTATTTACTCTTTCGGATAGTAGAAAGACTAGGGGGCACTCCATGAAGTTAGCATGGGGCACATTTAAAACTAATCGGAGAAAGTTCTTTTTTACTCAACGCACAATTAAACTCTGGAATTTGTTGCCAGCGAATGTGGTTCGTGCAGTTAGTATAGCTGTGTTTAAAAAAGGATTGGATAAGTTCTTGGAGGAGAAGTCCATTACCTGCTATTAAGTTCACTTAGAGAATAGCCACTGCCATTAGCAATGGTTACATGGAATAGACTTAGTTTTTGGGTACTTGCCAGGTTCTTATGGCCTGGATTGGCCTCTGTTGGAAACAGGATGCTGGGCTTGATGGACCCTTGGTCTGACCCAGTATGGCATGTTCTTATGTTCTTATGTTCTTATATGGGGTTCAGGCCCTGTTGGATATAGGCATGAATCAGTTCCTTATGTTACAGAGGATGAGTAAAAGTCTAAGGGACAACCTTGGTAAGGGAAAATGGGGCCAGAGATGCTTTAAAAGAGTTTTAGTGCACTGTGTTGGGCCCCAGCATCAGGCATGGGCCTGGGCCGTGGTCCAGCCATCAGGATCCACCTCCATACAGGGCCCACCATCAGACTTGGGCCTGATCATGGAGTTGGATCCCCAATGGGTAAGGTAAGTGGCTATAATTTCCAGTGATCTTTACTGATTTCATGGGACTTTCACAACAGAATAATGGTACTAGCACACAGCCATCCCTTAGCTGGACTCCTGGGAATTTACAGTACCCTATCCTGCCTAAAGCTGAGATTCTCTTGGCCAGGGATTTAATGGGGTGTGAGAAGCTTTTGTCTTTCTTATCCAAAATGCCAGCTGGTCTCAGAACAATATCCTCTTAAAGCACCTCTAGTTGCCTTACCAGTCATAGAAGAACCTATCACTTGAGTAGCCATAGGTATCATATGCCCTCTTGATATAAGTCAACGGGCTTACCAGTTTACCCTGGATATGTTAAATTGTGCTACACAGTAACCCTTGGCCATCCTGCTTCACTCTTCTTCTTCTAAAATTCTTGCCTTCGGAACTAAAAGGTTTTTTGTTTGTTTTATGGTGGGGTTCCCTATGAAAGTTATTACAGATAAAGGTACCAGTTTGATGTTTGTACTCTCCACAATGTTTGGAATAACTTTGGCATTAAGCATGCCTGTACTTCGGGCTCAGGCCTCGCCAGTGGATCTCCACTGGACCGTGTATGTGAGGTCCAGGGAAGATCCTGGTCCCAGCATTTTTCCGAGTGGGCAGGTAGAATGCCCTGGGAGGCCTTTTTTTGTTTTTTGGCCTTTTTTTTTTAAATGTATTGTTTGATGCATTTTTTTCTCACTAATGAAATGAATCAAACAATCCACGAACCAAAATTAGTGGGAAAAAAACTCCCAAAAATAAACTGAAAATGAACACAAAATGTTTTCCCTTGCACATCACTGTTGACAAGTCAGAATGATCTGAATTTATTTTTCATTATTTGAAGGCAAATGATCTTCTGCCAAAGATGGGTTCACAATGTATGCAATACCATCACTGATATCATCCTGGATTACCTTAATACTACTGTTTCCAGGGGATTCAAAGGGAATGAACAACAGGTGATAGTACAAATTATCTGAGAAATTTTGCCCTTATTTAATTGTGTAGAGTTCTTCCATATAATATCTTCTATTCCTGCATCTGGTGTAGCAAGTGAGACATTGACAGTAAAATGAGTACATAAATCAATTATTTTCTTTTGGAAGTGAACAACAAAGACTGTATAGAGTGAAATGTTAGGCCCTTTTCTCATTACTTCAATTAACATTGTCTGGATGATGTGTCAATTGTTCTACAATGAAAGACAGTTGTCTACATGCTGGATTTTAGTTGAAATAAGTTATCTTACTATATATTATCAGCCATTTATATTTCTTAAACTGCAAGTGATATTGTTCTACATCCTACAGAGAATGAGATCTATGCCATCACTATCGACATCCTAGGCAACGAAGTCTGCTCTTTCTTTACTTAACTCAAACCAAGGTGCAATTCTGTCCTTTTTGAAAGGAATATTTTTTAATAGGTGCAGTTTCTTCAGTGACTTGGGTTAGAGGATTAACCAAAGATTCACTGAATCCTTAACAGTAATGGTTGACAACTGTTTTAATTTTGGGACTCATGAAAGTTAATATTGATATGGCCTCATTTTAAGACTATAATATGTTTCTCTGTTTTTAGATTATTCACTAGCTATTTTGATTGGTAAAGTTTGTTTGAAATGATCAGTCCATAATATTTCAGTACAATTTAAGCTAGGCAAACCAAGTGTGACCAGTAATTTACCGAGAATAATCTGGTCTAAAGTATGCTATGAATGTATGTTGGTTAAAACACCAATTGCTCCAGGTCAAGGTGAGTTCACTGCTTCTAGGAACTCTTCACAATGGGTGTGCAACAGGATTTGATCTGCATGGAGGACAAGATCACCAAGAACAATAGTCTTGGTAAAATTCAATCCAATTACTAATAAAGCTTTAGTGAAGAGAGAAAATTCAATTGATAAAAGACCAGGGAGCAGTAACATAAGCAAATGGCCCAGGATTTGATAATTAAAGTGAGCAGTTCATATTGCTAGTCAATGGCCAGATATAACTAAGTCAATGGTAGTGACTTCCTAGCAGCAATTAAACCCCACACCACAGTCTCCACTTTCTAGGCTGAAGCTTAGAAAATACAATGCCATTGGTCAGAAAAGGTTGGTTCAAAATCTCTGTGTCATTATCTACCAACCAAAACTGTTACACTCATTATATCAGGTTTAGCAATGGTTAAAGTATCACAAATCATGGGAGTCTTGCCTTGTATAGATCTGGCATTGATCAACAAGATATTGAGGTTCTCAGATGGAGTCTTGATAGTAGGTATGGTAACCATATAGGCTAAAGGCCACTAAACATGTCTTAAATGTATTAGGATAAAAGCCTCCATACTGGCCCTGCTCAATAATGTAGCTGATGAGAATAGGTTCACAATACATCACACTAACAATGGAAAACATAATAACTCAAACAATATAAAAGTAATTCATGGGATAGGCTATATTTCCTAATCAGTCTGAGACATCCACCAATCATCAAAATATCAAATTGGGAAGTGAGATCAAGGGTTAAGGGAAAAAAATCACATTTCAGGACACATGAAGGAGCACAAAAAGAAGTGTATTTCGATCACAGGCATGCCTTGGCACACACACCTCTGTTCCCAAGGAAGAGGAAGCCCATATGCATATTTCTCCCAGCCTTGGTGGTCAACTCTGGACATCAATAACAACTAGAGATGAACTTTGTTTTTCTGGCTCGGGTCGGGTTTCAGTTCAGGCGCTTCGTGGGAAAACTCGGATCCCAAGGATCATTTTTCGGCAAAAACGAAGCTGGAACCCGAACCCGAAATCAGAAAAATGAATTAAAAAAGAAAAAACCGAATCGGAAAAAAAAACACCCCAACCCTTCACATTTACATTTACAACCCCCCCCCACCCCACCATCCCGATCCCTCCCCAAGACTTACTAAAGGCCCTGGTGGTCCAGTGGGGTCCCGTGAGCGATCTCTCCCTCCGGGCCGTCGGGCTGTCAGGGCTGCTATGAATCAAAATGGCGCCGATGGCCTTTTGCCCTTACGATGTCACAGGGGCTACCGTTGCCATTGGTCGACCTCTGTCACATGGTAGGAGTAATGGCCGGCCGGCGCCATCTTGTGAGGTCCTCCCCAAGACTTGTCAAAAGCCCCTGGTGGTCCAGTGGAGGTCCTGGAGCGATCTCCTGCACTCGGGCCATCGGCTGCCAGTATTCAAAATGGCGCCGATAGCCTTTGCCCTTACTATGTCACAAGGGCTACCAGTGCCATTGGTCAGCCCCTGTCACATGGTAGGAGCACAAGATGGCACGTAACCCTCTGAAAGTCTGCCCCTAAACCGAAATTCGGGCCTCCCGCGGTGGGCTGAAAACGCACATCCCTATTAAGTAGTAGTAGTTGTAGTACTAGGTGATGTCAGTGAGAATTAAGGCCAGCTGGAAAGTATGTGGGGTGGGCTGATGGAGAAGAGAAGTGAATCCTAGTGGCAGATGACTCAGGCTAGCCACAGATCACCCAGCACTAGAGATGTGAATCGGAACCGGAATTGGTTCCGGTTTCGGATTCGTGGACCATCGGGAAATTATTTTTCCTGCGGTCCAATCGTTGTTTTTTTTTATCAGCTGTGCCGAGCCAATAACCCAAAAACACAGCCTGGTGCCATCTTTAAAATGGCGTGGGCCATCCAGTGCTCCTACCATGTGATAGGGGCTTGCCAATGGCACGCATACCCTGTCACATGCTAAGGGCAAAGGGCCATCGGCGCCATTTTGTTTACTGGCAGCCGATGGCCCAAGAGTGGGAGAACACTCCTGGGACCCCACTGGACCACCAGGTACCCCACCAGGTACCCCACTGGACCACCAGGTAAATTTTGGGGATCCAGAGGGTGGGGGGATTCTATAGAACTAATTTTAAAGGGTCGGGCTGTGTTTTTGTGTTACTTTTAAGTGCCCTTTCTTCCAGGCCCCCCCCCCCCCCATAACGATAAGAGAACCCACAAAATTAATCGTGGGGTTTCCTATCGCTATCGGGGACCCCTCAATATCTGACGAGATTGAAAATATCGTCTGATATTTTCAATCATCAGATAAACGATTCACATCCCTACCCAGCCCAGTGCAGCTGTCAGGCAAGGTCCAGCATCAGAGGCAGCAGACAGTGCAAGATGCAGACTTTCAGTGTCTCACCCCTGGTTCTTCATCCAAGCTCCTAATAGTTTCAGTGGGAGGCAGGACAGGTAGAGAGGAGCAGTGAACCCAGCAATGAATGACTCTGGCTGCCCACAGATCACCTGGCACAGTGAAACAAATATTTTGGGAAAATATCATGCTTACTGTATTATTCCCTCCTTATCAATTGTTTTCTAGAATTTACTACATTTTGATCTCTAAAAGTTTAGAAACCATTTTTAATCAACATTACTGTAGAGAACATTGTTGTTTCAAATCATTCAGCTATTTCTTTTTTCATACTCCATCTATTGTGACACTTCAGAACAGATTACATTCAGGTATTGTTATTTCCCTATCAGCAGAGGGCTTACAATTTTAGGGGTTCTTTTTCCAAGATGTGGGCTAGATTTACTATGGCTTTTCCTCCATGCTGTGTCTATGCTAGGTCTGCGCTAAGCATTTACTGTGCAGTAAACACCTTGTGGCAGTGTTAGCATGCAATATTTTAAATACCACATGTTATTTTACCCCTGATAATGCTGGTATGGTAATGAGCTGCTATACATGCAAAGCAACTCATTACTAGGCAATTTAATAAAAATGAATAGCATAGCTTGCTGGAAAATTACAAGCCACATTATTTTAATGAAAGTTAGCTACATCTCAGGAGCCGTAGCTAACTTTCCCTCGGAGCATCAGGATGCTAACACAGGAACTGATACTCCTAAGGATGGAAGTTAAAGGGCTAGAGATATGGGCTTAAATTGAAATGTGGCCAGCTGGCTCCATTTCTTTTCAAATGGTGCAGTGCCTGGGGTCTAGGGGTGCTCCAGACCAAACTATGTCACGGGCTGCAACAAGAAGGGCTAGGGTGGTGGACCCTGAGGCGGTGGGTGTGTTGGAAGTTGTTGGGGGTCCTTCCTTACAAAGGGGTGGGGTTGAGAAAAGGGGGAGGGACACTGGAGGAAGATGCTGAAGTGACATCACTTGGCATTATCCTCTAGACAGATGCTGCCATTTTTAAAGCACAGGGACTGAGATGGGACTGAGTGGGCATTGCTTCTGCCCTTTTCCAATGAGGATTTGGGAAGGGGGTAATTGGCAGGCTGGGCTGGGAGCTCCCTGAATTTGGCACCTTTAAATGGAGGGGAAGGACCCAGCCCTGACCCTGGCCTCAGTGTCAAGTTGGCTCCAGGCAGGCTCTAAACAGGTTGCTCAGTTTTTTGGCCCAGGTGTAGGGTTCACACTGACAAACTAACTGAATTGAAAAATACATTAAACAAAGTGAAGAAATGGAAAAAAGAAAAGAAACCCTGAAATGAAAAATATAAACCAAAACAAAAAGTTGGGGACTGCACATCCTTAGCACAGATAGAAATGGAGAGCTACAGAATAGGAGGCCAAAGTATTAATTTGAACCAACATGAGCCATTATTGCATGTTAATTATCTTGTATTAATAGTCTATGGTAATTGAATGCAAATAAGACCTATATTAAATATTGTGCATAAAAGTTATCAGAATTAAGCTAGTATTAATTTTAAAAAATTAATTATACTTCCCTGAGGTAGAGTTAAGTTTCTTGCCATAATGGCAATGTGTTTTCATTCACATCTTTTAACATACAATATTTAACTATGTATTTATAGCCAATTTTCATAATTATTCAGCTCATTACCTTTTATGTATATTTTTTTTGTTGGCGTTCACAGTAACTGGTAAAATTGGGCAATATGCCCCACCTATCTGCGTTGTCATCTTGGGTTGGTAGTCCTTAAATTTATTAAACGTTATACTTGTCAGCTGTACTCCAGCTTTCTCGGTGGGGGTGGGGGGGGGAGAATTATGAGGAGTGACTGGCTCTTCACTGTCTCTGCTACTGCCTGCCAGCTTGAAGTTTCCATGATTTCCTGCAATCTCTGGTAGCATCAGTTGTTGGGGGTCACCTATGTTGAGTTGGCAGTGATATAAACTGTCCCAGTCGGGAAAGAATATATACTGGCTGTGGGTTTGCTACTGAAAGAGGAGAAGCCAAAGAGGTTCACCCCTTGGCAAGCACCTTTGTGTATCCTTTGTGGAGCACTTAATGTGGGGGTTGAGGCAGTTCAGTTGGGATTTGCTTAATGAATTGCTGATTTCAGGAATTACTTTGGTTTTAACATCAAGAAGGGAATAAATGTTTTAAGAGGGTTTTATGCTGGAAAGGTTAATTGTTAGCTGTTCCTTGGCTAATATTCCATTTCTTATATTAAGTAATAGAGGTTTAAGCATTTTAAATTATTTTATTTATTTATTTATTTATTTATTTATGGTTTTTCTATACCGATATTCATGAATATATATCACATCAGTTTACATAGAACAAGGATAGCAAAAACTTGAGCATTGAACATTGGATATCATGGGAAAAGGAAGGAGAAGAGGAGGAAGCAATAGTTACATTGAACAAGGAGAAATAACTTGGTAGTGGGAGGAAACGGGGATACACTTCAAGATTAGGCATAGAGAAAGGAGTAAGGGGGATAACTGAAGCATAACTGAATTGTTTGATTTAGGCAAAAAACTGTCTGGCACTAAACCTTTGATATTAAGTGAGATACTGACGTGGGGCAGTGGTTATGGAAAGGCTTGTTTAAACAACTGTGTTTTTAGTTTTTTCTTAAAGGTATGGATACAGTGTAAGTCTGGAGGCATGGAGTTCCATAATGAAGGTCCAGCTAAGGAAAAGGCGCGTTCTCTGGTAGAAATGTAGTGGAACAGTTTAGGGGAAGGTATGTGGAGGAAGCCTTTGTAAGCAGATCTGACGGGTCTGTTAGATGAGTGGTACTGTAAGGAATCATTTAGCCAGTGGATGTGTTGGTTGTGAGTGCTTTGTGGATGATGGTGAGGCTCTTATGGAGTATTCTAAAGTGTATAGGGAGCCAGTGGAGATATTTGAGGATCGGTGTGATGTGCCCTTTTTTGCGGGTATTAGTGAGCAGTCTGGCCGCGGAGTTCTGAAGCATTTGGAGTGGTTTAATGGTAGTCGTAGGGAGGCCAAGGAGCAGGGAATTGCAGTAGTCAATTTTGGAAAGTAGTGTGGCTTGGAGAACAGTGCGAAAGTCGTTGGGGTGGAGAAGGGGTTTTAATCTTTTTAGAACTTGGAGTTTAAAGTTGCCGTCTTTTGTTGTAGTATTGATAAATGATTTTAGGTTCAACTGGTTGTCCAGGATGATGCTCAGATCTCTCACATGGTGGGTAGTGGTTGTGGTGGGGGGGGGGGGGGGGCTGAGGTGGTTTTGGTCAGGATGGATGATGAGTCATTCTGTTTTTGGCCGTGTTTAAGGTGAGATTGAGACTGGTAAGTAGATGGTTATAGAGTTGAGGCAGTTGTCCCAGAACTTGAGAGATTTGGAGATGGATTCAGTTATTGGGATGAGGTTTTGGACGTTGTCCGCATAGATAAAGTGAGTAAGGCCTAGGTTGGCTAGGAATTGACAAAGGAGGAGGAGGTAAATGTTGAAGAGGGTCGGGGAGAGGGAAGAACCTTGAGGGACACCTCGGATTAAATTTATGGGGGCAGATTCCTTATTACCTATACTGACTTTATAGTGTCTATTGTTAAGGAAGGATTGGAACCAGCTATGGGCAGTACCTGTAATGCCAATTTCGGTAAGGCGGTTTAGCAGTATATTGTGGTTGACCGTATCAAAAGCGGATGAGATGTCTAGTAGTGTGAGTATGTAGGATTGGCACTTATCTAAACACTTGAGGATAGTGTCAGAAAGGGATATTAGAAGTGTTTCCATGTTAAAGAATTTACGGAAACCAAATTGGGATGAGTAGAGAATGTTTTGTTTTTCCAGAAGCTGAGACAGTTGGGTGTTAACCACTCTTTCCAGGAGTTTTGCTATAAATGGCATGTTTGATTTTGGGCGGAAGTTTGCTAGGTCTCTAGTGTCCAGTTTAGGTTTCTTCAATATGGGTTTGAGGATTGCTTGCTTCAATGGTTTAGTCCATAAGATGTTTATTGTTGAACTGATTTGTATGTTTTAAAATGGTTTTATGTGGGAAGGAATGTGGGGCAGATTTTTAAAAAATACGCGAGTGCGTACATTTGTTCGCACAGCAGGCACGAACAAAAGTACGCTGGATTTTATAAGATACGCACGTAGCCGCGCGTATCTTATAAAATCCGGGTTCGGCGCGAGCAAGGGGGTGCACATTTGTGCAACCTGCGCGCGCCGAGCCCAGTGCGGCCTCGGAGGGAACTTTTCTTCGCCCTCCCCCCACCTTCCCATCCCTTCCCCTACCTAACCCACCCCCCCGGCCCTATCTAAACCCCCCCTAACTTTGCGCGCGTCGGCCGGCAGCCCTGCTCCATCCTCCGGACCTGGGGGCTGGTCCGGAAGCCTCGACCACGCCCCTGGGCTGGCACCAGGGTCGTTCCCGCCGCTGAACGACCTCCTGCAGTCAATCTCCTGCCGGCGCCATTTTCATTACGGAAAACGATTTGCGGCAGGAGATCATTTTCTGGCCCCCCGCTGGACCCCCAGGGACTTTTGGCCAGCTTGGGGGGGCCTCCTGACCCCCACAAGACTTGCCAAAAGTCCAGCGGGGGTCCGGAACGACCTCCTGCAGTCGAATCGTGTTGGTCTATGGCCGCCGCCATTTTGCGCCGCCATTTTGAAAAATGGCGCCGGCTGAAGACAACACGATTCAATTGCAGGAGGCTGTTCTGGACCGCTGCCGTTCCGGACCGCTGCTGGACCCCCAGGTAATTTAAGGTATTGGGGGGGGGGTTCGGGAGGGTGGGGGATTTAATTTAAAGGGTCGGGGGTGGGTTTTAGGGGGTTTTAGTGTGCCGGCTCACGATTTTCACGATTTTCACGATACTTTAAACACCCAAACGGCAACAATACGATTCCCTCCCCCTCCCAGCCGAAATCGATCGTTAAGACGATCGAGGACACGATTCACATCTCTAACATCTAGTATGTGTGTTGTATGTGTGTGTGTGTGTGTGTGTGTGTGTGTTTTACCACAGCTCTTTGGGAAAGGCACAGTGAATCCAAGAGACTAGATTCACTGGTTGGGTGTTTAAACAAATTTTACTGTGATAGTTCTGAAAAGAAGTGTCTAAAATAGGTGTCCAAGTACATCCAGAGACCCCGGATTTCACCAAGTCAGGATGTTAAGGTTTACTATCTCTAAGGATGAGTCCCTCAAGGCAGGGGCTGGGAACATGCTTATTCTCTATCGGTTGGCCTGGGATCACCTAACGATGACTGCATTCAATACCATAGTACCTGTGGTCCACGATGAAGACTAAAGTCCAACTTGGGAATGTCCTGTGTCCCAGCAATGGAAACTCCATTGCAGGTGTCCTGGTTATTTTTTCTGATTCTCTCTCTCTTTCACTTCTCTTCAAAAGATAGAGCAATGACTCCCTGTCAATGCTAAACTGGAGACCTAACAAGTAGGAATCCAAAATACCCTTCCACTATCTAGACTGGATTAGCCCCTCCATCTGCCTCATGGTCTCTCAAATCCAGTCCACTTATAAGGAGGTGCTGAATAGAATGGTTTGCCCCTTTATAGCTCTGTATCCAAGGCTAGGAACTAGGACCATCTAGTGGAAACCACTGGGGATCTGTACATAATAAAAAGAAAACACATAGAATGGCATTGTTTGACATTTACCTTTTTCATTTTGTAGAGGACCCTGATGAGAGGCATGCTGGTCCTGCACCTAGAGGTCCACAAAGACCAAACTGCACCTTGCAAGTCATGCATGACACCTCAGATGAAAAAAGCAAGGGAGAGGGAGCACCTGTGGTATAGTGGTAGAGGAGGAGAAGGAGCAGCCGGAAGAGGAAGAGCAGGAGGATCCAATAGCTGATCTCCTAGATAGTGGCCCACAGGACAGCAGTTCATCTGACCAGTGGCAAGACCATCAAGACAAACTGCTGGCAGGTCAGGTAGAGAGGCTGTTGATACAGCAAAGCAGCAACCTCTTGGAGTAAATACTTGGCCTCCAGGATGTAGTGAGGCAGGAAGCGCAGGGCCTCCATGACACCATCAAAGAGGAAATGCAGTGTATGCAGCACATGATATGGGCTTTTTGCCAGGCCTCAGAGGCCCAAACTGCAACTTGGAAGGAGAGGCTGCAGAGGATGTCCCATTCTAGCTGCAGCCACCAGCAGATCCAAGGCATTTTATGTGGCCCTGGATGTAGTTCTCTCCACCTTACAGTGCACCATGAGCATAGACGAGACATCCCCATGCTGAAGGTGTTCCTGTGCCCCATCCACTTGTACCTCAGCCTGCAACATCATGTGCCTGGATGCCAGTTCTCCAAGCACAAGGTCTACCTGCACCACCTGTCATGCTGCTGCCTCCACCACCACCAGCACAACAGCCTATGCTGCCTCCAGATTAACCTTCCTATAGCTAATTTATAAGGGCCCAATATTCAAAGAATATCCGATTAGCTAAGGAGGTAATATTAAAAAGAGTTACACACGTAAATGTAACCTACTATTGTAGTAATTTTAAAAAGCCCATTTATATGGGTAAATTGCATTTATATGTGCAAAACCCAGTTTAATGCATGTAAATGCTTTTCAAAATCAGGCCCTATGTTTAGCCAGATAAACTTATCCAGCTAACTTAACTGAGATATTCAGTAGCATGGCTGCATTGCTGAACATACCCAGATAAGTTTGAAGCTAGCTGGATACGTTTACATTTAGCCAGATAAGTTTGAATATCAGCACTTACCAGGCTGTCTAATTTACTAAGGCTTTTCTCTCATTTTGAGGTCCATATTCAAAAGCATTTAGCCAGTTAACTCAGACGTTAGCAGGCTAAATCAATATCTGGGCACATAACCGGCCAAATTCTAGCTGGCTAATAAGTTAGGGGGCTAGAATGTATCGGTATAAGTTAGGGCATTCTGGAGGCATAATTGGGAGGAATTTAGTTAGCTGGCTAAGTTAACCAGCTAATTCTAAGCATTATCGGGCAAAAGAGGTGTTCTAAAGTTAGACGGATAAACTATTGAATATGCCTTCAAAGCTAGCCAGGAAAGTTTATCCAGCTAACTTTGCTATCCGACTGTATCATCATCTCTATGTGTCTATGAGAAAAATGCTTAGTAAATGATACCCTAAATTAACCAGATAAGTAATTGTTTTCCATTAAACCCCCCTCCTACCTATCACTTAGCTGGCCAACTACTTAACCAGATAAGTTGTTATCTGTCCAAATGACAGCTGCTCAGCATAGCCAGCTGTTCATCTGCAATCACTTAGCGGATACTGCCATCACTTAACTGGATAAATAGCCACTTATCTGGCTAAAAGCACTGAAAATCAGGGCATAGATGTAATAATTGATAACATATGTATTGCCATGCTTAAATTATGTTTTCTCTATTTAGAAAATGTATTTATTATAATTTCCATTTTTGGACTAGATAGAAGTGTTGTCTACACTGCAAGTTTTGCTTCTCCTCTTATTCAATCCCCTTCCCCACCTTTGTTCCTGAAGTTTATAATCCAAACTTAAATTACGTGTGAAAAAAACTACCTGGTCTCCACCTCAACCACCCCAGTACATAGACATAGAAATATCTTGCCTTCTTCTTTGGAGAAGGAAAGGTACTTAGACTCTCACTAGCTTGCCTATTACTATATAAGTAATGTTCACACATGTGGTCCGAGTGTGAAGAAGCATTGAGCTCGCACCATTTTCACAATGATCAATAGTCAGGAGGTAAGCATCTCTCCTTCTTGCTTGTTGAGAGATATGAGGAATATGAGTATCTGGGGTTTTGCAGTAGCCTTGTTGTGTTTGGAAAGAGCACTGTTTAGAAAATGAGCAGGTTTTTGTTGTGTCATAGGATGAAGAGATCAGAGTCAAAACAACCTTGTTATTCTGACTACTTGTAGGCAGGTGGACTTATTGTTTTGGCAGGGAGGTGGAATGGGGTTGCCAAAGAAGGTTATCTGTTGACCTTGTCATGCAGAGTCAATTTGCTAATTTATCATGTGACTGCATTCCTCTTAGAAGTGTAAACTTTCTAATATGTCATAAGAAATGTAATGCATTTTTATGCATAGTATGATATGAGCTGAGAATCTCATCATCTCCCTCACTTAAATAATTAGTATGCTGTTTGTTTTCT
The DNA here is from genome assembly GCF_901001135.1 of Rhinatrema bivittatum. Classification (NCBI taxonomy): domain Eukaryota; kingdom Metazoa; phylum Chordata; class Amphibia; order Gymnophiona; family Rhinatrematidae; genus Rhinatrema; species Rhinatrema bivittatum. The sequence goes on along the minus strand of NC_042617.1, from coordinate 407,499,720 downwards.
GATCCACAAGGCAGCAGTAAATGTTCTGGTGCACCATCAACTTAAGCAGTTGCGCCTATAAACAAGGAGCTGAGGAACAGACAGATAAGGCTGGGTGGGATTAGGTGGACTGATTTTCCAAGGTATTTTAGGTCCCCCAGAGTCATAGAGTGCCTATGGCCAATATAGCCGCGACCATAGGCATTGCTACCAAAAGTCGGCATAATGCTGCCATGTGCAATGAGAGCAGTAAGACTGCTGGGTCCTCAGCAAGAGAAAAAACAGCGCATCCCCATAAAAATCGACACTATGTTCGGCGCAGTCTTAGTAAGTGGAAAAGCAGAGTGGCTCCACTGGCAACGCTGCTGATTCTAGCAGGTCCATGCTGCTTTTCCACTTAATAAGGCCACGCTTACCATGCCATCAATTTCAGTGGGGCCATACTGCTTCTGAGGAGGAGAAGAACACCCTGCCCTGCCAGAAGTAGTCCAATTTAGAGCTGGCTCTGCCCCATGGCTGAAGAAGGAGACTACTGCTACCTGCTTCATCAAGGAGGAAGTGAGAGAAAGCATGTGTGCATGTGTGTGGAAGAGTGAGAGATCCTGTGTGCATGTGTGTGGGAGAGTGAGAGATCTTATATGCATGTGTGTGGGAGAGTGAGAGAGATCATGTGTTCATGTGTGTGGGAGAGTGAGAGAGAGCATGTATGTGGGAGATTGAGACAGAGCATATATGCTAGTATGTGGGTGAGTGAGAGAGAGGATGTGTGTGGGAGAATGAAAGAGAGCATATGTGCATGTGTGTGGGAGAGTAAGAGAGAGCATGTGTGTATGTATGTGGGGGAGTGAGAGAGAGAATATGTGTGTATGAGAGGATGCATGTATGTGCACAACTAACCCAGTTACTCTCTGCCTGCTAATCCATGACAATTTAAGGGTATCTGGTAATCAAAAGTTCAAAGGTATGGAAAAAGGAGACATTTTTAAAATGCTTATTTTAATTGTTGGATGTTATTTGATGTGTCTGTTTTGAAATATATTTATTTATTTTTATATGAGTTTTTAATTATTGAATGTTATTCTATTCATTAAGGGGATAATTTTCAAAAGGAGTTACGCATGTAAATGTAACCACTATTGTAGCCATTTTCAAATGCCATTTACTCGAGTAAAGTGCACTTACGTGAGAAAATCCTATAGGCAATTTAATGGCATATATTGTAGCACTTTTCAAAAGCCCCCTTACTCGAGAAAAGTGCATTTACTTGAGTAAATCCCAGTTTTAATTGAGTAAATGCTTTTCAAAATCAGGCCCTAATTGTTTTTAATTATTCTTTTTATAGGTATGGTTCTACTAATGTTATTTTATGAGGAATGGTAATGTTTCTGTTTTCTATATTGTTGCAGTGCATACAGAATTTGGCTTGGTGTGGTTTCCAATTCAGTTTTTGTCTGTATATTTTTATTTATACTGTATTATTTATTCTTGCATTTGAAGATCTATCTTTGTTTTGCAAATGTATCTGAAGTGAGTTATTCCATTAGTGTGTAGTTTCTATGTAGGGAACTACAGCAGCTTGGCTTGTTTTGTTTTCCTAATAAGGGGTGTATTACTATTTTAGGCCTGGTATATATTTGTGGTATTAACTTTTGTAGGTAGGGTTGTTGCTGTTTGAGTGCTGGCAGTTAGTGCTGTTTTAATATAGAAATTATTTTTTCTTGTGGCTCTCTGAAGATCATGCTCATGCCCAAGATGCATTAAAGTAGGCCTAATACCATATACGATCCAAGTGTTTCTTGCTTTTTTGCAGAGTTTTCTGATTGGCACCACAGCAGTGATGAAAATATAATATACATATTGTAAGTGATATTTTTACCTCAGAAAACTGTGCTTTGAATGTTCATTTTCATGTAAAATCTATTATAAATGCATATATTTGTATTGTGTGTGAGGAGGGTGTGGTGGGGAAGGGAGTGCAGTGCTGTAGTTTTCCTAGGGCATCTAATACCTTTGCACTGGCCATGAGCATTACTGTATAGACATTTAACAGAGTGTCCCGACTCATGATATCATATGTTGTATAATGGGGAAGGGATCCGTTTTTTACTTGGCCTTAGATGCCAAATGACCTGACTACAGCTCTGTGGTTCCCAGAATATCCCCAGCTTCTTGGATACAACAAGTGAATTCTGAGTGCCACAGTGAATCTTTTTAAGGGACAAACATTGAATTTTTATTGTTCGTCTACAAGTAAAATGTTACCTTCTAGAAATCTAAACAAAATACCATGTCTCCCCAATTGGTTCAACAGGTCAACATTTTTTTTCACAAAATAGTTTAGAAATGCTTTTCAAATACCCATTTTTATTCTTGAAATCTATAAATGCCACGTTTAACCACTGCTTGATATTTTAGACTAGTAGAGCTGCCAATTGATGCACAACAGTGTCCAGCAAACATGACAGCTTGAAATAAAAAATATGCCCTCAGTGTCTGAGCCAGAAACAACTCATTATAGTAGTGCTTGAAAGAGAAGAAGTAAATGTCAGTCCTACACACTATAGAGAGTAGAAAATCATCTTAAATCTGTAAACAGGAGCTGAGAATTCTTTTCCCTTTTCTTCTAATAGATATAGAGGCAGATATTTAAAAAAAGCCAAGCTCCTAAATTTAGGCCTCTAAATTACGTCCCTATGTTAGGCATCTATTTTCAACTGAACTTTTGTCCCTAAGTTTTCAGCTGAATATTCACATAAATTTAGGGACCTAAAAGTTATGAACCTAAATTTAGGACTGCTATTTATTTTCCTAGATTTAGGAGTGTAAATTAGGTGCCTAGTTCTAAAAATCAGTGCTTAGTACCTAACTTTGTTTCCCAGCCCTATCTCTGCCCTCCAAGAAATCTATTTTTAGGCTCTTAAATTTAAGAGCCAAATGAATCTTGGAGTCTAAATTTAGGTACTCAGTTCTAATAAATTTTCAAAAGGCTAATTTACAAGCCCAACTCCAAAATTTAGAAGCCTAAACACTTTTAAAATTGAACCTAATGAGACTGCATTTGGAGATATTTGATTTTTTTGGTGTGATTGGTTGGATAGTTTTGATTAATATGAACAATGTAAAAGTTTGTTATGAGGTGCAGACCTTGAGAAGAAACATTGGGCAAGGACAAAACTGGGTTCTTTAAAGGCTAATTCCATTGAGCTATAGAAATGACTCATGTGGTGTCAAAAGCTTATATACTACTAAATATTTTGATTAGCTTGTGTTATTCTAATGAACGGTATCATGACCAACAAAGAGTCCAAAATTTACTATGAAATATTTCCACTGTATTTTCATTGATTTATACCAGTATTTGTAAAGGTTTAACTATGAATTGAATGTCAATGTAAATATAGTATTGTCCACCTTTAGCTTTCTCACAAATAAGTCTGAAATACAGTCCATCTGAACTGAAAATGCATGACTGAATGTAACTCAAATGGAATGCATTTCAAACTTTCTTGTGTGAAAGTTAAACAAGCACTGCTCCACTAGTCACGGATACCGAAGTCAGTTAAATCGACTCTGAGAAACTTCACTCTAATACAGTAGTTTATATGGATGCACAGAGAATTGCATTTTTAACCACTAACTTTTGGAATAATTCATTTTAACAGGAATCATGATACAAAGTTCAAATCCAACAGATTTTAGAGCCAGCAGATACAGGTCTACATTCCCTCTTTGGCTTCCCACAGCCCACCCTTCAAAGAAAAAAACAATTAGATTTCCATACAATACATAGTAACATGGCAGATGGTGACAGAAAACAACTAGCTAGACCATCCAGTGTCTTTCAGTCATTCCTCTTCACACTGTTAAGAATACATTCCAGCTGCAGCTACAGTGTGACTCTTGTTGGAGGGATATTACTTCTCATCCAAGACATATTCTATTGCATTTTTTTCTTTGTACTCCATCTTCAGGTCAGTAAGAATTCAGGATGCCCTATTTAATTCTCCCTGGCATCTTTCCTTTCCCTTTCCATGTCTAACCACAAAGCTTTGTAATAATCTAAATAACTAATAATGATGATGCCTGAACATCCAGTCTTCTAGGTCACTGACCTTTCTGGAAGGTTCCATCATGCTACCAAATTACTGGACCGATCTGGTTGACATGAGGCATGCATAAACTGCCAGACAGTCCCAATTATGAGGTGCATTTTAAAAGCTGAATGATGCAATAATTAGGGGATGCATGAAGAAGTCGGGCTCGCATGCTGAGTGGATTTTAAAAGCCACAAAGATGCGCACGTATCTCCCACAGAGCGCACGTCTCGACAGTTTTCAAAAAGGAGCGGGACATGGACATGGGCTTTTCGGGGCCTGAACCTAAAATATAAGCATAAATACTAACGCGACCTGGCATGCACCGGGACTGCACGTTGCATAACTTTACTTCTAATAGGGATGCTGTGTAAGTTAAAATTTAAACAAAAGTAGGCAGATTTGCGGGGTTTTACGGGTCTAGGATAACTGGGGGGAGTGAACGCTATCAAAACAGGAGGGTTTGAAGGATCTATCTCTTAACTAGATGAACTGGGATGAACTGGTAAAACAGGGAAAGGTATCGCATGAGCCCCTTTTAAAATCCACTGATTTACACGGCAGAAGTGGGATTTGGCACATGTGCTCGAGGTCAGGCTATTTTACAACATGCACACATATGCATACATATGTTATAAAATGACCGCATACCTGGGTATGGCCGATGTATGTGCACAAATGTGCATATTCACGCTGGTTTCAAAGTTACCTTCTATAAGCTAGATTTTAGAAGACTCACTGATTTTATAACATGCGCGCATCACCGTGCGCATGTTATAAAATTAAGATATCTGTGTGCATATATATGCACGTGCCAATTTTATATCAGCGTGCACATGTGTGGATGGGTTGCGACTCGCGCGTGCAAAGGGATGAATTTAAAAAAAACTCACGGCGACACAAACGGTGCATTCCCAGTTCCATAACTTCCTTACCTACTCTCCACCCTTTTCCCCTCTCCTCCCCGACCTCAAAAATCCCTCTTCTTACTTTTTTTTATTTGTTTTAAAACTTACTTGCTCTGATGCGGTGCAGTAAGTTCTGCGCCCTGGTGAGCTACCAGCACGACCTTCCCCGGACAGGGCCTAAGGGCCGCTATCCCAGCTGGCTCCCACCCTGCCCCTACCTTGCCCAGACCCCGCCCCCAGCCCACCCCTTTCAAAGAGCCTGGCACTTCCGTGCATACTGGGAAATACGCGCGTGGCCGGGCCATTTTCAAAATGCACTCGGTGCATGAATTGCTGCGCGGATCTAACCGTATTTGCGCATGCCAGACTTTTAAAATGTAGCCGTTTGTAGAAGGACTTCTACTTATTATTATACTTGACGCCTATTAGATAGAATCAGAAGCTAAAATGAATTGGTTCCTAACTTCTATTCCAAATTATGCCACTTAGCTTACATTACCTCACTTTATTCAATAATTCAGAGTACCATTTCCAAAAAACTCTCTCTATTATACAGTATTGCCAAAAGAAAGGAACATATTAATGCATGATAAACAAGGACCTGTAAACAAAGAGAGGCAGTGAATGAGGTTAAATGCACAAAGAAATTAATTTTCTATATTCATTTAATCTTAATGCTTAGATGTTAATGCTTTATAGATGGAAATGTTTAAACGACAATCCAAATGTTTATGAGACCACAATAAAGTTCATACTACAATATTCATCAGTCTTATCTCTAAAAAGAAACCACATCTCTCTAAAAGAAACCACATCAGCCACAGTCCACATACTTAGTTTAATAGCAGATTGTATTCTGCCACCCCCCACCCCCACCCCTTTCCCCCAAACAAAGTCTGTAAAAGACTTTCAAGCCAAAATATCCCTGGGCCTTTCAGCCAAAAATCTTGTGGCATTTGGCTCTGGACAGTGTTTTACTATATATTAGAATGTTAATATCAATCAACTTTGCTTTCTTCTTGTTGAGTGCCTGTTAATATGCTACCTCCCTTGCTAAAATGATTGCAGAATATGCTAATAGAACAGAAGGTTTTCAAAGCAAGTTGACAATACTTTTCAGCCCTCTACAATGAGCATTTATTTCTAATACTTGCAGTATATACAGTGTGAAGAGATAAACCACAGACAAAACTTGAAGAGTATAATGGAGCATGTGAATGCTTAAGTGTTGGAAAGTGTGCCGTGCTGTGTTCTGAGGTCTCCACAGTAAGGGACTGGTGATGTCTCATCTGCTATCAATCTATCTTTGTAACAGCGAGGGAACCAAAGAACAAATGTGTCCGTGGAAGCTAAGTGCTAGTTGCCAGAAAAACCAAGCTAAAGAATTCAGCTAACAAACCTGTAAGATAGAGAAATGAACTGAACCAAAATTCTGTACTGCCAGTACAAGAACATTCAGAGAAGGATTCTGGGAAGCATGCATCCAGCCAATCAGGAAAGGGAGACAGAGACTGGGAGATGTTCTGAGCAGGCAGCCAGCCAGCTAGCTAATCAGGAAAAGGAGGCAGACACTGGAGAGCTTGGGTGGCAAGGATATATGGTCAATTGGAGGTAGAGTAAATGGCACTAAAACAAAAAGAGGTCAAATAACTATCTTTCAAAAGTTTTTCACATACACACGCAAAAATCTTAGCACCAGGATAAATTCTTACATATTACTAATTTTTCTGAATTTTTCATAGGTGACCTTCATAACGCCCTGCAGTATCTTTGGGCATTGCTGCTCCATTCATTATACTGCTAAAGGGCCATTTTTAATCATTGGTCTTGCACAATTTCAGTTTTTTCTTTTTTGTCTTTTTTCAGATTATAATAAAACTCAATGTTATATCGTAGGCAGAAGCTTCTCAAGAATATTAAATATTCGCCAGTACTTAATATTTCCCTTAAGATGACGGAATTCTGTTCCGCTCTGTTCAGATGTATGTATTTCCTTTGGGGAGATAGCAGAGCTCAGTCCAACGTGATCACGTTTTGCGTTCCAGCTGCCTCAGGGACCTCTCTCTCTCTGGTATCAGATTTACATCACCGGTTCTCCGGGTTCCAAAGGGATTTTTCTTTTTTCACAATTTCATTTCATGTTATTTCTGCAACAACAAGACATATCATCGCAACCACTTTGACGGGGTTTTTCTTATTTACTCACTTTCCAGGTATAAACTTACTCCTCCGCGGGTGTTACCATTACAGCCCCGCGGCTTTAGAGCTACCTCCTACTGTACTGCTTGTCTGAGTCTCACTTTTATACGCATGCTCGCCATTTGAAAAACCCTGTCAAAGTGGTTGCGATGATATGTCTTGTTGTTGCAGAAATAACATGAAATGAAATTGTAAAAAAAGAAAAATCCCATTGGAACCCGGAGTACCGGTGATGTAAATCTGATATCAGAGAGGTCCCTGAGGCAGCTGGGACGCGAAACGTGATCACGTTGGACCAAGCTCTGCTATCTCCCCAAAGTAAATACATACATCTGAACAGAGCGGAACAGAATTCTGTCATCTTAAGGGATGCTGGGCTTGATGGACCCTTGGTCTGACCCAGTATGGCATTTTCTTATGAAGTACTAAGTACCGGCGAATATTTAATATTCTTGAGAAGCTTCTGCTTACGATATAACATTGAGTTTTATTATAATCTGAAAAAAGACAAAAAAGAAAAAACTGAAATTGTGCATGACCAGTGATTAAAAATGGCCGTTTAGCAGTATAATGAATAGAGCAGCAATGCCCAAAGATACTGCAGGGCGTTATGAAGGTCACTTATAAAAAATACAGAAAAATTAGTAATATGTAAGAATTTATCCAGGTGCTAAGATTTTTGCATGTGTATGTGAAAAAATTTTGAAAGATAGTTATTTGATGTCATTTTTTAATATTTCATCAGTACAATCGTCAAAAATGTTTTAAAAAAAGAGTATTTACCTAGTTACTAAAACAAAAAGGCAATAAATGTCCTTAAGAAAAAGAACACAGGAAAAATTACTCAATTTGGAGGCTCACCTTGAACTCTCTCTGCTTCATAGGTGACTCTGAATCAAATCCCATCCTAAACTGTTCAGCCAGGAGCCTCTATTAAACCCAAATCCCTGTCAGAATTAGGCATTCCTGAATCCACAATAGGTGTAAGCCTGTTACTTACTGACCAATGGCAGAACACAGAACCAGCCTTCTAGCATACAGGGACCGAAGCAATAAAGTCTCTTAACGCTAACCCAATCGGTTTTCGTGACTGCTGTACGCCAGTGACGAAAACCAACGCCGGGTTTATCGGCGTCAGTTTTCCTTACCGGCGAACAGACATGAAAATCGATGCCAATAAACTGGTTTTCAGCAGCGAACGGTTGTCATGAAAACCAACGCCAGGTTTATCAGTGTCGGTTTTCATGGCTGTCCACCGGTAAGGTAAATGAACGCCGATAAGCTCGGCATCGGTTTTTGTGATGGGTCCAACTGTCAATTTTTTTTTGTTTTCTTTTATTTTTCATCTTTTTTTGATGCACACACCTATTAATGCCTGCTCCTGGCAGGCGTTAATAGATGACAGTTAAATGTGCGTCCAAGACGCCATTTTGATTTTGCATCGGGAGTGAATGCCTAATAGCCTCATTCACATGCATTTGCATGTGATAAGCGCTATTAGATTCACTCCGCGTTGGACGCGCATTGAAGATGCACTAATCCCCTTATTGCATCAGGGGATTGATTAGCGCCTATTCTACCCATGTCTGACTGCAGGTTAACAGTGCACTTGGCTCAGCACACCTTATTGCATCGGCCCCATAGTTTGAAAGACGGTTGTCTCCCAACATTTGGCTGTCAAGGTGAGTCCAGTCTATGGGAAGTACTCGCAACATTTGGCTGTCAAGTGAATCCAGTCTAGGAGAAAGTAAAGTTCTGGTACCAGGTCAGAGCTCTTCAAAAACAGACTGACAAATGTGTGATGCATGTTCAATTCTGGTGTGGGAATATTTTGCATTCTATTTGATCTCAAGTCATGGTGCCTAACTGCAGCTGACACCTCAGAGGCATTCTTTAAGGATGACTTGATAATAGGTACTGAATAATTGCTGATTGCACTGTTGTAATCCATACAGAGACTTACTAACTTTGATTCCCTATTCTGATATTGAGCACATAAACACGAAAGATATGCCATACCAGGTCAGACCAGGGGTCCATCAAGCCCAGTATCCTGTTTCCAACAGTGGCCAATCTACATCACAAGTACCTGGCAAGTATCCAAATATTAACAGACCCCATGCTACTAATGCCAGCAACAAGCAGTGGCTATTAGAGATGTGAATCGTGAGATCGATCATCTTAACGATCGATTTTGGCTGGGGGGAGGGGGAGGGAATCGGATTGTCGCGGTTTTGTTTTTTTTTTAAATCGTGTAAATTGTAAATCAGGGGAGGGCGGGAAAACCGGCACACTAAAACAACACTAAAATGGCGCCGGCGGTATGGCCATTTTGCAATACGGCAATATGATTTGAGTGCAGGAGGTCACTTCCGGACCCCCGCTGGACTTTTGGCAAGTCTTGTGGGGGTCAGGAGGCCCCCCCAAGCTGGCCAAAAGTCCCTGCGGGGCCAGCAGGGGTCCGGGAGCGATCTACTGCGCTCGTGACGTCGGGGGACAGGAACCAAAGGTAGTGCCGGCGCCATTTATATTAACGCACCCATGGCCCGAGAGTGGAAGATCACACCGGGGACCCCCACTGGACCCCAGGTAATTTAAGACATTTTGGGGGGGTTCGGGAGGGTGGGGGATTTATTTTAAAGGGTCAGGGTGGGTTTTAGTGTTGTTTTAGTGTGCCAGTTTTCCTGCCCTCCCCCTTCCCCTCCCCCTTCCCCCGATTTACGATTTTTGACGATAAATCGGGGGAATTCCTATTGCATATCGCCTCTAATGATGTTTGACGATTTAAAATATATCGGACGATATTTTAAATCGTCAAAAAACGATTCACATCCCTTGTGGCTATTCCCTATTGATTAATAGCAGATAATAGACTTCTCCTTCAGAAACTTATCCAAACCTTTTTTAAACCCAGCTATACTAGCCGCTTAATCATATCCTCTCACAATGAATTCCAGAGCTTAATTGTGCATTGAGTGAAAAAGAATTTTCTCCAATTTGTTTTAAATGTGCTACTTGTTAACTTCATGGAGTGCCCCCTTGTCCCTGTATAAACCAAGCAAGTAAATAACCATTTCACATTTACCTGTTCAAGTCCTTTAATGATTTTGTAGACCTCATCATTTCCCCCTTCAGTCCTCTGTTCTCCAAGCTGAACAGCCTAATCTCTTTAGCAATTCCTCAAAGGGGATCCATTCCATACTCTTTATCATTTTGTTCACCCTTCTCTGTACTTTCTCCAGTGCAACTATATCTTTTTTGAGATGCAGCAAACAGAACTGCACACAGTATTCAAAGTGAAGTCTAACCATTGAGTGATACAGAGGAATTATGACATGCTCTGTTTTATTTGTCATTCCCTTCCTAATAATTCCTAACATTCTGTTTGATTTTTTGAACACAGCATACTGAGCCAACGATTTCAATGAAATACCATTTATAAGCTCTGATCTTTTTCCTGGGTGGTAACCACTAAAATGGAACCTAACATTGTGTAGCTACAGCATGAGTTATTTTTCCCTATATGTACCACCTTGTGTTATGACTTGTAGATGTGTGGGCCCTGGGCCGATGTGAGAGATGGTACCACCCACAGGGAGGAGCCCTGTGAGCCTCACTGTTGGGAGGCGCAGTCTCAGTGGACGTCAGACACAGCTGTGGAATAGAGTCTTTATTATAAAAGTAGAAAGGCACAGCCTGCGGAGTGGGGGGGGGGGGGTGCAGGAGGAGGAGATAAGGTCTGAGAAGGGGTACACCCAGAGAGAATGCCTCAGAATTGAATATCCGATAATGGTCTACAGAGCAGGGTACATCAAAGTAGACTCTCCGAAGTGGTGATGCAATAGTGGCCTGCAGCACAGGGTACACTGAGGGATTCCTCACTCAGACACGATGTAGTAGTGACCCGGGTACGGGTACACCGACGAGGAACCTATAGCGATGATGTGGCAATGACCTGCAGCGCAGGGTACACCAAGGCGGTTCTTCACTAGAGCTGGCACAGTATTGGCCCGAGTCCCAGGGTACACTGGAGAAGTTTCTGTAGCGATGACGTGGCAATGGCCTGCAGCGCAGGGTACACTGAGGTGGCTCCTCACTAGTGCTGATACAGTAGTGGCCCGAGGTATGGGGTACACCGGAGAGGATCTCACAGTAAAGCTGGTTCAGTAGTAGTCTGTGGAGTCAGGTTACTCACAGATAAATAGTTCCAGAAAAGGTCCCGGGGTACGGGAACAGACTGCAATCCAAGGCAGAAGGCCCTCCAAGGAGCAGATAAGCAGAGACAAGGAAGGGCCCCTGAGGAGGGGGTACCCAGAGCGTCTCACGCTGAAATGCAGGAACTGGAACAGGAAGTCATTACGTGAGAAGCGGATTCAGCAATGAGGGAACTCCTTGCTAACTCGTTGATAGGCAGGGCCAGGCATCTTAAGTACATTGCTGCAAAACTCTATCATATTCTCTCTTAAAAACAAACATTCACACTACTGTAGCTCTGGTTGAGGTTATAATAAATGCTTAACAGTCTTCCATTTTAACCTACAGCAATAATGCCTTGGATATTTGTTTCTTGGATTCCAATGGATTCATTCATTTATGTGTAAAGCCACTAGGGTTTACTAGCAAGTAAACTGGGAATTTTATAGCAATGGGAGATGCAAGTTATGTTTCGAGTTCATATGGATTGACAGAAAGATCTCTCTCCTAAAGAGGTGGGTCAGTGGTATAGAACTATAACTTGACTCAAAAAGTGAGTAAACCCCAGGATTTACATGTGCGGGCCTTTGAAAATCTGCCCATAACTGATTTCACCACATCCTCTGTCAACAAATTCCACTATTTGTGTGCTGAGTAATAAAACTATTTTCTCCAGTTTGTTTCTCTTTGAAAGGGTAAATACCATTCTGTATGTACCCGTTCCACTCCACTCAGTATTTTGTACATCTCTATCATATCCCCCCTCAGCCGTCTCTTCCCCAGGCTGAACAGCCCTAACCACTTTAGCCTTTCCCCATGGGGAGGCTTTCCATCCCCTTTATTATTTTGGTTGCCCTTCTTTGTACCTTTTCAGGTTCCACTAAACCTTTTTAAGATAGGGTGATCAGAATTGCATACAATTCTCAAGGTGCAGTCACACCATGGATCAATATAGAGGCATTATTAGAAACTTAGAAGCACGAGAGCAAAAAAAGACAATTTGACCTATCTAGTCTGTCCATCCACAGCAACTATTCAGCTTAACAATCCCTACCTCTCTCTCTCTCAAAGATTCTCTATGTTTATCCCATGCTTTTTTTAACTCAGATACTATCCCTATCTCAGCACTTTCAAGGGGAAGATTTTGCATGCGTCCATGATCCTCTCTGTAAATTTCCTTACATTGCTCCTGAGTCTACCCCCTTTTACCCTCATCCCATGACACCTTGTTCTATAGTTTCTTTTCCATTAAAAGAGGCCCATCTTTACTGCATTGAAAACTTGAAGGCATTTAAATGTCTCCATCATATCTCTTCTATCTTGCCTTTCATCTAGGGTATACAGATTTAAATCTTTAAGTCTATCCCTATATGCTTTAGAACGAAGATTGATGACCATTTTACTAGCCACTCCTACCAGTTTATATATTATTAAAGGCGCAATCTTCAAACCTGTACTCTGTATTCCAAATGAAGTCTCACCGGGGCCTTATACTGGGGCAATATCACCTCCTTTTTCTGCTGGTCATTCCTCTCCTTATGCAGCCAAATATCTTTATAGCTTTTCCCATCAACTTATTCACCTGTGTGGCCATATTAAGATAATCAGGTATGATCACCCCAGAACTTGCTCTTCTTTCATGCTTAGAAGAATGTCATTCCCTATACAATACCACTCCCTTGGGTTATTGCAGTTCAAATGCATGATTCTGCAATTTGTAACATTAAATCACAATACTGAGCCACGTTTATCAAAGTATTGACTCTAACACAATGGCTCCAAGATCCTCTTCCTGAATGGTGATTCCTAATATGAAACCCAGCATTGTATTCTTATAGCTTGGATTATTCTTCCCTATATGCATCACTTTGTATTTGTTGATGACTGCAAGCTTCACGCATGAGGGCTTTCTCTGTCATTGGATCAACCTTATGGAATGCTTTTTTACTTGAAATCTGAGAGATTACTGATTACAAGTTTTTTAGAAAGAAGCTCAAAGCTTATTACTTTCAGCAATCCTTCATTTGAAGCTTTACATAAGAAAATAAGAACATGCCATACTGCGTGAGACCAAGGGTCCATCACGCCTAGCATCCTGTTTCCAATAGTGGCCAATCCAGGCTAAAAGAACCTGACAAGTACCCAAAATCTAAGTCTATCCCATGCTATTGATGCTAGTAATAGCAGTGGCTATTTTCTAAGTCAACTTGGTTAATAGCAGGTAATGGACTTCTCCTCCAAGAACTTATCCAAACCTTTTTTAAACCTAGCTACACTAACTGCACTAACCACATCCTCTGGCAACAAATTCTAGAGTTTAATTGTGCATTGAGTGAAAAAGAACTTCCTCTGATTAGTTTTAAATGTGATAAATGTGCTGTGTGTATTTATAGTTTACTGTTGGAATAATTTTTATGTTTTTATATTGTATGGTTATTCTGTATAGGTGGTTTATAAAAAACCTGTACATAAATAAATGTAATCTGCCATTTATATACTATATCAGAAAGTTGAAAAATTTTGTGTCATCTGTAAATCTGATCACCTTACTCATCACTCCCCTTTCAGATCATTTATAAACAGATTAACAAACACTGGTCCCAGAACAGATCCCTCTGGCACACTGGAATTTATCTTTCTCCACTGAGACAAATGACTATGCAGTCCTAATTTCTATTTCCTAATTGTTAGCTAGTTACCAATTCACAATGGGATATTGCCTCCTAGCATATGCCTTTTCAGTTGATACTCACGAAACTTTCATGAGAGACTTTTTCGAATGCCTTCTGAAAATTCAGATGCATTATCTCAAGTAGATCACCCCTCTACACATGCTTATTAACCCCCTTCCAAAAATTCTAACAGATTTATAAGTCACTAGGGATGTGAATCGTTTTAGGACGATTAAAATTATCGTCCGATAATTTTAATATCGTCTTAAACCGTTATGGAACACAATACAATAGAGATTCTAACGATTTATCGTTATAAATCATTAGAATCGTGAGCCGGCACACTAAAACCCCCTAAAACCCACCCCGACCCTTTAAATTAAATCCCCCACCCTCCCGAACCCCCCCCCCAAATGACTTAAATAACCTGCGGGTCCAGCGGCGGTCCGGAACGGCAGCGGTCCGGAACGGGCTCCTGCTACTGAATCTTGTTGTCTTCAGCCGGCGCCATTTTCCAAAATGGCGCCGAAAAATGGCGGCGGCCATAGACGAACACGATTGGACGGCAGGAGGTCCTTCCGGACCCCCGCTGGACTTTTGGCAAGTCTTGTGGGGGTCAGGAGGCCCCCCCCCAAGCTGGCCAAAAATTCCTGGAGGTCCAGCGGGGGTCAGGGAGCGATTTCCCGCCGCAAATCGTTTTCGTACGGAAAATGGCGCCGGCAGGAGATCGACTGCAGGAGGTCGTTCAGCGAGGGTTCCGGCGCCTCGCTGAACGACCTCCTGCAGTCGATCTCCTGCCGGCGCCATTTTCCGTACGAAAACGATTCGCGGCGGGAAATCGCTCCCTGACCCCCGCTGGACCTCCAGGAACTTTTGGCCAGCTTGGGGGGGCCTCCTGACCCCCACAAGACTTGCCAAAAGTCCAGCGGGGGTCCGGAAGGACCTCCTGCCATCCAATCGTGTTCGTCTATGGCCGCCGCCATTTTTCGGCGCCATTTTGGAAAATGGCGCCGGCTGAAGACAACAAGATTCAGTAGCAGGAGCCCGTTCCGGACCGCTGCCGTTCCGGACCGCCACTGGACCCGCAGGTTATTTAAGTCATTTGTGGGGGGGTTCGGGAGGGTGGGGGATTAAATTTAAAGGGTCGGGGGTGGGTTTTAGGGGGTTTTAATGTGCCGGTTTTGCGATTTTACGTTTTTTCGATTTTTCACGATTTTTCACGATTTTTCACGATATTTTACCCCCCCAAACGGCAACAATACAATTCCCTCCCCCTCCCAGCCGAAATCGATCGTTAAGACGATCGAGGACACGATTCACATCTCTATAAGTCACTACGTCCCTTTTCTAAATCCATTTTGGCTCTGCCTCTTTAGTCTGTGTCTATCCAGATGGCTAGTAATTTTGTTCTTCAGAATAGCTTATAGCATTTTGCCCAAATCTAATGTTAGGTTCACCAGCCTGTAGTTTCCCAGATCATTCCTACATGAGCTCTCAAATTAACTGCTAATTATCACCTCAATACTTGCATTGTGCCAAAAAGAGTTTTCTTCTGGAGTTGATAAGATACAATATAAGAACTTAAGAACATAAGACGTTGCCATACTGGGTCAGATTGAGGATCCATCAAACCCAGCATCCTGTTTCCAATAGTGGCCAATCCAGGATGCAACTACCTGGTAAGTACCGAAACATTAAATAAATCCCATACTACTAATATAATATATGGGCTTCATATTTACTGTAGGTGAGCCTGGAAACTCCTTTTAATCAGGCTGGTGGGTCTATTTCTGAAATTTTTGCCACATTTTCTTAGTTTCTGATTGCATCTTTTGATATTTGGGGATTGCCTCTCTTTCCAAATGTTGTATGGTATAATCACTTGGAACCAACACTTCTTCTAGTAATGCTGTTCTTATGTTTTTCTCCTTCAGCACAATGTCTGATTTTCCTGCACAAAGCTTTTTATCATTTGTAATAGGAATGTCCGAAGCAATCTCAATTTCATTATTCTGTACAATTCTCTCAGGGTCATGATCCCAGTGCTTTTCTAATACAGTGATGTTATTGTTTACCCAGTTTCCAGTAGATGAGCTGTGCTACCTTATTATTAGGGGAGTGCATTCATTTACAACAAATGCACAGAATACAATAAATGAGGCTATTTTCAGCTCATTTTGAACTGAACAATTAAAAAATGGCCTCATGAAAATACCTAAAACAGTTTGGGTATTTTTGTTGTCATAGTAAAAAATAAATACATAAAAATGGGCCTCCTCTGGTCCTGGAAGAACCCCCACCCCATCCCGCTACAATTGAACATATGACTTGGCCTGCTCAGGGCCAGTGAGGGTCACCAGAGACACTCCAATCCCTATTACCATGACTACAATTTAACTGAATCTGGGACCCAAGACCCTTGGCCTCTCAAGGCCTGACCAATTGCTGTTAAAATCTGGTGAGGTTGGGGCCCTCCTTCCTCAGCCCTCACTTACCACTTCCCACAGTTCTTGAAAAATTCTTACTCCTACCCCAGTGTAATTCTTACTCCTACCCCAGTGTAAGTGAGGGGGACCCTTGCTGCTGTGATGAGGTTGATACAGCCTATAGTATGGGGTGAGCCTCGTCAGGTCAGGTTTTCTGCTAGGAGACTAGTCTAGATTTTCACCTTTACCAGCCTCTTTACCTCCAGGTTGAGCCCTTGAGATCTGGGGGCTGGCAGGACTTAGGCAAGAGTCTCTCAGAGAATGGGGTAGACAATAGTCTAGGGTCTGGCAAGGTTCAGAGGCAGGCACCAAGCAAACAAGATAAATGTCTACATCGGCAATCAAGAGTAGTCAGTATCCAGACAAGGGGTCAATTCCAGTGGTCAATCTGAAGAGTAGTCAAGGATGAGGCAGGACAGGCTGGAGAGATGAGGCAAGACTGGGCGAGGCAGGGCAAGCTGGATGGATGAGGCAAGGCTGGACGAATGCAACACGCACTACACTAGATAGGAGGACCTGTTGTTAAGGCAAGGTAGGGATGTCTGCTAGGCCCTTTTATAGGGCTGGAGATGATTAGGTCATCTCTGGGTGCTGCGGTGTTTTCCCACCATGTCCCTTTAAGGATTGAGGTGTCGGGTGTATGTGCACCTATGCAGGGAGCTGGAAGCAGTGGTTCTGGCAGTGTCCTGCTGTGCGAGGGAAGAATGTCAGAATCTGCCGCTGAAGAGGGACTTAAGTGCTGGCAGCATTGGAGTGAATGTGGCTGCTTGCGGGGATGTCCCACAAGATGTCAAATGTAACAGTATCCCCCTCTTAAGCCCCTCCTTAAGATCCTGGGCTTTGGTTTCTGGGTAAAGTGACAATGAAATTCTATAACCAATAGGGGAGCTTAAAGATTGATTGTGGGCTCACAGGAGTTCTTCTCAGGTCCATAATTTTTCCAGGCTATGAGATATTCTTCCAGCTTATTTTGAAGTCTGCAGGTGTCCAGGATTTCTTGCACCTCATAACTGGAAAGTAACAAGGACAATTCTGGGATTCTGATAATGGTTAGTATTTTCTCTGGTTAGATTTAATTTCTGGTCTGATGGTAGAATATATAATATTTTGCTTCTATAGCTACTGTTTCTCCTGTCTCTCCCAGTATTATACAATTCTTTCCCTGCTCATATTTTTGTAGGAAGTATTTTGATTTTCTCTGTCAGCTCTGAGAAATGTGCATCTCTTATGTCTATGCATTTTGCACAGTACAGGAGAAAATGCATTTCTGTTTTTCTTTCTCGGGAGTTACACTGCACACACAGTCTGACTTCTTGGGGTTTTCATTTCAATTTTTGTTTACTCTTTTTTATTTCAAGTTTGTACTCATTTATTCTGTATTTGGGTCTGTATGTTCTGCACACGTGACTGAAGTGAGTTATTTTACTAGTGTGTTGTTTCTCTGTAGGAATCAATAGTGTTACAATTCCCTGTTACAAAGTACCTGCTCCTATCTCCCAGCACCAGGCCCGGGCTGTGGCCTCCTCTCCTCAGCTATGGTGGGTGGCTGCTGCCGTGGCCCTGCTGCCTCCTGACTCCCAGGCTTGGTCCCGGACTGCTCCGCTCTTTCGCCTCCGCGGCAGGGAGGTGCCGCCACTCCAACCTCCACACGGGCTACCCTCAAGTCATGGCAAGGGGATGCCACCATGCCGTCCACACCGCCGCAGCCATCCTCCTTGGCCCCTGCTTCTAAGCACGTGCGCATGCTGTCGTCAGGGATTTAAAGGTGCTGCGGTGGGAAAAGCTCCCGCGGCCCCTAGTGATGACGTCTCCAGCTCTGAGTATATAAGGCAAGCTCTGACAGTCAGAGCTTGCCTTGGCAGTGGATCTCCTCACTCTAGTCTGCTTGAGTTCCAGAGTTGCTGTTTCAGTTCCTCTGTTTCTGTACCTGCACCTGTCTCCAATTCCTGCCTCTGCTCTGGATCCCCTTGCTCCGGTTCCTGCTTGTTCTCCTTCCTCCCTCGGACGGACCTTGGCTCTCGACCCGGACTGCTTCCTGACCACGCTCTCTGCCACCTGCCTCTGACCTCTGGCCAGACCTGACCATGCTCTTTCCCACCTGCCTCTGACCTCTGGACTGGACCTGAACACGCTCTCTGCCACCTGCCTTTGACCTCTGGACTGGATCTGCCTTCGCCTTTGTCCCTGGCCTCGGGCTTCTCCCTTGTCTGCCTCCGTGCTCTCTCGCCAAGTTCCTGGGATCATCCACGCAGAGGCCCACCTAAGACCAGCCAGCCCTGGCACTCAAGGGCTCAACCTGAAGGGAATATGGGCTGGTAGTGGCAAAGCTACCGCTGGCCTCTGCTTCCCATCTGGCCTCACCACCCAATGCTGGGGACCTATGGGGGTTTCCCCCACAGGTGGTTCCAACACCACCTTGGGCCAAGGGTCCACAATCGCCACAAATAGAAGTCCACCTTGTTATTTTTCCAGTTTTTACCTCTCATTAGGAGGTGTATTGTAGTTCTAGAACCTGTTCGAATATTTGTAGTGCTGCCTTTTCATAGGGAGGGTTTTGTTGTTTGAGTCTTGGGAGGTAGTGTTGTTTTGGTATGAAAGGTATGAATGGATTCTTTTTCAATACCAAAACATGTCAAGTTTTAAATGTCCCGTCCCCCCCCAAACTGAGCATATACATCTTATCTAGGTAAGTCATTACCCAGTTAAATTTACCTGGATAAAAAGAGCATTACTAAAACTTATCCGGGTAATACCAATATTCAAAGCTACTTGGATACATTTAGCTGGATAAGTCTAGTCAGATTAATCACTGTCCTCAAGTTATCCTGTAACTTTAGGCAGGTATATTCAGCTGCAGCCTTATCCGACTAAATGCTCCTTCATACCAGTGTAAAGCAATGCATATAAAGGTGCCTGAGTAACTTTACCACTCAGCAGTCCACTGAATATGGACCTCATAGCTGCTGAGTGCATTCTTTGTATGGTTCTTTATTTATAAAGTAGTGGATGGACTTTATGCTGCTATTACTGAGGTGAAATATAGACCCAATGTCTCATAACATGATAATATATACAGGAAATAAGTACATGTCATGTATAGATGTAAGTAGAGTTTACCTTCATACGATAGGACCCCGAAGTGGTTCTACTATCGTGTCTATGAGCCAACAGTGGCTTCTAATCATTAGGTAACTCTACAAGGATGGTTCAATATTGTTATAGTCCACAATTGCTGCACTTATCTCATATTGACTCAGTCTGTCTCGAGCTGCCCGACACCACGGTGTTTCGGAGCAACGGCTCCTTCTTCAAGGGCGTCCCGCCCTTGAAGAAGGAGCCGTTGCTCCGAAACACCGTGGTGTCGGGCAGCTCGAGACAGACTGAGTCAATATGAGATAAGTGCAGCAATTGTGGACTATAACAATATTGAACCATCCTTGTAGAGTTACCTAATGATTAGAAGCCACTGTTGGCTCATAGACACGATAGTAGAACCACTTCGGGGTCCTATCGTATGAAGGTAAACTCTACTTACATCTATACATGACATGCTATTACTGAGGTGACATCCGGATTCAAACTTTCTTTTTGTGTATGATGAGTAGTAAGCGCAAATGTCCAAGTTCTGCTCTCTACCCATTTTGGGGGGAGTTTCTGTGGATACAGAATATCTGTACCACAGGGTAATTGGACATTCAGGATTTCTATTAGGGTTCTGTCATATTCTGTATAGTTTTAGATTAATGGTAGACCCCAAAATTCACTCCCAACTAAGAAGATTGTTTTAATGATGCTCTCAAATTATTTTAAAAATAGTTTTATTGCATATAAATAAGTCCATTTTCTCGTAGTGCATTTAAAGCTGATTTAATGTTCATGGATGCACTTAGTGTCAGGCCAAGGCATGCATGGTCTGTGATATATGATAGTCCCCTTCTTTGTTATTTATGCAAAAAGTTAATTTGTGTTATACATTGTTTGCCTTTTTCTGGAAAATCATAATTTTTATCTTTTACAGATACATTAGTAGGGCCCATGATTTGCAGTAGAAAAGCCACCAGGTTAAGATTTCCTTGCTAATAATTTTTCAAACTTGTTTTAATTGAAAAAGGAAAACTCCTAATAGGGCACATAACATATTGAGAGGCTCTGACCCTGTTTGGATGGGTACTAAGGGTCAGACTCTTCTTTTTTTTTCAGGTCCCTCTCTACCTCCTTTCAGTAGCAGCCATAGCAGTGAGAGCCAGCTCCTGCTCCTGCTGCTTTCCTTTCACTGGCCTGATACTTCTTGCTGTGGTTGCATCTCTGCTACAGCAGAAATCAAAGGGAAGTGCTCCTGCTGTACTTCTTAGGACCCCCCCCCCCCCCCCCACACACACACACACACACACACTCGTCCCCAGTTATCTAAAGCTTGTTTTCCTGGCAGGAGAACTTGTCTTCCTTCCTCTTGCTGTCTGTTGTCTCTCCCCACCTGCCACTAGCTTTACTATAACTTGTACCATGGAAGCATTTAACATTTAAATAAAAGAACGTGGGGTCAGCCTTGAACATGCCACAATGACTGGGGTTACAACCCTCTCCCTGACCTCAAATGGCTTGGGCTATTACAGCCCCTCTTCAGCCAGTACTGATGTCATCCACTCCTCCAGCTATGAGGAGGAAATCTCAAAAGCATACATAGAATATCTTGTCCCCATCTGAGAGGAAACATTTAATTGTGTTACTCTTTCACATATTTACAGTAGGACTTACCAGCATGAAGTATTTTCATTAATACTATCATGAGGGGCTCACTGCCAGCTTCTGACAGACCAATTTCTCAGGGAAAACACAACACAGGAGAGAAATATGAAATCAGAAGAGTTTTATGCTGCCTTACAAAAAAAACATAGTGTTGAACAGCATCACCAAGGAATGTTTCCCAGAGCACCAACAAATCTCTCTCAAAGCAGCTTCTTTGAATAGTTTCTTAGAAACACAATATCCCTGAGTTATATTCACAATCACCACTTTCCTGTTGCAGCTTAGGAGTAGATTCTGTAGCAAGAAAGAAAAAAGTCGGAGGCAAAGTTTCTGAAATTCTACAGAAATTCTGTCTCACTTTTGCATACATTTGCATAGTGTTTACTAATGAAGATGTTGGGGAGATACAAGTTCCAGAAATGGTTTTCATGGATGATGAGTCAGATGAACTGAACCAAATCTCTGTGAACCTGGAAGATGTAGTAGGCCAGATTGACAAACTAAAGAGTAGAAAATCACTTGGACTGGATGGTATGCATCCTAGGGTTCTGAAGGAACTAAAAAAATTAATTTCAGATCTCTTAGTTAAAATTTGTAAACTATCATTAAAATCATCCATTGTACCTGAAGACTGGAGGGTGGCCAAAATAACCCCAATATTTAAAAAGGGCTTCTAAAAAAACTAAAAAGTCATGGAATAGGAGGTGATGTCCTTTTGTGGATTACAGAGAGTAGGATTAAATGGTCAATTTTTTCAGCGGAAAAGGGTAAGCACCGGAATGCCTCAGGGATCTGTACTTGGACCTGTGCTTTTCAATATATTTATAAATGTTCTGGAAAGGAATACGATGAGTGAGATTATCAAATTTTCAGATGATACAAAATTATTCAGACTAGTTAAATCACAAGCAGATTGTGATACATTGCAGGAGGACATTGTGAGACTGGAAGATTGGGCATCCAAATGGCAGATGAAATTTAATGTGGAGAAGTGCAAGGTGTTGCATATAGGGAAAAATAACCCTTGCTGTAGTTACACAATGTTAGGTTCCATATTAGGAGCTACCACCCAGGAAAAAGATCTAGGCATCATAATGGATAATACTTTGAAATAGTTGGCTCAGTGTGCTGCAGCAGTCAAAAAAGTAAACAGAATGTTAGGAATTATGAGGAAGGGAATGGTTAACAAATTGGAAAATGACATAATGCCTCTGTATAACTCCATGGTGAAACCGCACCTTGAATACTGTGTACAATTCTGGTCTCTGCATCTCAAAAAAAGATATAGTTGTGATGGAGAATGTACTGAAAAGGATGACCAAAATGATAAAGGGGATGGAAAAGCTTCCCTATGAGGAAAGGCTGAAAAGGTTAGGGTTGTTCAGCTTGGAGAAGAGACTGCTGAGGGGGGATATGATAGAGGTCTTTAAAATCACGATGGATCTTTAATGAGCAGATGTGAATCAGTTATTTACACTTTTGAATAATAGAAGGACTAGGGGGCACTCCATAAACTTAGCAAGTAGCACATTTAAGACTAAGGGCCTCATTTTCCAAGCCGCTCGCACGCGATAAGGGACCTTTCACACGCGAAAAGTCCCTTATTGCGTGCGATACCAGGATGGGGGCGGGGTTGGACAGAGTCGGCCCTGGAAGAGGAGGAGTCGTGGCATCCCTGGGGCCGACTCTGCTCCGATGCCGCGGACAGCGAAAAGGTAAGTGCCTTTTCACTGCCTATTTCACTCCCAATAGCTACACCTCCTATGGTGGCGCTATTGGGTGCGAAACTGGCAGCGATCGCACCGCGACGGTGTGATCGCTGCCGGCTAGTGCAGGCCCGCCCCCCGTTTCAGCCCCCCGCCCCTCATCTTCTAAAGTATCGCAGGCCTGTGATACTTTAGAAAATGAGGCCCTAATTCTTAATTCTTTTTCACTCAACACACAATTAAGCTCTGGAATTTGTTGCCAGAGGATGTGGTTAGTGCAGTTAGTGGAGCTGGCTTTAAAAAAGGTTTAGATAAATTCTTGGAGGAGAAGTCCATTAACTGCTATTAATCAAGTTGACTTAGGGAATGGCTTCTGCTATTACTAGCTACAGTAACATGGGATCTTCTTAGTGTTTGGGTTCTTGCCAGGTTCCTGTGGCCTGATTTGGCTTCTGTTGGAAACAGGATGTTGGGCTTGATGGACCCTTGGTCTGACCCAGCATGGCATTTTCTTATGTTCTTATGTACCTTAAATAAAGCAGTTTTTCAAACTTGTGTAAATGGATAATGTATTTTATTCTTTTTGGGGGTTAATGGTATTAGTGATCAGTTAGGGGAAGGGAAGCGAATGAGAGGTAGAGGGGTTCTCAAAGATGCTAGGGGTGATGGGAGTAGATAAATTTTGATTTAACTATGTAATAAATAAATCTACATTTTGTAAGAGGAAGCATGGAAGAGAAAGAAATGGAAAAGAGAACTGAAGAGGAGGAGCAGAGGGATAGCAAATGGTAAAGAAAGAGGGGGAATCTCAGAGGTAGAAGAGGAGAAAGAGGAGGAATCAAGGAAGGGAAATGAAAAAGGAAAGAGGAGGAAATGGTGAGACAGGGTACATCCTGTCTCTTACCTCCCCTCATCAGTTCATGGGTGAAACTTGGCCCGAGTCAGGCATTCTGTCACATGATCAATAAAAATGTCTTCCCTAGACACCGATTCACTTCTGTTTTGTTTGCATTTCTGCTATATTGGATCAGCTTCCATGCTGTTTTTTGGCCTCATCAGTTCATACCTCCTCCCCTATCACTTATTTCCTCTAACCTCCTCTCTCACATAAACCCCACACTCCACACTAGTTATACCTTCATTCGCACACACCCCATACCACAGCACCACTTATCCCAACTCTCTTTCACATTCCCATTGTGATCCTCTCTCACACACACATCTCACACATCCCTAACATTGATCTTTTACTTTTTCATTCATATCCATCTTTGATTTCCTTCTTTATCACAGACAACCCATACCCTCTCCACTCCTTATCTTCTCTCTGTCAAACATATCCCACACACTGCCACTGATGGTTCCCTCTTTTAAACACATAGGGGCGGATTTTAAGAGCCCTGCTCGCCTAAATCCGCCCAAAACCGGGCGGATTTAGGCGAGCAGGACCCTGCGCGCCGGTGAGCCTATTCTACATAGGCCTACCGGCTCGCGCAGAGCCCCGGGACTCGCGTAAGTCCCGGGGTTTTCGGAGGGGGGCGTGCTGGTGCGGGGCCGAGCGCCGCGCCGTTTTCGGGGCGTGTCGGCAGTGTTTTGGGGGCGGGCCCGGGGGCGTGGTTATGGCCCAGGGCGGTCCGGGGGCGTGGCCGCGCCTTCCGTACCCGCCCCCAGGTCGCGTCCCGGCGCGCTAGGGGCCCGCTGGTGCGCGGGGATTTACGTCTCCCTCCGGGAGGCGTAAATCCCCCGACAAAGGTAAGGGGGGGGTTTAGACAGGGCCGGGGGGGGGTGGGTTAGGTAGAGGAAGGGAGGGGAAGGTGAGGGGAGGGCATTAGAGGATTCCCTCCAAGACCGCTCCGATTTCGGAGCGGCCTTGGAGGGAACGGGGGTAGGCTGCGCGGCTCGGCGCGCGCCGGCTATACGTAATCGATAGCCTTGCGCGCGCCGATCCAGGATTTTAGCGGATACACGTGACTACGCGCGTATCTACTAAAATCCCACGTACTTTTGCTTGCGCCTGATGCGCCAGCAAAAGTACACGAACGCGCCGTGTTTGAAAATCTACCCCATAGCCTACACATTCCATAAAACTTAAACCTTGTTTCTCACAGATGTCTTCTCCTCCACTTCTGATCCCCTCTCTCACATATATATATCTCATATCCTCTATTGATGATATCCTTTCATACCATAAAACCCTTGCTAATCTTCTCTCTCATTCTCTCCAATTTCTCTCTGACAGTAATCTACTCACTGATTCTCTCTCAAAGCTACCACTTCTACTGACTCTCTCTTACACTCACTTGCCAATTTCCTTGGTCACCATCTACCTACCACTTAACATTTTTCATCCTACTTAACCTAAGCCAATCTCCTCCCAGTAAACCCCCCTACATCATGGATATAGTTTGGAAGAGTTTGGAAGGAGGAGGAAGAGGAAAGGGGCAGTGCCTCAACTTGTTCCCTCCTCCTCTGTTGCCTGGAAACACAGTGTTTCTTGGAATTGGAATGCCATGTGGTTCAAAGCATGACTATGGTTCCTTGAAGCAGAGGAGAATAATGTGGTCTGAGACACCACCCCCCATTTTTCTCTTCCTCCTGCCAGCCTAAGTTCAGCATCAACAGACCAGAGGGCTAGAGATGTTCCCTCACTGCTTCGATCCAGTCTCTAGCTTCCCAAGATCCTTGAGAACCAAGCAAACTGCATGGTCACAATCATGGAATCTCGGTACACCAGAGCCCCAGATAATACTGCGCTCTACCTCCCTCACTTTCCATGCTTCTCTGAGTGAATTCAGCAAGGAATATTTCTCAAAGTAAAAATCCCCAAGTGCTTTGTTGCAATTCACATTTATATTTGAACTGAGAGAATACTTAGTCCACTTGGATTATCATCTGGCAATTTGAGGCACTGCCAAGAACAGTCATTAAAACCATAGAGAACAACTGTCAAACAAGTTGAAACTAGAATGAGATGTATTTTCCCAGTGAAATTCTTCACTATTTCATCACCTATACTAGAGACTTAAAAAAAAAAAAAGAAAAAAACATGCAGACTGTTATTCTTAGGTAATTAAAAAGTAAATGAAATTGAATACTAAGTCTTTTGAGTACTAGAAATTGTAATCAGTGTAATACAATTTTTTATGACAAATTGCTGAAGTAGTATTATCTATTAATCTTTATTCAGCTGGTTATCAAGCTTTCAATATAGTCTCATTATCTGAGGACAAAATGTAAAAAATTATAAAGGGCCTGACTTATCAAAGCTTTACCATGGAGAATTTGAACAACATGTTTTCTTATCTTTCTGTAACCTTTTCTTTAATTTTGCCATTGTCTTGGATTTTTTTAAAGGTTTATATTCAGTGGGTGCTTAACTTCAGAAGTACTCATATATCTTCCAATCCGCACAAACCCAGATGATTTTCAAACACAAAGCAGAGCATACTTTGCCTTTCAAGACTGACTTAATGATAGCAGTAGTATTATAATTTGTAAGGCACTTTCAAGATGTTTATAGCACTATACTGAGGAACATAATGGGCAGTCCCTACTCATTAGAGCTTTCAATCTAATAAAGACAATAAGGCTTTACCAGAAAAATCAATAACTTTGAATTAAATTATGCAGTTAAATGTTTGAGTTCTGAGGAATGATGATATGAACTGTACATGATAATACTATGCCTACTATATATGTGCATTCTTTTTTATAATTATCACTTTATTAATTGTATTATTTATTACACTCAATAATTATAGAAACTAATGAATTGACAGACAAGAAAAGTAAATCATACATCAATTAGATACAAATCATTATCAAGCCCAGATACATTTGGGGAGAGTATAGTAGTCAATCAAAAAGAGACAAAGAAATAAACAGGATTCAAGAGCTTATTATTCTTATCAGCCAGATACCCTCTCTAGATTTTTTTAAAAAACCCCAAAAAAACCCTCTTATCCACTGTCCCTAGACTTGTTGGTAATGTTTCTAGATACAGACATTAGTTTGATAAGTAATCAAACACTTACATGGAAATTTAAGAAAGAAAGTAGCTCCTAGAGCCAACATGTTTTGCTTTAACAATAGGAATTGTTTCCTCTGTTTTTGAGTTGATCAGGTAATGTAAAAAAAAAATTATATTTTTTGGCCACAAAAAGAAAACCTGTGTTCTTATAATATTTTTAGAAAACAAGGTACTTATCTTGTTCAGAACAGAAAGAAACAAATAGAGTAGCCCCAGTTGATGTACTAACAATAGGGGCCTCTACGAAATAATCTTTTTAAATGAAATGCATGGGAGTATAGTTTACAACATGTTTCCAAAACATATCTTGGAAAGTCTGTTTTCTATGTGGCTAAAAAGTATGTACATTTTGAAAATACATGTTTAGTTTTAGGCTACTGAAAATTCACTTATTTAGTGTCTGCCAATCTATCCACAAAGTTCCTTTTATGGCAAGCATAGATCTTGACTAAACATTTGAAAATTTATCCCAAAGAGTACTGAATGACTTCTATTGGTTATCATTATTTTTGAAACATTATGACATGCAGTCTATATGCCAAACTCCTTGCAGACTAAAACACACCTGTAACTTTCATACAATAGGGAAAACAAGATTTTCATTTTTTTTAAACCCTCTAATATCAGTACAAGAAATATTGTGATAAATGAATAATAGTATGATAATTTCAATCTGAATACCTGTGTATTCTCTGTTTCTGTATGATGATGGAGTTGACAAATGCTTATTTTTAGTATACTAGTTTTTGACTGAATAATGATACTCTGGAAGTGTGATAGAGATCCCTTTGTTGAAATTGCTAAATATAACAACATTTAAGCTGCAAAATATTGTTCAACTTAAATTTTAACTAGTAAAAAAAGATACATGAAAAGCCGCAATTTTATGATGTCATCACTATGATGACATATTTGTATTATGCAGATTGTTTCATTCTTTATATTTTCTATTTTGACTAGTTTGAATTGATAACTTGATTACTGTAATTTGAACAGTATTTCAGCTAAAACCAACTTATAAATGTTAGGAATGTTCTTATTTACCAAACATCCCTTTTTGTGTGTGATACCTTTGGAAAATGACCACCTTAGATGGTTAAGGGTTTAAAGGGGTATTAAAGGAAGATAAGGTCATGGTAAAAAGACTGAATTAATTCTTTGCTTCTATGCTTACTGAAGAGGATGTTGGGGAGATACCTGTGCCAGACATTGTATTCAATGGTTATCATTCAAAAGAACTGATACAAATCATTGTGAAGCTGGAAGATGTAATTAACAAGATTGGCAAACTAAGGAGTAGCAAATCACCCAGACCAGATGGCATATATCCCAGAGTTCTGAAATAACTCAGAAATGAAATTTCAATTCTGTTACTGTTAGTGCGTAACCTATCGGTGAGATCATCCACGGTGCCTAAAGACTAGAGGGGGACTAATATAGCCCTGATCATTAAAAAAGGCCCGGGGGGGGGGGGGGATCCAGAAATCTATAGACCAGCAAGTCTGACTTCAGTGCTAGAAAAAATATTGTAAACTAGAATACATAAAAGACATGGTTTAAATGGAAAGAGCCAGCATGGATTTAAACAAGGGAAATCTTGCTTCACCAATCTGTAAACATTTTTTGAAGGAGTTAATAAACATGGATAATGGTGAGCTGATGAATATAGTATAATTTGATTTTCTGAAGGCATTTGACAAAGTGCTCCATGAGAGATTCCTGAGAACATCATTACAAACTCACAAGATAAGAGGCAATATCCTAATGTGGATTGTAAACTGGCTAAAAGATAGGAAACAGAGGATATGATTTAATGGTCAGTTTTCTCAGTGGAGAAGAGTATAGAGTGCCTCAGGAATCTGTACTGGGACTGATGCTTTTTAATATATTTATAAATTATCTGGAAATGGGAATGATGAGTTAACTGATTAAATTTCCAGACGACACAAAATTATTCAGTCGTTAAATCACAAGCAGACTGTGAAAAATTGCAGGAGGGCACTGGAAGACTGGGCATTTAAATGGCAGATTAAATTTAATATTGACAAGTTCAAAATGATGCACATGGGGAAAAGTAACTCACTGTAGAAACATGATGCTAGATTCCATAGTAGGGATTACTGAGTAGGGAAAAGGACCTGGGCATCATAGTGACAATACATTGAAATCTTTAGTTCAATGTGCGGCAAAGATCAAAAAAGCAAACAGAATGTTAGGAATTATTAGGAAAGGAATGGAGAATAATACAGTGAATGCCATAATTTCTCTGTCTCATTCCATGGTGAGGCCACATATAGAGTACTGCATAAAATTCTGCTTGATGCATCTCAAAAAAGAAATATTTGCTTTGGAAAGGTACAGAAAAGGGCAACCAAAATGATAAAGGGGATGAAACAACTCCCCTATGAGGAAAGATTATAGTGATTAGAGCTGTTCATCTTGGAGAAGAGATGGCTGAAGGGGGGATAAAATAGAAGTCTATAAAATCATGAGTGGAATAGAATGGGTAAATTTAAATCAGTTATTTACTTTTTAAAAAATACAAAGATTAGGGGACACTTCACACATTCAAAACCAATAGGAAAAATATCTTTATCACTCAACTCACAATTAAGCTCTGGAATTCATTACCAGAGAATCTGGTTAAGGCAGTAAGCAGAGACAGATTTAAAAAAGGTTTGGACAAATTCCTAGAGGAGAAATCAATAAACTGTTATTAACCTAGTAGACTTAAGAAATAGCCACTACTTCTCACTGCGCAATAGCAACATGGGATCTCTTTACTGTTTGGTATCTTGCTATTTACTGTTTGTGATGTGGATCAGCCACTATTGGAATGAGGATATTGGGCTTGAACCCTAAGACCAACCCAGTATGGCAAATTCTTATGTACTTATATTCAAGGTTTTAGCAAAGTGGCTGGTCATGTCTGCTCCCTTATGGGTCTGGGCTTTTATTCCCCTGACGAGGGGAACTACCTTCTCCCTTGGTTTCCCTCATGATTGTCCTTTAAGGTGGACCAGCTGTATAACTGGACTTGGTCTTTTAAGGTATTCTAGAGGTCTAACCTATATACCCCTTCAATACCCTCCCCCCTCAGCTCAAGCTTCTTGGTTTGAGTGCCTGTATCTATCAGGGATACCTCTTTCGAGAGGAAATCAGCATTTATGTTTTCCTTTCCTGTCTTATGTGATACTTGGAAGGAAACAGTTGTAGGGCTAGAAACCACCTCATAACCCACCTATTTGTTTCTAATAATTTAGACTAGGGGCTAGTGGCCAATCACCAGAATGAACTTGTGTGCCAGCTGGTCATAGTTTTCAAGACCTACTTTATGGCCAATGCCTATTTCTCAACCACTGAATAGTGCTGCTCCCTGGGTTATGAATGCCACAAGATGCTCATGTGATTCTCTTTTGGGGGGCCAGTACTACCCCTAAACCCACCTCTGAGGCACCTGTCTGGGTACTGTTAGTCAAGGCTCATTAAAACAGGCTTTGAGCATAGTATCTTCTTCATCTTTTGGAAGGTTTCTTTTGATTCTGTGGATCAATTAACCCTCTCTGGCTCCTTCTTTCACAGCCAGAAGTTTAAGGGTTCAGCCTTATCAGCAAAATTTGGAATGAACCTTTTAGCCAAATAACTTGACATGAATGAAATATTGAACAATTTATAAGAAAAACAATTATCAATTTTTTGAACAAACTTAAATGCAATCAGTTCTAGTGAGACCTCAAAAAGGGGACTGTCAAAATACAAGAAACAAACATAAGCAATGACCAGAATTTCAATAATATCCGCTACATTTTTGCTTTTATAAACACTTTTAGCAAAAATTATAAGGTAACAGTTATGGGGCTCACTCTATTTTGCAAAAACCCTTCCAGTTGGTCTGGATCAAAAAGCATATATTTAAGAGAACCTAATTTTACTAAACATTTACATGGATACTGCAAAAGAAATGTGGTGCCTATTTCTAACACACGCTGTTTCTTTTGTAGAAAAGCTTTCCGCCTCATCTGGGTGATTTTTGCAAGATCAGGAAAAATTGCAAGCTGATAGCCATTAAAACCTTTTTTCTATGGCATAGAAAATTTTATCAGGTTCCAGAGCAATCACACCAATTAAGTGGCGTGGACCTCAATATCTACTTGGGAACCCTGAAGTAAATCAGTTAAATTCTCTAAAACATTAGGTTGTGCAGGAGAATTACTCAAGTTTTCATTGGATCTAGAGGCAATATAAAAAGCCTGAGTAATAGGGGGAATGGCTTCCTGTGATACCTTAAGTACCTCCACATAGAATTTCCTTAACATTTCAATAGGCGAAATAATTAATGACTTAGGAAAATTTAAAATTCTTAAATTCAACCTTCTAGAATTATTTTCTAAAGATTCTAATCTACACTGATTAAATTCTTGCCCTCTAATCAGAGCCATATCACTTTTTCCTAAAATTACACACTGTTTTTCCAACTTACATAAACGTTCTGTATTATTCTTAATAACTATATCATGCCCCAGAACCATAGGTTGAATAGAGCCAGCAGCTTTAGAAATATTTTCAATTTTACTCCCAAGAGAAACTTCTAGACCTTTAATTGCTGTCCAAAGTGTTTCCAAGGTTATCTGTGTTGGTTTCTCAGGCAATTTAGAAGAAACTCTCAGAGGGGATATAGTCAGAGGTTTAGAAGCATCAAACATTGCCTGATGACCTAATATAGCAGGTCCCCCCCCCCCCCCCCATAGGAGAGACCTATAAAGCTCAATTTGGCTGTAACTGGTCCTCCTGTGAGCTTCCTAACAGCACAGAGTCCCAATTAGGTGGCAGGTGCAGATCAGGGCTTAGGGAGGTGGAATTCCCTGAAGTAGAAGGCAGAGTAGCCCCAATGCCCATTCTGAGCATCCCTGAAGGTGGACTGGTCCCTAATGGTTGCATAAACCCGTCGATGGTTGGCTGGGACATTGGAGGGAGAGGAACTGTGGGGTTGGAAGGGAACACATTAACATTCCCTTTCCTCTTCTTCCCCATACAAATTCTACAGGTTTAAGCACAGTAGAAAAACAAAAGAGGAGAGAGAGGAGCACTTACTTAGAAGGTGGACTTGTAGTAACTAGAAGAGGCAGTCTGAGATTCAAGGCAGTCTTAATAGCTGTTCAGATTAGGAGGAGAAAAAAAGAAGGAAAGAAAGCCACGCGCCTTTTGGAGACCAGCTTTGGTGATGCGCCAGCGGTGGCTGCGCGCCACTGCAGGGCTGTTTTTAAGGCCCCTCTGATGTCCTGCGCTGATGATGTCAAAGCACTGGGCCATCCTCGGGCAAGCCCCGTCAGAGATCCAAATAGCACTGCTCCCCCAGAATGGCTGCTGGCACCTCCTTTCAGTTCTCCCTCCTCTCCAACTCCTGATTTCAGTGCCACTACAGGGCTGTTTTTAAGGCCCCTCTGAGGTCCCAAGCTGATGACGTCAAAGCGCTGGGCCATCCTCAGGAAAGCCCCGTCGGGGATCCACTTAGCACTACTCCCCTGGAATGGCTGCCGGCACCTCCCCAATCCAAGGTTTTCATTCACTAGTCAAAGAAATTGATCAGATTTATCTGACAAGATTCACCTCTGGTAAAACTATGCTACCTCTTGTGATCCATTCAATTCCAGAAACTGCATTTTCCTCTAGGGATGTGAATCGTTTTTCAATGATTAAAATTATCGTCTGATAATTTTAAAATCGTCTTAAATCGTTAAAGAACACGATACTATAGGAATTCTAACAATTTATCATTAAAAACTTGTTAATCGGGTTAGTGCGCACTAACCGGGAGTTAGTGCGCACTAACAGAAAATGATACAAATTGACACTTTTCAGGTCAGTTAGGAATGAATATGTATTCCTATTGGCTGGCTGCCCTCTTATTTATTGATGTTACTAAGGTTCCCACTGAGGTGATGGTTGGGGGGATGGGAAATGGAAACGGTTGGTAGCTTGACAAAAAAAGTAATGTGATCAGTCAATGTGACTAGAACTTGTGCCTATCCCTGATACCGGGAGTGTTGTGATCTTCCTGCACACAGTTCCCTAACCCTGATACCAGGGGTGTTGTGATCTTCCTGCACACAGTGCCCTAACCCTCACACCGGGAGTGTTGTGATCTTCCTGCATGCAGTGCCGTATCCCTGCTCAGTGCAGGAAGATCACAACACCCCCAGTATCAGGGATAGGGCACTGCATGCAGGAAGATCACAACACTCCCGGTATCAGGGTTAGGGCACTGTGTGCAGGAAGATCACAACACCCCTGGTATCAGGGATATGGCACTGTGTGGAGGAAGATCACAACACCCCTGGTATCAGGGATATGGCACTGTGTGCAGGAAGATCACAACACTCCCAGTATCAGGGATATGGCACTGAGTGCAGGAAGATCACAACACCCCTGGTATCAGGGTTAGGGCACTGTGTGCAGGAAGATCACAATACCCCTGGTATCAGGATAGGGCACTGTGTGCAGGAAGATCACAACACCCCTGGTATCAGGATAGGGCACTGTGTGCAGGAAGATCACAACACCCCTGGTATCAGGGTTAGGGCACTATGTGCAGGAAGATCACAACACCCCTGGTATCAGGGTTAGGGCACTGTGTGCAGGAAGATCACAACACTCCCGGTACCAGGGATAGGGCACTGTGTGCAGGAAGATCACAACACCCCTGGTATCAGGGTTAGGGCACTGTGTGCAGGAAGATCACAACACCCCTGGTATCAGGGTTAGGGCATTGTGTGCAGGAAGATCACAACACCCCTGGTATCAGGATAGGGCACTGTGTGCAGGAAGATCACATCACCCCTGGTATCAGGGATAAGGCACTGCATGCAGGAAGATCACAACACTCCCGGTATCAGGGATAGGGCACAAGTTCTAGTCACATTGACTGATCACATTACTTTTTTTGTCAAGCTACCAACTATTTCCATTTCCCATCCCCCATATATTGTCAGTGGGAACCTTGGTAACATGAATAAATAAGAGGGCAGCCAATAGGA
Organism: Rhinatrema bivittatum; assembly: GCF_901001135.1. Lineage (NCBI taxonomy): Eukaryota > Metazoa > Chordata > Amphibia > Gymnophiona > Rhinatrematidae > Rhinatrema > Rhinatrema bivittatum. The sequence goes on along the minus strand of NC_042617.1, from coordinate 407,465,672 downwards.
ATACATATTCATTCCTAAACTGACCTTAACTGACCTGAAAAGTGTCAAACTGTATCATTTTCTGGTAGCGCGCGCTAACAATGGTTAGTACGCGCTAACTTCCTGTTAGCGCGCACTAACTCCCGTTAGTGCGCACTAATCAGAAAAAACGATTTTTTAACTAAAAAATCGTGCCAAACACGATTTTCTTCTCCTGCCAGACGATTTCGATCGTTAAGACGACTGGGCACACGATTCACACCTCTATTTTCCTCTACTGTAGCAGTGATTCCATTAATTTTACTCACCACAGAAGTCAGAATAACAGGTCTATAGATCCCTGCCTTCTCCTTATTTTGACTTTTGTGAATAGGAACCACATCTGACAGTCCCCAGTCCTCTAGAACTGCTCCTGGCTCTAACGAAGCATTGAAAAGTTCAGCCACCAGAGCTGCCAGAACTTCTCTAAAATCCCTTAATACACTGGTATTTCTCATGCTTCTCTTCCCTTCATTGTTTCTTAATGTATCTCCATTTTCTACATCTTCATAATCTTAACTTACCCATATTGTTTGTTCAGCTCTCATTCTATCACTTTAAGTACTCTTTAGCTTTTCTTATCTTTCCCAATTTTAATGTATGTGCCTATTTCTCACCTTCTCCCATCCTTCTGAATCTGCATTTCTCTAATCCTCTTCCTGCCCTCTGTAGCTGAGAACTAAGAGTAGTACTTTATTTATGCCCTTGAGCACAACAGATGAAAAAAATATTTTCACCAAAGTATGACTTAAGATGATAGTGCTTTGTATTTGTATTTTTTCAGTTACTATGTTTCATTGTAAAGCGCAATGCTGAATTATTGTTGAATGTAAACCGAAGAGATGTTACCTACGTACCCCGGTATATAAAAATCTGTAAATAAATAAATAAATAAATAAATAAATAAAATCATTCAGCTGATGTTACGCCCATCAGTCGCAGATGGCTGCAACCGCTGTTGCTCACCTCTTGCCTCATGGCTCTGACTCCACTAGGAAGACTCACGGCCTCCGCCAGCTATCGCTGGCCTGTCCACCCCTGTTCCCAGGCCTCCCTGGATGACGTGGACGCTGCCGACCGCCATCTTACCCTTGGAACTCCTTAGGCACGCGTGTGCGCTTCCGGGTCAGTCTTATCCACGTCATGGCAGGAACCTTGGGTACGTTCCCCCTGGATGACGTCATTCATCGTGGACTCTTAAGCCGGCTGGCCCTGTCTGCCTGTGACTTGCAAATGAGTTCTCTCATTGCTGAATCCTCTTCACTCACTAGGGACTTCCGTTCCAGCTCCTGCTTTCTCAGCGTGAGACATCCCGGGTACCCGCTCCTCAGGGGCCTCTTCCTCGTCTCTGGCTATCCTCTCCTCGGAGGGTCATGCACCTAGGACTGCTGCCTGCCCTGCTTCCCGGGACTTTCTCTGGAACCGTCACTACTTCCACTGTGAGTACTTCACTTGCGGACCATTACCGTATTCTCTCGACTGAAGAACTCTCATCAGTGTATCCGCTCTGCAGACCACTACCGTATCATCTCTACTGAGGAACCCTCACCGGTGTACCCCGCTCCACAGACCACTACCGTATCATCTCTATGGAGGGATCCTTCCTCCTGGATGTACCCCACTCCACAGACCCTGTGGTACCTCTGTGTCTGTGTGACTTTCTTGCCTGCACTCCCCACTCCACAGGCAGTGCCTCTCTCTCTCTCTCTCTCTCTCTCCTGTACCTGCTGCCCTGCATACCCAGCAGCTGGGACCTCACGTCCCGACGGTGAGGCTCATGGGGCTCTTCCCCGTGGGCGGTACCATCTCGCACCTGAGCCTAGGGCCCACAAACTCACAAATCCGAAATCCTAACAGCTGAGGCAAAGACAAAAAAGTAGAAGTGGGTTATATTAATATTTCGGAAAGGAGTTTCATGGCAGAAGCCTAATTAGTGTATTACAAGAAAAAATAAAGCTAGTCAAGATAGCATGAAAATAGTAATTAAAACATTCTATACAAGGGAATTTAATTACTTGTGATATTAAAAAACTTCTTTGAATAATTAATAATGATCATACAATTTTTTTAATTCTGAAAGACCCGATTCAAGTTTATGTTAGATGGGAATAATACCGTAGCTTTCTATGGCATATTCTGGCATACATTCATCTCCTAAATCTACAAGAAACAATGACTATGGTCAAATATAGCAAAAAAATAGTTGCCTTACTGGGTCAGACTGAGGATCCATTAAGTCCAGCATCATGTTTCCAACAGCAGCTAATCCAGGTTACAAGTGCCTGGCAATGTCCCAAACATTAAATAGATCTTATGCTACTAATGCCAATAATAGCAGTGGTTATTCCCCTAAGTCAACTTAATTTATAGCAGTTTATGAACTTCTCCTCAAGGTACTTATCCAAACCTTTTTAAACCCAGCTACACTAACTTCCCTAACCACATCCTCTGGCAACAAATTTTAGAGCTTAATTTTGCATTAAGTGAAAGGAATTTTCTCCAATTTGTTTTAAATGTGTTACTTGCTAACTTCATGGAGTGCCAGCCAATCCTTCTATTATCTGAAAGAATAAATAACTGATTCACATTTACCTATTCTAGTCCTCTCATGATTTTACAGACCTCTAGCTTATTCTCCCTCAGCCATCTCTACTCCAAGCTGAAAAGCCTTTCTTCATAGGGAGCTATTCCATCCCATTTATCATTTTAGTCACCCTTCTCTGTACTTTCTCCAGTACAACTACATATTTTTTGAGATGCAGCAACCAGAATTGTACACAATATTCAAGGTGCGGTCTCACCATGGAGCAATACAGAACAATTATGACATTCTCTGTATTATTCACCATTCTCTTCCTAATAATTCTTAACATTGTTTGCTGTTTTTTACTACCATAGAACTGTGAGCCGATGATTTCAATATATTATTCACTCTGATGCCTAGATCTTTCTCCTGTGTGGTAACTCCTAACATAGAACCTTACATTGTGTAACTACAGCATGGGTTATTTTTCCCTGTATGCATTATCTTCCACTTGTTCACATTAAATTTAATCTTCCATTTGGATGCCCAATCTTCCAGTCTCACAAGGTGCTCCGGCAATTTATCACAATCCACATGTAAATTTACTATTCTGAATAGTTTTGTGTCATCTGCAAATTTGATTACCTCACTCGTGGTATCCCTTTCCAGATCATTTATAAATAAATTAAAAAGCACTGGTCCAAGTACATATCCCTGAGGCATTTCACTGTTTACCTTTCTCCACTGAGAAAACTGTTTCTTGTCTTTTAATATTTATTTATTTATGTATTTATTTATTTTTTTATTTGTTGAGTTTTATATACCGTCATTCGGTAAAGCCATCAGAGCGGTTTACAAAATTTAAATTGTAACTCTATTAACAATTGTGGAAAAAGTATAACAATGTGCATATTAAACAGAGGTTAAACATTTCAAGTCCAGAAAGTATCATTATGTGGGAGGAGGAGGGATTGTTTGTTCTGGTTGGAGAGAAGTTATTTTGAGGTTTTTGGATGAAAGTTCGATTGGGAGTTAGGATGTTCAGAAGTATGAAGGTCAGTGTAGAATTTGCGAAACAGCAATGTTTTTAGGTCTTTTTTGAATGTTTTGAGGTTGGGTTGGGTTCTCAGATCTTTAGGTAGGGAGTTCCAAAATTTAGGGGAGGCAATGGAAAAGGCTCTTTCTCTTGTTGTTGTTAGATGCACATCTCTGATGGGAGGGATGTTTAAGCATCCTGAGTTGTTTGAACGTAGGTTTCTTTGAGGATTCTGGGGGGTTATGTTTAAGCCATTTAGTCCTTGATGATCATTGTTTAGAATGTTATGAATGATGGTCATTGATTTGTGTTCGATGCATGCTTTAATTGGGAGTCAATGAAGTGAGATCAATATGGGCATTATGTGTTAATTTCTTTTTGTTCCTGTCAGAACTCTGGCTGCTGAGTTCTGCAGAATCTGGAGCAGTTTGAGGCTTGAATAAGGTATTCCAATTAGTAAGGAGTCACAGTAGTTGAAGGTGGAGAAAATGAGTAGTTATAAGACCATTCTGAAATCATAAGGGTTAATAAATGGTTTTAAGTGTCTTAGGGTTAGAAGTCTGTGATATCCTTCTTTAGTTTTATTTGATATGTGGTTCTTAAATAAAAAGTTATTTAACGATGATAATTCCAAGGTTCCTGGTGTGGGAGGTGGGGAGTATAGAGTTAATTTGTTTGTCAAGTAAAGGCAAAGGTGGTGGAGATGGATTGGGTTTTTTGTCCATGAGTATTATTTCAGTTTTGTCTATGTTGATTATGAGCTTCAGAGAATTTAGGAGATGTTTAATTGAGATAAGTAGAGTCGAGATTTTCTTGTAGGTGTCTTCGATCGAATTTTGGATGGGAATTAGAAGTTGAATGTTGTCAGCATAGAGGAAGTGGGTGATTCCATTATCTTTTAGTAATTGGCAGATGGGGAGAAGGTATATGTTAAATAGGGTGGCAGATAACACTGATCCCTGGGGAACTCCAGTGTTGAGGTTGATCTTTTTGGATGGGTTGTTATTGATTAAAACTTGGTAGGTTCTGTCAGATAAATAGGAAGAGAACCATTGTAGGGTGGTGTCAGTTAAGCCGATTTGAGTCAGTTATTCTAATAGTATATTGTGGTTTACTATGTTGAAAGCAACTGAGAGGTCAAGGAGGAAGAGCAGGTATTTCTCACCTTTGTCGAAGCCTCTTAGTATTATGTCATTTAGTGAGAGAAGGAGAGATTCTGTGTTTAGGTTTTTTCTGAATCCATATTGAGTTGGAGGTAGGATGTTGTTTGTTTCAAGATAGTCGTCAAGTTGGGTGTGTATGACTTTTTCAATGGTTTTGGCTATGAACGACAGATTTGAGATGGGGCGATAGTTAGCGAGGATTTCAGGATCTAAGTTGTTCTTTTTTAGAATAGGTTTGATAACTGCAGATTTGAGGCATTTGGGGTAATTACATTCAGTCAGGGATAAATTGATGATTTTGGTGATAGTTTTAGATATGGTGGGTTCAATTGTTTTGAGGGTTGTTATAGGGATGTTGTCTATTGGATGGCTGGCGGGGTTCATTTTATTTATAATAGATTGAATTTTGAGAGTGGAGGCGGTATCAAAATTTGACCATGATGAGGTTATCTTAGTGTTCAGTTTGATGTTTTGGTTGTTGTTGGTTATGTTGGTTTGGATTAGATGAGATATTTTGCTGTTGAAGAAGTTAGCAAAGTTATCGCTTCCATGTTTGGTACATGTAGAATCTTGGGTGGTTTTAGTAAGTTTCTGAACTATTGAGAATAACATTCTGGGGTTATGATGAAATTTGGAGATTTTGTTGGAAAAAAATTCCTTCTTTGTATTGTTGATATTTTTATATTGTGCTAAGTGGCTCCGATAAATATATTAGTGGGGTTGTATTTTTGTTTTTTCTCCATTCTCTTTCTTTTTTCCTGAGTATACGTTTGGCAGTTCTGATGTTATCATTATACCACTCGTTGTTGTGCTTGGATTGTTGTTTTGTCTTTGTAATAATGGGATTGATGCTGTCTGCTACTAGTTTCGTGATATTTAGCCATGATGTTGTTGCATCCTCAGAGTTAGATAGATTTATGTTGATTAATTCCGCGTGAAGAGTTTTTTGTAGAAGTTCAGTGTTGAACAGAGGATGGTGAGATATTTTGTTTGGAATGATTTGAGGTGCTTTAAGGTTGAAGTTGATAGATAAGTTGGCTTGGATTAGATGGTGGTCAGACCAAGGTATCTCTATGGTTTGAGCAGTATTTGATTGCCAGACTTCAGTGTTGATAAAGATGAGGTCGATGGTGTGACCTGCTTTATGAGTTGGAGATTGGATTATTTGCTTTAGGTGTTGATAGTGTATCGATGATAGTTTGGCAGGTTTTGAGTGGTTGGGTAAGTTGAAGTGTATGTTAAAGTCACCAAGGATGATGATGGGTTTGTTGAGAGATATGTTATTCATGATATATTCAATTAGTGGGGAGTAGTTTTTTTTCGAGAGCTCCTAGAGGACAGTAAATGAGGCAGATCTGTAGTTTTGGCAAATCAAATAAAGCAATTTCGAATGGTGGAGATATGTTTGAAGGACGAAGGGTCAGTTGAAGGTTTTTTTTTTAGATAAGCATTAAACCACCTCCTTTTTTATTTTTTCTGGGAATTGAGGACGTGTTGTATTCCTGGTTGGACAGTTGGTTAATTAATACGGAATCTGTGTTTTTGAGCCAGGTTTCCGTTATTGCGATGAAATCTGGTTTGGAGTCAATGAGTAGGTCATTGAACAGAGGAATTTGTTTTATTATTGAACGGGCATTGACAAGTATGAATGAGAGTAGCATATAGCTTGAGAATTGGATATGTGTGTTGTTTTGTTGTTTATTGGTTGTTTCAGTTTGTAGAGAGGTTTAGAGGCTGGGTGCTTCTTTTGTGCTGAAAGGTTATTCGAGTGCATGGGTTGTTTGTTTGGAGGTGGGTTTTGTTAGTCATATTCTTATCTTCTGTTTGAGCTTCCTTTAGTTTGTAGGGAGATTGTGATTAGAGTTGGTAGAGGACAGTAATTGGTTGTATATCATGAGGGCTGTTTTCTTCAGCGTTGGGAGAGATACGAGAGAGAAAAATAAAATTAGGAAGGAGGAAACAAACTGGAGGGTGCACTGAATGGGCTGTGTGAAGGGACGTGCAAAGGGGCCTGCTCCTTTGGACGCGCGATGCACGGCGCGTGGCGCCTGGGGTGAGTATTTGAAATACACTCACCCGGCCCCTCCTCTGACATCAGGGGGATGTGCAAGCCTCAGATCCACTGGTGTAGCTTTGTGACAGGCTCCTCCGAGGCCTAGACTAGGGCCCTGCTTTGCCGGATGCAGGCGCGATCGGGGTGTGGGGTCGCTTCATTGGCCCTCCTCGTCTTTGGTGGGGACAGTTGGCCGGGTGGGTCGCCCTCGGGGTAGGCCCCTGCAGAGTCAGACGTTGGTGGATGAAGAGAGGCTCCCGGCAGCTCTGCAGAAGTCCCTGAGAGCTGGTAAGTGCGGGACTGTGTTTAACGGTCTCCTGGTGATAGAGGGGGGGGGGGCACCTGGGGGGAGTGAGTATTTGAAATACACTTACCCGGCCCCTCCTCTGATGTCAGGGGGCTGTGCAAGCCTCGGATCCACTGGTGCAGCTTTGTGACAGGCTCCTCCAAGGCCTAGACTAGGGCCCTGCTTCACTGGATGCAGGCGCAATCGGGGGGGGGGGGGGGGGGGGGGGGTCGCTTTGTTGGTCCTCCTCTTCGTTGGTGGGGGCAGTTGGTTGGTCGAGTCGCCCTCAGGGTAGGCCCCTGCGGAGTCAGATGTCGGTGGATGGAGAGAGGCTCCTGGCAGCGCTGCAGAATTCCCTGAGAGCTGGTAAGTTAATAATAAGTTTGCAATCCATAAAAGGACATCACCTCTTATCCCATGACTTTTTAGATTTCTTAGTAGGAACTTTGTCAAATGACTTCTGAAATTGCAAATACACTATATCTACCACACTATATCTATATCTACCACACTATATCTACCACATGTTTATTTACCCCTTTAAAATATTATAGCAAATTTGTGAGGCAAGACTTCCCTTGGGTAAATGCATGCCAGCTGTGTCCCATTAAACCATGTCTATCTATATGTTTTATGATTTTGTTCTTTAGAATAGTTTCTACAATTCTTCCCAGCACTGAAGTCAGACTAATCAGTCTTTAGTTTGCCAGATCACCCCTCGAGCCCTTTTTAAATATCAGGATTATATTGACCAACCTCCAGTCTTCAGGTACAATAGATGATTTTAATGATAGGTTACAAATTATTACTAATAGGTCTGACATTTCATTTTTCAGTTCTTCAGAACTCTGGGGTATATACCATTCAGTCCTGGTGATTTGCTATTCTTCAGTTTATCAATCTGACCTACTATATCTTGTAGGTTCAGTATGATTTATTTCAGTTCATCCAAATTATCACCCTTGAAAACTGTCTCAAGAATGGGTATCTCCCCAACATCTCATTATTAAACATGAAAGAAAAGAATTCATTTAGTCTATCCACTATGGCCTTATCTTCCCTAAGAGCCCCTATAACCCCTCGATCATTTAATGGTCCATCTGACTTCTTTGCAGACTTCCCACCGGATATATTTTAAAAAGTGAGTTTTTGCGTCTACGGCCAAGCAATGCCTATAGCAAATTCCACACATTTATTGCAAAGATATTGTTTCAGCTTTCAATTAGCCCAGTTTTACTGAAGACTGGAAAGCAGGTGTTACCATTAAGGGGCACTTTTCAATAGGATGCTCTGTTGGAAAATACACATAGACTGTTAACTCTTCAAATAGCTAGAGTAGAATAGTAGCTGCAGTTGCCGTTTGTAAACATGTACAAACGGCAACTGCAGCTACTATTTGTATGCACAGTTGAGGGGGTAAGGTTGTGCACCCAACATTTGAAAATGGAAAGTATCCATACTGTTTTCCTCTCCTGACCTAAACATACCACTGCAGGAATGCATTTTTTTTTTCATCTTCCTAAATTTCTGCATACTTGGGAAGCCTGAATACACTTATTTTGATCAGCAGAGAAACATTTACAGGCAGAGCAATTTAGCCAGGTAAGTTGCTATGTACAGGTAAATGGCTTTCAAAATTGTCTTCCACATTCTTAAGTCTCAGAGCTGTTAAAGTGCATTAGCTATGTCCTTTATAGCCTTCCTCAGATGCTTATTGGTCCTTTGGCTTCAATGCTAACCTACAAGGTCAAGGACAACAGCTCTTAAAGATCAATGGTACTTTTCTTTACAAAATGTTCTTTAAAAAATAACAGATAAATAAAAATAAAAATTGTCAATATGTGCTTACAGGTATGCTAGGTTTCTTTGCGTACATGTTTGATAGTATGAATGTGTATAAATATACTTACAATTTCAAGTGCATTTGTAAACACACACCCCTCCCTCCCCAAAAAAAAAAATGAAAGAAACAATATTCCCTTTCCTAAGGTGGTATCTGTACCTACCTATTAGGCACACCAAGGCCCTTACCAGGTAGGAATGTTGCAACGTGTGTATATGTTTGTTTAAGTATTAGGTGAGAAGGAGTGTCATAGATGTTAGAACAAACATACAAAATAAAACATTCATATTCCACCTCCCCTGTGGGTACATTTTGTTACCCTGGATAAATCATTTTGACTGACATTTGTTTTACTCTTGGGCAAGACACATTTTTTCTCTTGTTGCCTGAAATACCACTTACATTGTCAATTGTTTGGGAAAGAGATTTATTTTTTCTGAATTTAAAATTTTAATAAAGCAAGAAACTGCCTGGATTATTATTTGGAAAGGCAGGTCACACAGAAAAAATTAATAAATAAAATGAATGCATTGTCAAAAAGCTCTATATATCCAGGAAAACAAGGACAGATTTACTGGGTGGATTAAATGGATTTACTTTCAGCTCAATACACTGCCCTATTGCACTATGGCTAGTATGGTCCTGTATATCAACAAGTCTAAGCAATGGGTCCTGTGTGCTGTAGTAAGGACAACTGTATTATCACATACTGTGGAATATCTATATGTGTTTACATGTATATGTTGTGATATGCTAGATTGAATCTAATAAAAATAATTTTGAAGCAGCAATTACATCAGCTTGGCAGAATTGATTAAAACTACTGCAATAGCATATCACTTATAAAAGGGAAAATTTGATAGAATGATGAAATTAGAAAAATATCAGAAAGGAGCAGTTGCAAAGATTCAACATTTGCATACAGTGTAGACGTTTTTTAAAAAAAAACATCAGTTTGGAAGCCCAGATAATTTACATTCCATAGATTAAAAAAAGTCGAAGAAACATCAGTCACAAAGATTTATTAGTGATGTGAAGGAGGCAGTTAAAGTTAAAAATGCACCATTCAAAAAACAGAAAGCAGACCCAAATAATGATGATAAGCAAGAGCATAAGTATTAGAAGGATAGAGGTAAAAGAGTAATAATACAAGCCAATAAAGAATTTGAGAAGAAGCTTGCCAGTGAACTAATAATAAATCTTTTTGAAGTACATTCTAAGCAAAATGTCTGTGAGTGAGCCAATTGGGTCACTAGATAACCAAGGGGCAAAAGGGGTTCTCAGGTAGTTCAAGGAATTAGCAGATAAATTGGATACATTTTTTGCCTCTGTCTTTATTGAGTATGATATTGGGAATATGCCCAAACCTGAAATATTCTTTAATGGCTGAGATTCTGAGTGACTAATACGTGTAACAATGGAGGATGTAATAAATTGGATTGACAAACTAAAGAGTAATAAATCACCGTGACTGGACGGCATCCACCCAAGAATTCTAAAAGAACTAAAACATGAAATTGCCTACATGTTACTAATAATCTATAACCAATCATATAAAACAGCCTGGATACCTGAAGAATAGAAGATAGGCAATGCAATGCAATGCCAATGTTTCAAAAAGGCTTTAGGAATGATCCTAGAGGAGGCTGAGGGAAATTTATTACCTTATACCTGATTTTTGGAGCCAGCGAGGGTAAGAAGGAGTCCTTCCCGCCCAGTTGGGGCTTTGTATTTCCTGATTTACCCCGTTTCTTGGAGTCTGCGAGGGTAAGGAGGAGTCCCTCCCGCACAGTCGGGGCTGTGCATTTCCTGATTGCCGACTTCATCAGTGGGGACCGGTTAAGGTTTAAAACTGGCCCCCCTACGGCGCGTAGCCGATATTGGCGCGCTGCCGAAGCCGTGAGCGGCTTTGTTGGGTTAAATCACTAGATTAAGCCACTGGATTGAATTGGAAAAGACTGGGATCTCAAAAGTGAGTAAACTAAGCTATTTATAACCAGTTCTATCGGCCTCCCCTCAGAAGGATTTATAGGATAAATTGAGAACTGAGTGGATACCGTGGTCCGCAGATACTTAGATAATAAGCTTAAGGAAATGCCTCACACTAAACGGAAGGCAAAAATTAGGGAGATGGCTGTATCCTCTCCCATATTAGAGCCTTCCCAACAGCGGATTCCGGCTTTTTTCACTCCCACTACTGGCCAGATACCAGAGGAAGTGGCCACAGAGAGATCTGATACTGAGCGGATATCAGACTCATTGGCCGAAATATCTTTAAGCCCTGGGGCACCAAATATTCCTCCCCTACCATACTGCCTTCCTACAGATTTCCTTAAGATTGATCTAATGCCTAAGAGTGGGGAAGGAGCCCAAACAGCTATGGGAAAGATGAAAGTTAAAGGAGCTGAAGGTGGTGAGCAAATCGTGGAAAAACCATCAGAAATTACCCTAGACTTGCTCTGGACAGCAATAAAATCTTTAGAAGGGGCAATTATAAACCGATCTAAATTGACTGTGGACTCTAACCAACATATTAATTCTATTGAAGCCTCTTTGGGAAAGAATAAAGATGATATTCTACAGATGGAGACTAGACTGTGTAAAGTAGAGAACTGGCAGCAAAAGTTGGCTAGAGCTGAGATCATTTATGATAAGAAATTAGAAGGGATAGAAAACACCCTGATACCTTAATCTAAGAATTATTAATTTCCCTAAGCTTGATTTAATTCCTGCTTATGATGGGGTAGATTTTCAGAGCCCTGCTCGCCTAAATCCGCCCAAAACCGGGCGGATTTAGGCGAGCAGGGCCCTGCGCGCCGGGAAGCCTATTTTATATAGGCCTCCCGGCGCGCGCAGAGCTCCGGGACTCGCGTAAGTCCCGGGGTTCTCGGAGGGGGGCGTGTCGGGGGCGTGTCGAGGGGCGGGCCCGGTCGTCGCGGCGTTCCGGGGGCGTGTCGGCAGCGTTTTGGGGGCGGGTACGGGGCGTGGCTACGGCCCGGGGGCGTGGCCGCGCCCTCCGTACCCGCCCCCAGGTCGCGGCCCGGCGCGCAGCAGGCCCGCTGGCGCGCGGGGATTTACGTCTCCCTCCGGGAGGCGTAAATCCCCCGACAAAGGTAAGGGGGGGGTGTAGACAGGGCCGGGTGGGTGGGTTAGGTAGGGGAAGGGAGGGGAAGGTGAGGGGAGGGCAAAGGAAAGTTCCCTCCGAGGCCGCTCCGATTTCGGAGCGGCCTTGGAGGGAACGGGGGGAGGCAGCGCGGCTCGGCGCGCGCAGGCTATACAAAATCGATAGCCTTGCGCGCGCCGATCCAGGATTTTAGTGGATACGCGCGGCTCCGCGCGTATCTACTAAAATCCAGCGTACTTTTGTTTGCGCCTGGAGCGCAAACAAAAGTAGGCTATTCGCGCTCGTCTGAAAATCTACCCCGATATGTTTAAGGAGTAGGGATGTGAATCATTTTTTGACAATTTAAAACAATCGTCAGATATATTTTAAATCGTCAAAAATCATTAGAGCCGTGATACAATAGCAATTCCCCCGATTTATCGTCAAAAAATCGTTAATCGGGGGAGGGTGGGAAAACCGGCACACCAAAACAACCCTAAAACCCACCCCGAACCTTTAAAACAAATCCCCCACCCTCCCGAAGCCCCCCAAAATGTTTTAAATTACCTGGGGTCCAGTGGGGGAGAGGGTCCTGGCGCGATCTCCCGCTCTCGGGCCACGGCTGCGTTAATAGAAATGGTGCCGGTGACCCTTTGCCCTTACCATATGACAGGGCAAAGGTACCGCCGGTGCCATTTTGGTTCCTGTCACCCGACGTCACGAGTGCAGGAGATCGCTCCCGGACCCCCACTGGACCCCTAGGGACTTTTGGCCAGCTTGGGGGGCCACCTGACCCCCCCAAGCTGGCCAAAAGTTCCGGTTGGGTCCAACGGGGGTCCGGGAGCAGAGCAGCACGTGACGCCGGAGCGGAGCAGCACGTGACGCCGGAGCGGAGTGACGCCGACGTCACGTGCTCCTCCACGCCTCCGCTCCCGGACCCCCGTTGGACCCAACTGGAACTTTTGGCCAGCTTGGGGGGGTCAGGAGGCCCCCCCCAAGCTGGCCAAAAGTTCCGGTTGGGTCCAGCGGGGGTCCCGGAGCGACCTCCTGCCACATGACCTACCTGTCACGTGGTGGAGCACAAGATGGCGCCGGTGACCATGTGACAGGGGCTGACCAATGACACCAGCAGCCCCTGTGACACAGGCTATCGGCGCCATGAGGAAATTGCAAAGGAGTGCAGGGATGGCTTCCTGACTGCCCGCTGGACCAACAGGGAGTTTTGGTAAGTCTTGGGGGGGGGGGATTAAGGAGGGTGGGGGGGTTTAAATTTTTCTTTAGGGAACCGGGGAACGTATGGACAGATCCACAACTTATGGATTTCTCCATACTTCCATATTGAACGGAATCGACCCTCCACGACAACGTATCAACGATTCAACGTAAACTTTTTGTCTGCACACCTCTACAGAGCAGTACTAGATTCAAAGTCAAGAGGATGCAAACATGCCTCCTCCTCCTATTTTAGCTGGAGTACCACTGGGAAGCTTTCAAGGGGCTCATGGGGGATTGGAGAGGGTTAGAGGTGGGCATAACAGGAGGCAATATTTTTTTAAATATGGATGGGTATGGGGAGGGTTGAAGGACTGTTGACTCCTCTGTATATCCTTTATTGGAGAAGGATTCAGGAGCTGTCTACTCTATGGCATATTCTTTTTTTTTTTTTGGCAAAATCATTTTTTATTAAAGAGCATCACAGGTACAATTAAAGATACTTTCAAGAACTGAACTATGGGATAAAGGAGCACATTACAATATTAATCAGATATTAGCAGTTATATACATTATTAAAATTATATACATTATATACATTATACATTACTAACAATTTGCTGCAACCACTAGGCCTTTTGACTGTCATACAGTTTTTGTAAATATATTTTGTAATATAGTTGCTATCTCAACAAATTTGTAAATTTGCTGTATCCTTCCTGCTATTACTCTCACTGGGTCCCTTAGACCGTTCCGCATTCTCTCCCCGTTCCTTATGACCCCCTGTTAATTGTAACTTTATCCTTCCTTTCTCGCTACTAGTTTTTTGGTTCCCCAGTTGTATGTGAACTGATGTGATATCCATTTGAATGTCGGTATATAAAAGTTATAAATAAATAAATAAAACAAGGTAAACTTGAACAACTCCCCATGTACCTACTTTTTGGAGTCTATAAGACCAAAAGAAACAAAGAAAATTCCAATCATAGCCCACTACCCAGTCTCAACCCAGACAACCACACGCATTCCACACACTACACACAACCACCTCCCCCCCCGCCCTGGGGACAACTCCTTCAATGACTAGTATTGCTCACCGTTTAAAACTTAAAAGACATCAACTGCCCTCTCAAAGTACAGTCCCCACTGTAATACTTAGGTCACATAACAAACCAGTTAGTTTAGAATTCCAGTCAATTCCAAGAGGAATGATATCCAGCAACATTTAAAGTAGACTGAAGATCCGACGGTAGTAGGTCTTAGCAAGTTGACCAACAAGACTGGTATATCAAATCTCTTTCCTTCTCACTGCTTATGGCAACCATCCGTTCCATTTGCATTGAAAATGCAAGCCGCCCATACCAGGCCCGCAAGTTGGGAGGCATATCTGGTGTTATCCAGTCAGCTAAAATGGTACGGCATGCCAGTAATACAGCAGTGTGGCCAAATTTATCCAAGGACAACTTATAAGAAGGAAGGGCTCCTCTTAAACCAGATAGAAGCAGCTTGCCTGTCCAAACAATAGAAGAGCCAGTACATTGAGCGACTACTGCAATCACCTTCATCCAAAAAGATCTCAGCACCGGGCAAAGAAATAACCTGTGTGCCAAAGTACCTGTAACTTGATGACATTTAATACATTTAGGGGAGGATAATCGTCCCATCCGACATCGGCGAACATCATCACAAAAAATATGGTGCAAAATTTTAAATTGCAACTCTTGTAGGGAAAGATCTGGTATGCTTTTAGGCATAAGTTTAAAACACGAAAGCAAGTATGAAGAAGAAATATCCATAGTCCACGCTTCAGTCCAGTATCGAGCTAAAGAATCTATATGCGGTATTGAGCGATACGTTCTGCCAAATTCACACCAACCTTTGATGGAATTACCCATTAAAGTCCTATCAAAAAAGCGCTGTGCAAAAGCTGACTCCCTTGTATAATTCTCCACAGTCCAATGAAAGGATTGAAGATAATGATGGGTCTGTAAATATGCATAAAAGTGCTTAGCGGGTAAATTATAGTCTTGGGCCAAAGATGTAAAGTCCCGCACTACCGGTGAGTCAGTAACATAAAAATGAAAAATGAATGTTAAACCTTTCTGTAACCAGGCATCAAAAAGATAATAGTTGTCTCGACTTGGTGAAAAATCCAAATTACCCATTAATGGCATGAAAAGAGAAGAGAGACCAGACAGGCCTCCACGGGACCGTATCCAGCGCCAAGCCTGGCGACAAGGTTGCACCAAACTTCAAGGTATATGTAAGGTCTGGTATGCCTTCGGACTAGCTTGGATCAGGTACAAAGGAGACCAAGGTGCAACCATGCTAATAACCAGTCCATCATCACAATACGCATATTCATCAAGGATCCATTCCCCTACATAACGGAGTTGGCATGCCGCATTGTATAGCCTAACATCCGGCAAGCCAAGGCCCCCTTCCCCCCGTTGAGACATCAACACCTGATATCGTAACCTCGCTTTTTTTCCCACCCAAAGAAATTTTTGGAAGGAAGACTGTAATCACTTTACATCCCTGCTAGTTAGCCAACAGGGCAACATATGTAATTTATAAAGTAACTTAGGCATGATGACCATTTTAAGAAGAGTGCTTCTACCAAAAAGAGAAAGGGGTAATGAGCGCCAAGCCTTTAGTTGGGTATCCAATTCTATCAGTGTAGTTTTTATATTCAGTTCATATAGATCCAGAGCATATTCTTTACCAAGGTGATTGTTGAGGGGGGTATGGAAAGAATTTTGGCACTTCAGAATATTCTTTATTTAGGAAGGTGAGAAGGGGATGGAGGAGCTGTTGGACCAAAGATATATTTTTTATCTAAGCAAGTGACAGGGTGAATGGTGGTGCGGGAGGTGAAGGAGAGGGTTAGTCAGCCCTGGTCAACCAAATTTAGACATATTATTGCAGCACTAGATTTAGCAAGCCAAGAGGGTCATTCATCAAATTGAGTTAGGGTGTTATTACACGTGTTAGGGCCCTAGTGAACGTAATAATGCCATAACGCATGTGATAAATCCCACATCGTGAAATGCATATGCAAATTTAAAATTAGTAGTTGAGTGTGAGGAGTTTGGGCAGAGTAAATGGAAATAAGGGTGGTTAACATTGCATGGGATAAAGTAATGCACAGCAACACAGATTTTAACACCAGAAATAACTACACTTTTTTTCTGTGCATTAGGCCTGCGATAGCTCTGTGTTACACCTGAAACTGTATTTATTGCAAATCCCGGTTCCACAGTGAGAGAGAAAGTGTGAGAGAGAGTGCCTTTGAGGAGGTCATATATAATTTAACATTTTATACCACTGTAAGAGGGGGCATTATGAACTTGGGGTGAGGTTTGTGGAGTGGGGTGGGTTTTGGGGGGCAGTTTTACATGCACAGTCATATGTATGAACAGCACAGTTGCCATCAGTGAAGATTTAATGTGATTTGGAGGGATGAAAGGTAAAAGAAAAGTAGATTTGACCATGTTCTTTCTACCTAGCTGTACTCAAGGTAGGTAGAAAGTAAAGTGTAAAAATCTGCTCTTCTTTTACCTTTCATCCCTCCAAATCACATTAAATCTTCACTGATGATAACTGTGCTGTTCGTATGGATGAATGTGCAAATAAAACTGCCCCCTAAAATGCACCCCATCCCCACAAACCTCACCCCGTATTACTAGTGCCCCCTCTTACAGTGGTTTAAATAGTTAACTTTTTTGTGCACCTCTACAAAAGGCTCTCGAGCACTCTCTCTCTCTCTCTCTCACCACTATTTGCATTAAAATCCTTTTTGGGCTGCTAACATAGCTGCAATAAATTACTCAGGGTGCAATGTTAAAATAACATGCATTCTGATAAGGTTATCGCAGGTGGCGGTAAATACCTATGCAGTATCAGGAAAATTAGCCTAACCATGCCCCCTCTTTTTTTTTATCACGGGCATTATTTTTGCTATATTTGTAGCAAAATGTTGAATCTAGGTCCAAGTTTAGGTGACTAGCAATGAAAATCAGAGCTGGCTGCCTAACTTTCTCCTAATGACCTAGCCTTTCCTCCTAGAATTTTGAGTTGCTAACTTTCCTACCCTGCAAAGCTAGGAGGCTTCATAGACAGGATAACTTTAAACATTTTTTGTGGTAGAATATTTATGTGCGTAAGTGGACGCACAGAGATTTACTTTAGCATTTTATAAACTGTGATGTGGGAGCTGCACAGTTTTATGCAATACCTTGAGTATTGCTCTGAAAATACATGCATATGTTTCAATATGCACAAAGATTTCTAATGTGAGAAAAGTGCATACTATCCCTACTTATTTTATAAACATATGCATGTATATTTTATGTGGGAAAAAAATATAAGTAGGCATAAAACCCTGATTATATGCAGAGGCAGGTATATCTTAAAATATGAGTGTTTACTTGAAATCACCAGTTTGCCAATAGCTCTGCCAGTTCACCCAGTCCATCTCCAGTTTTGCTTGAGATCCTAATACATCACCCTGAAACCCCCTCCAGTTCATCCAGGCCTCTCACCCCAAAATATCAAACAAGTCTAATTTCTTTTGCCCAAATCAATTAGCAGGTCTAAAAGTGTATGGGTAATTTAGCAACATCTATGCCTACCTGTTGCCCCACTCCAGTATGCCTCTAGACTGCTTCTGTATTGCTCCAGTGGTTATGTGAAACTGAAAATGCATGCATACTTTTCATGTATGCAATTAACCCCATTGAAAATTTACTCATTTTCCACTTAGAAGGTGAATTTTCAAAGCCACAGATCTAACCAGCTAATTCCTTACTTACAGGGTCATTTATCAAAATGTAATGGGCCATTATCGTGTAGGGATGTGCATTCATTTGCGATTAAATAGGAAATATAGATGATATTTCCTATTTTGTCACGGCTTGAGGGGGTCCTCGAAACGATAGGAAAACCCACAAAATTTCAT
Source organism: Rhinatrema bivittatum (assembly GCF_901001135.1). Taxonomy (NCBI): domain Eukaryota; kingdom Metazoa; phylum Chordata; class Amphibia; order Gymnophiona; family Rhinatrematidae; genus Rhinatrema; species Rhinatrema bivittatum. The sequence goes on along the minus strand of NC_042617.1, from coordinate 407,447,474 downwards.
GTGGTTTTCTTATCGTTTTTTTTGGGGGGGGAGGGGAGAAAGGGCACATTAAAAAAAACCAAAAACTAAACCCACCCCAACCCTTCAGATTTAATTAATTCCAATCCCCCACCTTCCCGACCCTCCAAAAACTTGCCTAAAGTCCCTGGTGGCCCAGCGGGGGTCCTGGGAGCAATCTCCCCCTCTCAGGCCATTGGCTGACACTAATCAAATGGTGCCGATAGCCCTTTGCCCTTACCTTGTAACAGGGGCTATCGGTGCCATTGGCCAGCCCCTATCACATGGTAGGAGCCATGGATGGCCCATGCCATTTTTTGTTTACTGGCAGCTGATGGTCCGAGAGTGGGAGATCGCTCCCGGAACCTCCACTGGACCACCAGGGACTTTAGGCAGGTTTTGGGGGGGTTATGAGGGTGGGGGATTGGAATTAATTAAATCTGAAGGGTTGGGGTGGGTTGTTTTTTTTTCAGATTGGGACAGCCGAAAAAAATCGGCCCGAACCGTGGGAAACGAAATTTCCAGCAGCGGTTCGATAATGAAGGCCAAACCAAAAGATTCGGCCAAATCACATCTCTATTATCGTGTGCATTAGGACATTATTGCACGCAATAATGCACCAATGTACATGATAACTACCTCATCACACCGATAAAATTTAAATGAGGGAAAGGGGTTAGGACAAGGTTTGGGCAGGATTTAAAAACTTTTGGGCCCGGTTGCACTGCGGGCGACATTGTTTAATACATTATCGCCAGCAGTAGCACCAGAAATAACTACACCTTTTGTAGGGGTGCTATGGGGGAGATAGTGTATGGCACAGCCACAACCATGGCAGGTGAAAACGCATTGCCGCGATTCAGCCTGCTGCACACTATCGTCCCGCCCCTTATTTTGTGACATCATTCGGCTTTAATTATAGCCAAATGATGAATCCTGGGGTAAACTGGCTATATTCCTTTGAAAACCCATCCCAAAATAACCAATGTCATACCACAGGGTTCAGTGCTAAGACAAGCACTTTTCAATTTTTTTGTTAGTTGCACTTCTGAGAAACTTGAAGGAAATGCATGTCTGTGGATGATACAAAAATCATTAACAAATCAGAGACAAAGGAAAGTATGAGAAACAAAAACAGAACTGAAGAAATCTGTAGAACTGTCAAAGGCATGGAGCATGAGTGTCAGTCCTAAATTGTATAACATCATGCATTTGGGATGTAAAAATACATTAGCCACATATCAAGTAGAAAGATAAGAACTGGAAGCAGTAAGGCAAGAAAGCTATCTACCAATAATCACTGCATATAATCTGAAGGTTGCCAATCAATGTAATAAAACAAGGGGGAAAGTTCATGGTGTGTTTAAATGTATAAGAAAGGCATCATCAGTTGAAAACAAGAGGCAATATGTTGATAAAATGTATGAGACCATAGAGCTTTCAGCAAAAGAAAAGCATTTCAATTTTCACTGGTTAAAAATTCACACTTTATATTAACAGGGTCATTTTTTTCATATTTGATAATTTTATGAAAGAGAAATTTTGGCTTACAAATTAGAAATGTCTACAAGCTTTCTATATTTTGGCAATAAATTATCACAAGCACACTTTGTACTTCTAGAATAAAATCACATTCAAATGTGGGTTATTTATCTCAACCCAGTCATCAGAGCACATCTAACCAGTCAGGTTTTCAGGATATCCATAATGAATATGCATGAGATAGATTTTCATGCACTGCTTCCATTGTTTGCAAATTTATCTCCTAAGAAAAATTAGATAGATCTAAACATAAGAAGAATGACATTTTTATGATCCCTACGGAAGTGATTCCTGTCAAAGCATTTAATTTGTCCTCTTATATACAGAATGGAGTCAGAGACAGTGAAAAGATTCATTTTTCTTTAGAGATGTGCATTCATTTGAAAAGAATGAGTAATCTGAAGCAAAACAGGCCATATTCATTTTGTTTCATTTAAAATGAAACAAAAAGACGGCACTCCCCAAAGTAACAAAAGTGTTAATTTGCATTTAATTTCGGATCCTATTCAACTCTATGAGGCAAGCAAAACTGCAGGGCTTTTTTGCTTCTCAAAACAAGCCAAACAGAATGGTTTCAAGGCGGGAAGGGACAGGAAAGGAGCAGGACCGATCAAGGTCAAATATTTTTCAGTCAGCCTATCCGAACTGCCTGAACTAACAATGACTTTTTCTTTTTTTTTTTTTAACTGAAAATTAAAGCTAATGTAATGTTGATAAGTTACCAGTTTGTTTCCTCAGTACACTGCTGGATTCTGCAGCTTTCACAGAGCCAAAAAGGTATAGAAAATTGATTTGGAAAGGAAGAAGGAACTTAAAGAATGAACTGGGCTCTTGCCTGTTATCACAGTGTCACTTTATCAGATGAGACACTGCAATTTAATCTCTGTTCATTGTTATAATGTGTGTCTGTGTTTCTTTGCAGTGCAGAAAGAGATTTGCTTTTAACAGCTACACTGTCCCTCATCACTGACTAGATAGAACACCAGCCTTTGTTTTCTTTTGTTCTTTCTGACTTTATATGTGTGTGAACAAGGTGTCAATATTCACTGACTACATCAGGGCTTCTCAAACTATGGGCTGGTTTGCAATATGGGATCACTAAATCTTTAGCTGGGTTCACAAGTGCCTCAAATGATAGTGCTTTTCAAGTACCACCAGCAGCAGCAGCAGCACTAGTAGTGGAGGCAAGTGTGAGACCTGGAGCCAGCAAATGCTCATAGGTCCTGCAGTTTCTGTGGTAATAGGAAGCCCTGAATAAGAAGAGACTGGAGCCATTGCAGAGCTTGTGAGATTGCACTGGATCATTTCTAATGCTGCTGCTGCTTGCAGATCACTGTTGGGCTTGGAGACAGCCATGATGAGAGGGGAGATTGCCACAGCTCTTCTCTCCTCAACCACCACTGAACCTATCCAAGAGAAAAAAGTTGCCCCTGTCATCATCCTACCTTGTCTTCCCACCAGTTGCCATCTATCTTCAGGCCATAGAAAAATATTGCCAATGACAATATACAGGAGAATATTTAGAGGGCTGTTTGAAGAATGGGATCAGATATAAGAGTGGTTTGAAGATTGGATCATGTAGAGATGGTTTGACTGTGGATGGTAAGAGAGCGAAATGACAGAAGATTGAATAGGGAATTTAAGATAGGAGCTGGTAGGGATGACAGGGGATAAGCTGGGGATGGAGAAAAAGGATTGGAAGGAAAGTCATGAGACTGGGAGTTGAGGGAGAGGGATAGGAGATGAGAGTGATGAGGGAATGGTGGATTAAATAAGAGGAGAAGATGACAGAGGATCAGTTTGGGGTTATAACTAGAACATGAGGGTGAAAGGGAATAAGCTATGGGGATGCAAAAAGGGCTGGAGGGGATAGATTGGGAAGGTGAGAGGTGCTGAGAGATGAAGTGGTCTGCTGGACGGGAGGAGATTTAGAGAGGAAGTCCTCTAGAGCGGGCTAAAGTTGAGAGAGGATTAGATGGAGATGGTAGAGGTTGAGAAAAAGGATCAGCTGGACAATGGGGAAAGACAAAGTGGAGTGATAATTGGAGGGGACAACCCTCTGCTAATTTGTTTTAGTTGTCAACTGGGTCATGTGAATTTTCATGAGCTAAAATGGGGTCAAATTGGGTAAACATTTGGTAAGCCCTGGGCTACAATATTGGTGTAGCTCTTTTCCCACAGTCTGTGTCATTTACTCGTGGAAGCTTACATTGTCATAGTCAGCTAGAGGATAGTGCATGTCACACTTCTGCTGTTTGTGTATCTCTCTGCTAGTATTGGTGTATTCAGTACTATATTATACAATTACATTGTAACACCTAAGATCCCTAGCCATAACTAGTGACTGAATGGACTCAGTGTTTCTGTTATAAATCTGCTGCTCGGAGTTAGCAATCTGATATCGAGCTCCTCCTGTAGGGGGAGGAGTTAGCAATCTGTTATGGATCTCCTCCTGGAGAGGGAGGAGTTAACAATCTGTTATCAATCCCTGCTGCTAGGAGTAGCAATCTGTAGAAACTGCTCCCCAGGAGCGGAGATAGAATCTGTGATAAATCACCCCGCCAAGGGGAGGAGTTGGCAATCTGTTATAAGTTTGCCAGGGAGTTAGCATTCTGTTATGGATCACCCTGCCAAGGGGAAGAGCTAACAATTGTAATACTCCATAGGCGGAGTTAATGATCTGTGGTGGGTTGGCTTCCCACAGAGTGGTAGTCGTATAATACCGCTCTAGTAGTGTAAGGAATGAACACTTAAGGTAAATTGGTGAATCTCTGGGCCGATAGCAGATGACAGTGCCCTCAGGAGGATATCCTGAGAGGGACCAATGGCTAGGTTGGAATATGGAGACAAACACAGATAGTTCTTTATTAGACAGGAAGTAGAACCACCAGAGGTGGCAGTAGTGAGCTGATGTGCCCGGCAGGGCTGAAGTCCCTCTGATACTGGAATTGTAGTCTCTGGGTTGCTGAGCTGTAGAAAGAGACTATAGGTAGTGAGTAGCCAAGGTATGCTGGATAAAAAACCAGTAGTAGATGATACACTCACAATTGTAGATATCTGTAATGGTTTCTATGCAACAGAGAGTCTTCAGTATATTCAGGAACAGGAGCCGTAGGCGAGTACTGGTTCCTATATGCAGTCTGGAATGAGAACTCACAATATCTGTGTATGAGATGGCTTCTGGAATAGAAGAGAGTCTTTGGAGGGTTTTAGGAACATAGGCCCTCGTGGAGCAAGTACCGGTTCCTATCTGCAATCTGCAATAATGACTCACGATCTCCATACCTGCGAAAACGTCTTAGACAGAAGGGAGTCTTCGGAGGCAGAGCAGCGGAGAAAGAATTCCCCTTGCTAACTCGATTCGTAGTTGCAAAAAAAGACCTTTTAAGTAGGAAGCGGATGACATCACTATGGGGGGCCGCCCCCGAGGTTCGCGCCCTTGCCAGTACAAACTCGGGAGCGCACACACACCCTTACATCATCAGGAACATGGTGGGTCCACAGTATTAGGCCAACCCAGGGATTCCAGGAAGAACGGCGAGGAGAAGCCGTTGCAGCATCTATCTGTCAGACCCGAAGGGAGTCCCCACTAAAGTAGAGAGGGTGGAGCGTGGGCGAGAACAGGCACGAACGCAACAGTTTCAAAGCTGGAAGAGCATCTGCTAAATGCTCTCATTCTCATCTATGTTCCTATGGTATAAGGGCTAAAGAAAGCAGAACAAGTGTAAGGTGGTATCTGTCCTTGAGAGGAAGTGGCAAGGGCAGAAGGAGTGAAGCATCCCAAAGCAGCATAGTGCTCCTCCCCAATTCTTCCCGAAAAGTGCCTGCAGCAGAAAAATTAATGAGGTCCTTCAAGGACTCTGGGAGATCACAAGCTGCTAATTTGTCATTGATGCAGACGGTAAGCCCTTCCAGGAAGATTGGACATAAACAGTCCTCCCCGCCAGTCGAGCTCCATAGCTAGAGTGCGGAACTCAATGGCATAGTCTGTGAGAGAATTGTTCCCTTGCAGGAAATGCAGGAGATCCTCTGAGGAAGTTGCCAGTCACCTGGGGTCATCGAAAACCTTCTTGAAGGAGGAGATGAAATGGGATAAGTCTCCGAGGAGTGGGTCCGAGTGCTCCCAAAGAAGAGAATCCCAAGCCAGGGCCTTACCTTCAAGGCGAGAGAGGATAAAGGTCACCTTGGTGGAGTCATCCAGAAAAAGAGCTGGCTGAAGAGAAAACTGCATAAGGCACTAGTTCATGAACCCAGACACTGTTTTGGATCATTGGCATACCACGGGGGCACTGGGGAAGGTACCAACAGACGTGGAGGACTCACCGGGGTTGGTGAGGTTGCCACCAAGGAAGAAGGCATAGCCTGGTTAGCAGTAGCATCCAGCCAAGCATTGAGGCATTCAGTGGAGGTCACCAGAGCCTCTAAAAAATGCTGCTGCCATGAAAGGCCTGAAGCACTGAAGCCTCCGCTGAATCCATGGCCTTGGCAACCTGTTACACTCATGGACCCTTGGACTGAGGGGGAGTTGACACTATCTGTTGGGAGGAGATCTACAGGTCCCCACCATTGGCAGGCAAGGCTGGAGACAGGCAGAGACCTCGCTGGAGCTTCAAATCTACCAGCTCTCGTTCCCCTTAGGTTCAGTCCTTGGGTGCCAGGGCCGGCTAGACTTACATGGGTTCTCTGTGATGATGGAGCAGGAGCCGTTACTTGTGGTCAGATTCCAGGCAAGGAGTTGAGGCAGATGGTATTACTCATGGCCAGAATCCAGGCAAGGGGTCAAGTCAGGTGGCGTTACTCATTTTTAGTGTCCAGCCTGAGGTAAGAACTGAGGAGATCCAGGAAATCAAGGAAAGAGATGAGGAACTCAGGAACTCAGTAGCAACCCATGCTCACCAGAAGATAGGAGACCTGTTACCAGCCTGGAAGTGCATTGGGATTTTTCCACCTTGGATCCCTTAAAAGTCAGTTGGTCTGACAGGAAATACTACACATTAAAAGTCGGAAACGGAGGTCAGGAGGATATGTATAGTGTTTTCAATGACTTTTATTGGTTATATTTATATAGTGGTTTCAAATTTGTTACACTCTTTGCTCTCTAGAACCACTGTGACTTTGTGTAATGTTTATTGATGTTCAACGTCTTGTTTTTTCTGTATATGATTACATGGTTAATAAAGAAACTTCCAACAACAAAAAAAAAGTCAGCAAGAGTTGCACAAGTGGGCCTAGGGGAAGTCCCATGCTGGAGGAGTCTGGCGGGCATCCCTGCTGCAGAGAGGAGAGCTGGGGGGGACACTGACTGGTGGCTCAGAGCCACGAGGAGGGCCAGGACAGAGGCTTGCAACGGCAGTGTCTCTCCTGAAACCCCTGGTACTCTCCTGGCCCTCGCGCAAGGTGCCGGAACCTCAGGAAGTGGCCGCGGAGAGCGAAACGAAGTACCAGGTGCATGAAGTACTGGATGTCAGGAGACGTGGCTGTAGATGGGAATACCTCCTCTCCTGGGAAGGGTTTGGTCCAAAGGAAAAGACGTGGGAACCAGCTTCCAATATCCTGGACAAACACCTAATAAAACAATTCCATGCTGCTCATCCCGGGAAGCCCAAACCCTCAAGAGGGGGGCTTAGAGGATGGGGTACTGTTTGGCTTGCCGGCTGTGGAGCCTTATGGCTGGCTTCTCTCACCTCATACTGCCCCACCATGGCAGGAGCCAGCCCGGGCTCCCTGGCAGTGGCAGGGAGCCACTGCCATCACAAGCCTCCATCCCAGTCCTCCTCGCGGCTCTGAGCTGCCAGCTGGCATCTCCTCTGCTCTCCTCTCCATGTCAGGGATGCCACTGGACTCCTCCTGCACAGGACTTCCCCTAGGCACACATGCCTCTTGCTAACTTTTAAAGGGTCCGCGGTGGGAAAATGCCGCCGGCCCTCCCAGATTATGTCAGCCCTTCAGAGTTACATAAGGCTGAACCCTGCTTGCAGCCTTTGCCTTGGAAACAGGTCTCCTCGCTTCTGGTGAGCACAGGTTGCTACTGAGTTCCTGAGTTCCTCATCTCCTTCCTTGCTTTCCTGGATCTCTTCAGCTTTGAACCCAGACTGGACACTGACCATGAGTAATGCTGCCTGCCTTGGCCCCTTGCCTGGAATCTGAACACGAGTAATGCTGCCTGCTGCATCATCACAGAGACCCCATCCAGCCCCGGCACCCAAGGGATCAACCTAAGGGGAACAAGGGCTGGTAGTGATGAAGCTCCAGCGAGGTCTCTGCCTGTCTCCAGCTTCACCTGCCAATGTTGGGGATCTGTGGGGCTCCTGCCCATAGGTAGCATCAACTCCCCCTTGGTCCAAGGGTCCATGAGCACAGCACTTCCAGTTCTAGCCTGGGAACGCCACCTTCCATTCAATGCAACAGCAGCAGGAAAACCAGAGAAAAGGGGAAGTCTGTCTTCCAAGATGAACCCCTTCCCCCATGGCTCCTTCCTCAAGTGATGTGACAAGGAAGAGGCCTCCAACCCCATGTCAGTAGCAAGCCATTATGGAGCAAATAAGGTATTTTATCATATCACTATGCCATAGTAAGAGGCAGGTGGCATTAAATTTGGTGACTCGGTGCATGGGAGAAGTGATTTCAGTGAATGACCATCTCTCTGCAGATCATGGAGAATATTGGATTTAAATGCTACACCTTTTGGTTCCCAATTAAAAAGTGCCCACCTAGACAGAAATCAGTAGACAGGTTATCTTCACCTTGTACATTAAGTATCATGCTCTCTCAATGTTGAGAGAGACAGCTTCCATTTCTCCAGCAACATCTGGACCAGCGAGAATGCTATATTTATCTATCTCTCCCTGATGGTACACTGGTGCTAGTAGCTGGCAGGCAGAGAAAGGCAGCTGCTCTAGCAGGGGTAGATCAGTACATGGGATCTCTGAAGAAGTGGTAGGGATTGTGGAGATTAGTAATTGGTGCGGATGAGAAGTCAAGATAGACCGCATGGTCTTTTTCAGCTCTCGCATTTTTTTTGTTTCTATTTATATGTTTGGTTACTTCATGAAGCAACAGCAAGAGTTTTAAGAAAAAATGAGAATGAATAATGGCTGTGTTTATTATCACTTTTTCACTTAGTATTTGTTTCTCTTAACCAGATCTGCATCCAAATATTTTAATCCTTTGATAGAAACACAAGCATTGAATGCTATTGATAGACTGTGTTTCTGCTCTTGTAAAAGGTTTCAAAGAGCTTTGGAGAACAATGCCAAATGACATATTTCAAAAACAATCAATATTTTTTTCATTTGTTACTAAAAGGGAAGAAGCTGGTGTATCATTGTCGGTATATTTGCTGGTAGACAAGTAAGTCTGGTATATTTTAAAATGATCTCCATCTCAGAAACGTTTACTGTAATGCCTTATTTCTCTGTAAACAGAATACAGTCCCAGCTGACCTGCAAACTAAACGTAATCAATTTGCCAGTGTCTCCTTGCAAAATTTAGTATGGCTTATCTGAAAGCAAATACTGTAAATTCCAGACTGAGCAACAGCAGAAATAATGCATTGTGATCCATAAATGCCCGTACAGTGTACATAAAATTGTTCCTTATAACTCAAATTTCTCTGTATTGCTCAAAAGTATGACTCATTGAAGGAAAAGCTCTATTGTGTTAACCTAAAAAATAGTTTGATTTCAAAATAAAATAAATGCAATTATTTAGTTCCTGTTGTCATCAAATGATCTGCTCATTAATAGTTCTAGTACAAAGTACAAATAATAAGCTTCACAAGGGGGGTGTTTTAGGAGGAATTGGAAGGAGTGGTGGGGTATGAGTGGATTGTTTTCATAGGTTGATGGTTTTTTTATATTGTGAATATTTTTTTTTTTCTGTAGCAGGCAGATCTGATGTTATATAGCTCACTCTGGGCTGGAAAAGTAGGGCAAGTAATCATATTTAATTAAATAAAGTAAAACCCAGAAGGTTAAATTCTGCCATATTTAGAGAATTATAAAAATCCATGCCCTGAAGTACTCTGTTTTACCAATAAATATAAAAGTTTGCATTCTGAGGTCCCAAATAGACCACAGTTTGTAATAAGTGATGATTATTTAGTTTGTAGAACCTGCCACCTGGTTTTACTCACTGATCTGATTCAGTTTGTTCTCTCCCCTCTCATGATTTCTACTTTGATTATATAAATTCATGGCTGACATTATGCCCATCTGGAATAGGGACAGAAGGATGTCATTGAATATACCACAAAAGCTGATAAAAAAAACAATAGAAAATCATGTAACCCAAAACATCTGCTGCCACTAACAAGAAATGATGGTCTTTCTTCTCATTTTTTTTTCTTTGAAACTGAGCCTGAAAGATGACTTTTCAGCTTCTCACATCCATTTTCAGTACTTCCTTCTCTTCAAAAAAATGTTCATAAAATCATTAGAATCTCATAATTCTCTACCAAGGAATCTGAAAAATATGCCATTCAAAATAAAAAACAAATGGCTTTGGCTCACGTTATTGCATGCCTATTCTTTATAGCAGGAGTAGACAACTCTGGACTTTGAGTGCCACAAGCATGAAAATCATCTCATGAATATTTAGGATGGCTATCATGAAAACCTGTCTGGCTTGTAGCACTTAAGGACTGGAGTTGCCTAGGCCTGATTTATAGGTATTTGACTTTTTCCACAGGCATCTTAGGATGGACTCTGTATCCCACAACTAGAGGAAATAAGCCCACCATAAAGACAAAGTCAGTCAGCGTAAAAAACTGCAAAACAATCCCAGAGAAAAAAGACAGATTAATAAAGTTAGGCTGTGGAAAAAAAATACAGAAAGAGAAATAAGGGTTTTCTTGAGGAAGAGATCTAGCAGAGAATGAGGAAAGCCTCCACCCCAACAGTCACAGCTACAATGCTCTAGGGCAGTGGTGGCCATCTCTGGTCCTCAAGAGCCACAAACAGGCCAGATTTTCAGGATGTCCAGAATGTACATGATCCAAATTTTGGATAATGCAGCCTAAACATTTTTTTAAAAAACAAATAAATAAATGAGCTAGATTGCATGCACTGCTTCCATTGTATGCAAATCTGTTTCATGCATACTCATTGTGGATATTCTGAAATTCTGTCCTTTCTGTGGCTCTCAAGGACCGGAGTTGACCACACTTGCTTTAGGGAAAGAAAAAGGCAGGGGTGAAGAAACTTAGGGGGTCATTTTCAAAAGCGATCGCACGCGAAAAGGGACTTTTTGCGTGAGATCACTAAATGGGGCAGAGTCGACCACAGAAAAGGAGGAGTCGACGCTGTGGACACATTGCTGGCGGCGAAAGGTAAGGACCCTTATCGCCGCCAGTTTCATGCCGAATAACTACACCTTTTATGGTGTAGTTATTCGGTGCGAAAGCCGGCAGCCAGCGCACCTCAGTGGTGCGATGGCTGCCGGCTTTCGCAGGCCCGCCCCCCTGCCCCCCGTTACCACCGGGTTCTCTAAGGTCTGTGACCTTAGAGAATCCAGGCCTTAGGGAGAGAGACTTTCAAAGTAATTTCAAAGGAAAATGACTATAGGCTGCATTATCCACATTAAGTGCACTTAGCATGGGTAAAACTAGGGATGTGCAGAGCAAAATTTTATGTTCATATTTTTTATGTCCGAAAGGGGGTCCCACTTGCGGCCAATATGGACATAAAAAAAATCCAATGAGTTGGGTATATGTACATATGTGCAAAAAAAAAATTTAAACCCCCTCACCCTCCTTAATCCCCCCCCCAGACTTACCACAACTCCCTGGTGATCGAGCGAGGAGTGAGGACGTCATTTCTGCAATCCTTGGCGAGAAGCATGTGACGTCGGTGGCACGTCGAGTGACGCGGCGTCACGTGATTCCCGGCTCGTTCGCGCCGGACGGCTCGTTCGGCCCAAAAAGAACTTTTGGCCAGCTTGGGGGGCCTCCTGACCCCCCCAAGCTGGCCAAAAGTTATTTTTGGGCCGAACGAGCCGTCCGGCGCGAACTCGCCGGGAATCACGTGGCGCCGCGTCACTCAGACGCGACGTCACGTGATTCCCAGCAAGTTCGCGCCGGACGGCTCGTTCGGCCCAAAAAGAACTTTTGGCCAGCTTGGGGGGGCCTCCTGACCCCCTCAAGCTGGCCAAAAGTTATTTTTGGGCCGAACGAGCCGTCCGGCGCGAACGAGCCGGGAATCACGTGACGCCGGCGTCACTCGACGTGCCGCCGACGTCACATGCTTCTCGCCAAGGATTGCAGAAATGGCGTCCTCACTCCTCGCTCCATCACCAGGGAGTTGTGGTAAGTCGGGGGGGGGATTAAGGAGGGTGAGGGGGTTTATATTTTTATTTTGGCTCAACAATCGCGATTTCCCACATATCGAACATATCTATGTTCGATATGTGGGAAATCCGATCGTTTATGTCGAATCAATTTTTTAAGTAAAAAAAAAATATGAGTTGCGTTTTACTAATGCGGTCAATCCGAATGCACACCCCTAGGTAAAACCTATTGACAATTCAATACCATATATTATAGCAATTTCCAAAACAATGGCTGCTTTCCCAGAAAATCATCCAGTAAAATTATCTGAATCTTTTCTAGATGTAAAGGAGGTAGATCTAAAACAGTAATTCCATGCTACAACATTGATGAGACAAAATTATTTATTATTAGTATCCAGCCCCCATTCCCAACCCAGAAGAAAGATTGGATACAAGAACTGCCATCTCTGTAATATTTCTTTATCTAGGATTCACCTCCACTTCTTTTGATAAAAACATTGTTCCCTAGATATTTTTAAACCTACTGTACTGCATTCCTGCCCACCTAGTAGCCCAGAAAGCTGTTGATTTTTCCAATTTCCCAACAGAAGTGTTTCACTTTCCCCCAATTAATATGATCTGGATCAAACTGTACATGTCTGCATAACATATCTGATAGAGGAGACAAAAATTTGGCTCAAAGCCAAAAGCATTAAAAGGTTTCAGAAGATATGTATGATCAACATGATCGAGAAATCTTTTCTTGATCCAGGCAAATAAGACCAATATTCAAATTAGGAAGTTTGCAAACAGCTCTAATATCTTGTATTAGGACGTTATCAAATAAAGATCTATCAGGTATGCAATAGTTTTGACTAGGGTGCACAACTGAACCAATAATATTTGTATTCTGCCAGGGCTTTGGAAAAAATGTTCAGCCTGATATTGAGATGCTATCTGGCTGCCTTACAGCTAGATTCATCAAAAAGTTTTTCTAATTCAGTAATAACAAAAAGGGGCCTGTTTATGGAAATTTTTGAATTACCATACCATGTGGTAACTTACCACTTCACGTCAGTGCAATAATCCCTATTTTTCACTAAGGAGAGAGAGAAAGAGAGAGAGAGAGAGAGAAACTATCTACGAGGTCCTCATAGTAGTTTTTATATCTCTATAGGAGGGCCATCTAGCTAGGGTAAGAGAACATAGTAGAAATTTCATCTTTGTGAGACTTTCCTCACTCCAAATGATGTCAAATATTCACCAAGGTGTACTGTGCTGTTCGTGCATCTCACTCTACATGCAAAACTGGCCCCTAAACCCAAAACCACTACCAACACCTCACCTCAACCTATTAGATGGCCCTCCTATAGATATATAAATAGGTGCACACAGTGAGACACTCTTTCTCTCTCTCACGCTCTCTCTCACTCGCTTGCTCACAGAAATGGCCAAAATGCAATTCCAAAAATGTATCATGAATTGCGTTATGGCCATTTCGGGCATATCACACAGCCTAACACCAGGAAAAAAAAAAAATGTATCCGTGCGATAATATCCCTCATTTAACTAAGTCCTGCCCAAACTCCTCCCTGATCCCGCCCCTCCAAAAAAATTGCCTTCGCGTTATGAGGTTAATGCCATAATGCATTTTGATGAATGACCTGGTTAATTAGACAGATAAACTTATTTGACTAACTTGTTCAATATATTCAGCAGCATGGCCATGCTGCTGAAGATATTTGTCTATATTAAAATTAGCCAGATAAGTTTATTTGAATAACTTTAGAACAATCAAATAGCTTTCCTTGATTTATCTGCGTAATTAAGCTGGATAATACTAAATATTAGAGTTTATCCAATTAACCAGGGATTCATCATTCCGCAGGGGCAGGGGGGCAATAGTGTGCTCCTGGTCGCATCACAGTGGTATGTTTTTGCCCACCACGGTTGTGGCCGTGGTGCACACTATCGCCCCCGTACCGCTGATGGGAAAGGTGGTGTTATTTCCAGCACCACTGCTGGTGATAATGTTTAAAACATTATCGCCTGCAGTGGTACCGGAATCAACATTTTTCTAACCCCACCCTAACTCTGCCCCTTTCCCTAGTTTAAATCTTACCATCTCTATAATGGCCCATCATGTTTTAATGAATGACCCTGTAAGTTAGCTAGACTAATGGTTCCATCCTGGAATACTCCACCCCACCCTTCATTTATCTGGCTAATGTTTTATCTGGATAAAAAAAGTTAGCTGACTGATTAGCAGCTGTTGACTGTAGCTAGATATTGAAACAATGCCATTTAGCTGTCTACAGCAAGTCTGAACTTAGCTGACTAAATAGCACTGAATATCAGGCTGTTTGCAGTGTGAGAAGATGAGAGAATCCAGCCTCCAGTTTTTAATGTTTCTAAGATCTTTCTTAGGCAGTAGTGTGATGCTAGTTCTTCTGCAACTTTAACTCTTTTTCTTGGATGCATTCTTCCAACACACAAAAAAATATCTTTTTTGGCTAAAATATCCTCTTTCACCTCACTTAATAATCATGCCAGTAATAGTTTGGCCTTCCTTCCACCTTTCTTAATGCATTGAATTCATCTGGACTATGCTTCTAAGATGGTATTTTGTACACTCTTAATCTTTGCAGCTGCACCTTTCAGTTTTTTCCTATTTTCCTCATTTTATATGTTTTCCTTTTGAAAGTTGTATTAGAGCTGTAGATTTACATATTGCCCCCCTTCCAGTCACTAATTCAAATTTGATCATGTTATGATCACCATTGATCCAAGCAGACATGAAAGACAGGGCAATTAACTTACTAGGGGGATTACCAGTTTAGTGAGGGACCAGCTATCTTGAGACAGGGGATTCTCCAATCTGAGAACTCTAGTTTAGCTGTGGGCACTCAGGAAACTGAAAGCAGGACTACCCTTTTATAGATTGCTCCATAGTTGATTCATGCTCATTGAGGACTGAATGGGTCAAAAATGGGGAAGACTACTGCTTGCAGAATGTTACAATTAGAACTAGAAAGGGAGGCAACCAAAGACCTAGTTGATTCTGAAAGTAAGCAAACTCTGATGTGCCCAGTAACCACAGTCTGGTCACTAACATATACTGTATACACGGGGTCTTAAAGGAGTAATCCAGTGATAGAAATGAAACCTGGCATCACGTCTCATAATAGGTGTAAGCAACAACCTTTCATATCCTGTAATGGTAGGAATAGACCAGTCAGGCTTTAAAATGTTTTGGGCATGGATGTCACACTTGTGCCCATGCACTCCATGAACCCTACCCCAGAGCTTACCTGGATTTCATTTAGTTGTAATGTTTACCTTTTTTTGACCTGAGTATGTTTAACCCATAACCCCAGATCCCTAATATCAGAATGTGAGTGAAGACTTGATAAACAAACATGGCCCTTGGCGGACGGGAAGGGAGGGGGAAGCAAAGACAAGCTAGGGACTAATTCATCCAAGCCTCCAACTCTACTTCAGAGGCCTATGGATACGTTTGTTAGCATTCCTGCAACATCTAGAATATCATGCAAACTGAAAGCACACTAACAGAAGAAGGTCTGCCAGCAACAAGATATTTTTCCCATCTCTGAGCCTGGTGTTTCATCTTCACCACCATTTCCTGAGGGCTTCTTTCAGCTCAGCAAGACTTCAATGCTGAATGCATATCAATGTAGAATGGTGGCTAGCATTATCAGAGGAAGGCTGTCTGGGTCAGAAGCAAAAGGAAGGTGTGGAATGCAGGAATTCATGAGGCTTTCTTTTAGTGAGGCTGTGGAGGGATCAGTTATTAGTGCTGTACCAAGGACAGGATCACCTATGAAGTCAGGGGAAGTGGCTGCATGGGCTCTGGAGATTAGAGTGCCTAATGCTGTGGCAGCCCTGGTATAGGACCCAGATATGCAGAGAATAACTTTTCTAATGCTGGGGAGTTTCTTACTTGAGCATTTGTGGCAGATGATGGCTTGTTTTGAAAGTATCCTGATGAGTCATATTTCCCAACTGTATAAATTTACATCAGATGCTGAAGTTAAGTGTCACGGTCAAGATATTTTCTTGTAAGAACATGATCTTAAATTAACAACATATCAAAATCAACACGCTATTCTTCAAGCAAATAATGTTAGTTTGATTAAAGACAATACTATTTTGCAAATAAAAATGTAGATCTTGGAGAATATTTCTCAATATAAAAATGTGAGGTCTACAAATTTTCCTCAGGGTAGGAATATGTTATCTTATGATTTGTTGGAAAAATATTTTTTGACTATTCTTAAGCCTATCATTATACTAGTTGCAATCCATTCAGATTTGTGGATCAGCATAATATAAATTTTTAAATAAAAAAAAAAATAGAAAGATAAATGTTAACTCAATCAAGTGAGATGGTGGAAAGTTTAGATATCTTATTGGCCCCAGAGGAATTAAATATTCTGCACTACTACAAATGTCTCAAGATGAGGTTGTTTGCAGGAAAACCTCAGTAGTATCATTTGCCCTTGATTTAGATAGAGATCTGACCTTAAAGTTATTTTGGCTGAAAGATTTACATTTTCCTGACTACTCTACTAATTGCCCATACAGTGGAGTTTTAAATATAAAGTGGCTGCACTGATCCATAAGCTGTTGAGCAATACTGCATCCCCATGGATATACTCAATGCTGCATATTTACAACCTTCCCTAGGTGTTACAATCAGCACACTGGGCATTATTAGGTGTCCTGTTTGTGTTATCTGACTAATGGGCCGATACAGTACAGTGCGCTTCACTGGCGCACACTGTTAGCCCGGGTTTGGCCACGTGTTTGACGTGCTAGCTTTACCCCTTATACAGTAAGGGGTAATAGTGCGTCAAAAACGTGTATCCAACCCCCCGAAACTAATAGCGCCCGCAACATGCAAGTGCACGTTGATGGCCCTATTAGTTATTCCCACACGATCCAGAAAGCAAAATGTGCAGCGAAGCCGCACATTTTACTTTCAAAAATTAACGCCTGCCCAAAGGCTGGTGTTAATTTCTGCTGGTGCTGGGAAAGTGTACAGAAAAGCAGAAACAACTGCTTTTCTGTACACCCTCCGACTTAATATCATAGCGATATTAAGTCGGAGGCCCCAAAATTTAAAAAAAATATATTTAATATCGTCCCGCGGCCCGTGGGTCAGAAGACGGATACTCAATTATGCTGGCATCCGTTTTTCGAACCCATGGCTGTCAGCGGGTTTAAGAACCGACGCCGGCAAAATTGAGCATCGGCTGTCAAACCCTGATACACACCCATATGTCCAGCACTAAGGGCTCCAATTAGATTTTGCTCTCTAATTTCAAGTTTGCTATTACCTGGTATTCCTTCTTTGTGTTAATATCAAATTTCCTGCTAACCCTTTGAAAAAAAAAAATCCAATAAGGTTGGTATGCCAAGATCTTTTACTTCTGAACCCGTGCTGATTCTTGCTAATCACCTCATTCCTTTCCAAGCGTGCAACATTCTACTTTTTTCATGATGTTTTTCCATTGTATTTTTTTTTAGAATTGACATTGACCTAATCAGTCTATAGTTATCTTCCTCTGATTTAGAGCCCCTTTTTCAATATGAGTACTATATATATATTTTTTACCAAGCTTGTAAAACCTGCTTTTCCCTTATTCCTTATGTTGGATTCGTGGACCCTTGGGCCGGTCGGAGCCTTAGGAAGAGGTGCTGTAGGTGGTAGAAGCAGCGACCCCGACCGGGAGGCGGCAGGGACAGACTGATGGCCGGTCGTAGACGGGACTCTGGAGGCCCTATGCGACCAAGGGCTCCGGCGAGGATGGAGGTGATGGTGGCGCTGGCTCGGTGAGGAGGAAACCTTCGCCCTGGAAGCCGATCCTCCCCCGAGAGGAGCTCGTAGGAGTTCAGCCGCTGGGACTTAGGAGATTCACCCTGGAAGCCGGAGTCCCCCCAGGAGGAGCCCGTAGGAACCCGGCCGCTGGGACTTAGGAGGACCCGCAGGGGCCTGGTCAGCTGTAATCCAAGGTCGAGAGCCGAAGGGTCGTTGCTCGCCGAACCAGAGTCAGGAACCAATGGATCGCCGTCAGCCAGTCCGAGGTCAGAAGCCAGAGGGTCAACGTAAGCCGGTCCGAGGTCAGAAGCCAGAGGGTCAACGTAAGCCGGTCCGAGGTCAGAAGCCAGAAGATACCAATGCCAGTCCGAGGTCCGAAACTAAGGAGAGACGTCAGCCGATCCGAGTCAGGAGCCAAGAAAGAACACCAAGCAGAATGCAGCAACTGGAGACAGGAACAACCCTGGGAACCTCGTTGCAAGGCACTGGAGGAGCGCAGCTGCAGGGCTTAAGTAGCCCTGCAGCGTCTGACGTCACCGGAGGGAGAGGCAAGTTTCCCGCGCCTGGCCCTTTAAATCTCGGGCCGAGACGCGCGCGTGCCCCTAGGGGGCGGAGCCAGCCGCGGCGAGACGCCGGCTGCTCCGGCGGTGCAGAGGCAGCGTGGCAGAAGCAGGGGCAGGCCCGGGCGGCGCGCGGGAAGGCCGGGAGCGCGGCGGCAAGAGCCCCCGGAGGCCCGGGGAGGGCCGAGGAGACCCGGAAGCCCGCGGAGGTAGGCAGAGCGGCCGGGGCCGACCCGGAGCCGCAACAGTACCCCCTCCCGTACGCCCCCTCCCCGGGGGTCGTGGCTTGGCCGGATGCTGGAGGTGGAAGTGGCGAAGAAGGTCCTTGTCCAGGATGTGGGACGAAGGCTCCCACGAATTCTCCTCCGGACCATAACCCTCCCAAGACAGTAGATACTCCCAGCGGTGGCGACGGCACCGGACATCCAAGACCTCCTTTACCGTGTAAGTGACATCCGGGTCCGAGGAAACATTGGAGGGCGCTGGCGGAGCTGGCCGAAACCGAGAGAGCACCAGCGGCTTGAGGAGGGACACGTGGAAGACATCATGGATCTTAAGCGAGGCGGGCAGCCGCAATCTGTACGAAACCGCCCCTACGCGTTCTGCCACTGGGAAAGGTCCAATGTAACGTGGTGCTAACCTCATGGAGGGAGTCCGCAATTGAATGTGCTTCGTGCTTAGCCATACCCTCGTCCCGGGGAGGAACACCGGGGCGGGTCGTCGAGACCGGTCTGCATACGCCTTGAAGCGAGCTGCAGTCTTGCGGAGCTTCTCCTGCGTGGCACTCCAAAGGTGATGAAGCTGGTTGGCTGTTAGTTGTGCTGCGGGGGACGCGACTTGTACTGGTAACGGCAGTGGAGGTCTTGGGATCCTCCCATAAACTAGCTGAAAGGGAGACTGACTTGTAGCGGAGTGCTTGTGGCGGTTGTAAGAAAATTCCGCCCAGGGAAGGAGAGAGACCCAGTTGTCTTGGAGCTCATCCACAAAAGTTCGGAGGAAGGTTTTCAGCGTCCGGTTGGTCCGCTCCACTTGGCCGTTACCCTGGGGATGAAAAGCCGTGGTAAAATCCAACTGTATACCAAACTTCTTGCATAATGCCCGCCAGTACTTGGCCGTAAATTGAGGACCGCGATCCGACGCGATATGCGAGGGCAGCCCATGTAATCGGAAAATATGCTGGACGAATAGGTCAGCCAGCTCAGGAGCCGTGGGGAGCTTGGGCAAGGGGATGAAATGTGCCATCTTAGAAAAGCGGTCGACAGTGACCCAGATTACTGTCTTCCCCTCAGAGCGAGGCAACTCCACCACAAAGTCTGTGGAAAGGTGGGACCACGGTTCTGCGGGAATAGGGAGCGGCTGGAGTAGGCCCCACGGACGTCCCGGTGGGGGTTTTTGCTGAGCGCAGGTGGGACAGGACTGAACATAGTGCCGAACATCCTCCCTCACTCGTGGCCACCAGTAAAACTCAGTGAGCAATTCAAGGGTTCGGGAAATCCCAGGATGGCCTGCCGTCAGGGAGTCGTGCGCCCATGCGAGAACCTTCCTCCGTGAACGAGCCGGGACCACCGTCCTCCCCGCGGGCCCTAAGTCTGAGGCTGCCAGTAGGACCTTGGCTGGATCCAAAATATACTGAGGGGTCTCTGTAGTATCGTCAACTTCGGTGGTGCGGGATAGGGCATCCGCCCGTACATTCTTGGCTGCGGGTCGGTAGCGAAGCGAGAAGTCGAACCGACTAAAAAAGAGGGACCAGCGGGCCTGCCGGGGATTGAGCCTCTGAGCATGAGACAAGTACTGCAGATTCTTATGGTCGGTATATACAATGATCGGATGTTGGGCTCCCTCCAACCACTGACGCCACTCCTCGAACGCCAGTTTTATGGCCAACAGCTCTTTGTCACCAATCCCGTAATTCCTTTCTGCCGGCGAAAACTTGCGGGAGAAGTATGAGCAAGGCCAGGTTTTGCCAGTGGGAGAGGTTTGGAGTAGCACTGCCCCTACCGCAACAGCAGAAGCATCTACCTCTACTATAAACTGGCGTTGGGGGTTAGGATGCCGAAGACAAGTGTCTTGAAGGAAAGCCTCTTTGAGACCCTGGAAGGCCTGCGTCGCAGCAGGGGGCCAGCTTCGTGCATCTGCACCCTTCCGCGTGAGGGCCGTCAGAGGAGCTACCAGGCTGGAGTAATGCGGAATGAAGTGGCGGTAGAAATTAGCGAATCCTAAGAACCGCTGAAGCGCCTTTAGTCCCGATGGTTGTGGCCAACCCTTGATGGCGCTCACCTTGTCCGGATCCATTCGGAAGCCCGTCGAGGAGACAATATATCCTAGGAAGGGTAATGATTCTTGTTCAAACTGGCATTTTTCTAGCTTTGCGTACAAGTGGTTCTCCCTCAGCTTCAGCAGGACTTGCCGCACGTGTTCTCGATGTGTCTTGAGATCCTGGGAGTATATTAATACGTCGTCCAGGTATACGATCACTGAAGCGTATAAGAAGTCGCGAAGGACCTCGTTCATAAGGTTTTGGAATACCGCTGGGGCGTTACAGAGACCAAACGGCATAACAAGGTACTCGTAATGGCCGTCTCTGGTGTTAAACGCGGTCTTCCACTCATCCCCAGGGCGTATACGAACGAGATTGTAAGCACCTCGGAGGTCTAACTTGGTGAAGACACGGGCCCCTTGGAGGCGGTCCAGGAGCTCTGGAATCAGAGGCAACGGGTAATGGTCCCGGCGGGTGATTTGATTCAAGCCCCGGTAATCAATACAGGGGCGGAGGGACCCGTCTTTCTTTCCTACAAAGAAGAACCCGGCCCCGGCCGGAGATTTGGACGGTCTGATGAAACCTCGGTCCAGGTTCTCCTTAATATAGGCGGACATAGCTTGGGTCTCTGGCAAAGACAGAGGGTAGACTCTCCCACGGGGCGGAGTGGTTCCTGGTAGCAAGTTGATTGCACAATCAAAGGGTCGGTGCTCCGGGAGTAGCTCTGCTTTTTCCTTTGAGAAGACATCCTGAAAGGCATGGTATTGTGGAGGTACTGTTAATGGAGCTGTGCAGAGTGCGATAGGTCGCAGCGGGCGTGCAGGAAGACAATGCCGATGGCACGCAGGACTCCAGGAAGTAATCTGAAGGGTACCCCAATCAATTACCGGAGAGTGTTTCCGAAGCCAGGGTAGGCCCAGGATGACCGGATGGATGGATTTTTCGAGAATAAGAAACGAGATTTCCTCCTGGTGGAGGGCTCCAACCTGGAGCTTCAGAGAACTGGTGCGAGTGGATATTAAACCAGGAAGTGGGCTCCCTTGAATGGAAGAAACCCGCACAGGTGGGTCTTGCGGGCGAACCTTGAGCTGTAGTTGTTCGACTAGGTCCCTGAGGACGAAGTTCCCCCCGGACCCAGAGTCGAGTAAAGCGAGGGTATCAAAGCCTCCCTCCGGAAGACAAAGTCGTATCGGGACGGTACATGGGGAGCTGGGTGAAATGTTGCCTAGAGTCAACTCCCCGCTGAGCTCTAGGTTCGGGCGTTTCCCGGACGCTCGGTACAGCGGGCCAAAAAGTGCCCCTGACCCCCACAGTAGAGACACAGCCCCTGGGCACGTCGGCGTCTACGTTCCTCGGAGGATAGAGGACCACGGCCCAACTGCATGGGTTCGTCTGTAGCTGGAGCTGTGGCTGCAGGAGGAGAGGACCGGGCTTGCGGCGGAGTGGATCGCCGGACGGAGGATCCCTGAGCGGGCCTTCGCTCTCGGAATCGGCGCTGGATACGCCGGTCCACACGTCCAGCGAGTTCGATGAGTTCCTGCAAGTCGTCTGGGAGATCTCGTGCCGCAAGCTCATCCTGGAGCCGAGAGGACAAACCCTCCAGAAAGATCCCATGCAAACTGTCCTCGCCCCAGGCCAGCTCTGTAGCCAGGGTCTGGAATTCCATCGCGAATTCCTCAAGGGGACGGTTACCCTGCTTCAGCTGGAGGAGCTCTGAGGCAGCTGTGGAGGCCCGGGACGGTTCGTCAAAGATCCTCCGGAATGCTTGGACAAATTGAACTAAGTTATTTAAGCGGGAATCTTGGCGCTCCCACAGGGAGGAAGCCCAAGTCAACGGTTTCCCGTCCAGAAGCGAAATAATGTAAGTCGTTTTTGCCCGGTCTGAGGTGAATTGCGCAGGCAGGAGGTCGAACCGGATGTAACAATGGTTGAGGAACCCTCGACATGTCTTCGGATTTCCTGAGTACCTCGGGGGCGCTGGCATCTGCACCGGGACAGAGGAAGTCGGGTTGACCATAGATGTGGCTGCTGCGGAGTGGGCTGCGGAGTGGGCTGCGGAGGCCCCATCTACGCGATCCGCCAGGCGTTGGACGGCCGACATCAGCGTATCCAGGCAGGACTGCTGTTGCTGCAGCTTCTGGGCAATGCCGGGAATGGCCTTTAGACCGGCAAGATCCGCCGGGTCCATGGCCTTGCAATCTGTTGGATTCGTGGACCCTTGGGCCGGTCGGAGCCTTAGGAAGAGGTGCTGTAGGTGGTAGAAGCAGCGACCCCGACCGGGAGGCGGCAGGGACAGACTGATGGCCGGTCGTAGACGGGACTCTGGAGGCCCTATGCGACCAAGGGCTCCGGCGAGGATGGAGGTGATGGTGGCGCTGGCTCGGTGAGGAGGAAACCTTCGCCCTGGAAGCCGATCCTCCCCCGAGAGGAGCTCGTAGGAGTTCAGCCGCTGGGACTTAGGAGATTCACCCTGGAAGCCGGAGTCCCCCCAGGAGGAGCCCGTAGGAACCCGGCCGCTGGGACTTAGGAGGACCCGCAGGGGCCTGGTCAGCTGTAATCCAAGGTCGAGAGCCGAAGGGTCGTTGCTCGCCGAACCAGAGTCAGGAACCAATGGATCGCCGTCAGCCAGTCCGAGGTCAGAAGCCAGAGGGTCAACGTAAGCCGGTCCGAGGTCAGAAGCCAGAGGGTCAACGTAAGCCGGTCCGAGGTCAGAAGCCAGAAGATACCAATGCCAGTCCGAGGTCCGAAACTAAGGAGAGACGTCAGCCGATCCGAGTCAGGAGCCAAGAAAGAACACCAAGCAGAATGCAGCAACTGGAGACAGGAACAACCCTGGGAACCTCGTTGCAAGGCACTGGAGGAGCGCAGCTGCAGGGCTTAAGTAGCCCTGCAGCGTCTGACGTCACCGGAGGGAGAGGCAAGTTTCCCGCGCCTGGCCCTTTAAATCTCGGGCCGAGACGCGCGCGTGCCCCTAGGGGGCGGAGCCAGCCGCGGCGAGACGCCGGCTGCTCCGGCGGTGCAGAGGCAGCGTGGCAGAAGCAGGGGCAGGCCCGGGCGGCGCGCGGGAAGGCCGGGAGCGCGGCGGCAAGAGCCCCCGGAGGCCCGGGGAGGGCCGAGGAGACCCGGAAGCCCGCGGAGGTAGGCAGAGCGGCCGGGGCCGACCCGGAGCCGCAACACCTTAAACAATAAAAATCTGTGACTGCAACTATTTCTTCTAAAGTCACGTAGTTGCCTTGGATTGATTTCATCTATTCTTGATGCCTTATTAATTCTTCATTTTCATTCTATCTAGGGCCTGTGCAAACCTCTGCCCAGTCTACATATTAGAAGAATATCCTGGTACAAAGATAAAAATACCCAGTTACAAACTACAGTTTAATATGAGAGAGGATTATTACCTGATGAAACATTGTTATCTGTTTTGTGAAGCACAGTTTGATGCGGGATATTAAAATCATTCCTAATATAGGGTCCATTGTACAAATTCATTATGTGAATGCTGACAGCTAATCTACAGTGCTCCATAATAAGTAAGCTACTTTATATATGTTCCTTGTATCAGCTGTAGTGAGCTGCTGTACCTATTGAGTTAACAGCAGGTAGTAGAGAATTGACAGAATGAAGGATGTATTTACTAACAGGGAATTTACATATCCCTGGCTCATGCATCATCAAAGCCTGCACAAGTTTTAATGACTCTTCCAAACTGACAAGATGATGATGCTTTCACTCTGTGGGACTAATCATAACCAGTAAAATGGTTCAGTGGCCAAAACAGAAGAGAGAACTTACAGAAGCAGTTATCTATCTTTAGAGACAAATGGGGTTCATGTGATCCCTCTCAAATATATACTGAGAAAAATATATCCATCTTACATAAAACAGCTCTGCCACATAAAATGCACCTAACAAGGAGGAAAAACCCGTGATGAGATAAATAGTTATGGCTTAAGGGAATGTCTGACTATTCAGTACCTAAACTAGCAAACCATTGTTCATTTTACATTTCACTGGCAATGACAGGCTGCCTACATTGATGAAATCTTTCAAACCTGGTACCATCATTAATATGTAAAAAGGCAGCCATGCACACTTTCATGAGTCACAAAGGGGGACCAACGTAATTGAAATATTTCTTGAAATTCTTAGGATTTAATTCAATTTAAGTTTAAATAACTGAATTTATGTGTGAATAACTGATAGCAAAAGAGGCATGTTTTATGCTAATATAGCATTTATCGCAATTTGCACTAATTACCTGTGCAAAGAGCTAAGTTAGCGCAAATTGCGATACCATTTTCAGATTCTGTGATAAGTGCCAGACCTGTTTTATTTCCTTCATTCAAGGACCAGGGGACCATTGTTAATGGTCCTAGACATGAGAGAGAGAGACTGGCCATAATGTCATGGCCCATCTCTCTCTCTCTCTCTCTCTCTC
Organism: Rhinatrema bivittatum; assembly: GCF_901001135.1. NCBI lineage: Eukaryota > Metazoa > Chordata > Amphibia > Gymnophiona > Rhinatrematidae > Rhinatrema > Rhinatrema bivittatum. Next base: position 407,422,572 of record NC_042617.1, on the reverse strand, counting down.
TATCAATTCACCTGAAATAGGACTTACGGGAGACATTGTCATTTGCAATGAAACCTTACCGCACGGTCACAGCAGCTAACGCAATCCAAAGAGGTGTAGTTAAAATCTGCGTTATGGCTGTGCAATAGCTCTTCACAGACAGGCTAACCCAGCCCACTCTCCAGCCCTAACTCCTCCTATTTTCTGAATTTGCATCGCACCATACGATATGGTGCGATCGCATGCGTTAATGGGGCTTAACGCATGTGAAAACGCCTTATCGCATTTTGATAAATGACCCCCTTAGATTCATTGCAAGCCCTCTTGAGATAAGGAAATACCTACAATACCTGAATGTAATCCACTTTGAAGCAGTGTAAATGGTGGAACATAAAAAAAATATATGTTGTAAAGGAACTGGTGCAGGAAGTGAAATTGTTGTTTCTGGTAGGCTAGGCACATTTTATAACTTTTTGGTGAGTACACTAGGAAATTATTGGTGTTTCTGGTAATTACAGACATTATACAACCATTTTTTATTATAGAAACAAACATTAAGCCCGTTAAAACGGGCAAGGTGTGCTGGCCAGAGCTGTCTATTCTGCGCAGTCACAGCTGTTCATGGGCCTGTTAAAACGAGCGAGATGTTCGCGGTACAGCGGTCAGAGCTCTGGATGTTCGCGGCACATTGCTCAGAGCTCTCTTCCGCGCAGCCAGAGCTGCTTGCTTCTGCGCATTTGCTGCGCAGTCGCGGCACGTCAGTGAGAGCTGTCTCATCCGCGCAAGCGTGGCACGTCGGTGAGAACTGCTTTCTACTGCGCATTCATGGCACGTCGGTCACCGCTCAATTAAATTGCTGATAGTTAGGTAAGGGGTGCTTTTGGGAGGTTTGGAACACATTATGAGTATTTCCATTATTTCCTATGGAAAAAATAGTCTTGACTTACAACCAACTTGAGTTACAACCAGCCCTCTGGAATCAATTGAGTTTGTAAGTCAAGGGTCCACTGTATTTCTACCTTAAGCAAGCATAGCACACAGTGCACTTTCTTCTTGCATTCTATCTGAGAAGATTGTTTGCTAGACTATCTCAGCTCTGCCAGCCTGTCTTGCCCTATCAAAAACAATAATCAATGGTTTAAATGGTGTATCTTTTATACCATATCAAAGACTCATATTAAACAAAAAGAAATGTATGAAACTATCAAGTGTTATAGGACCCTTACTCTCAGAGTCTGTATAGCAATCAAACTCTGATTTGGTTCACGGTCACTTTGCTTTATTTAAATCCACTTAGTTTTGTTGATTTTTTTGTAATTTTAAATTACAAAATTATTTTAATAAAAATATAAGAATCTCCCAATATGCTGACGAACTTCAAGTTGTATAAATCATGGGAACAACATTTCATCTGGCAAGCATAAACGCAAGTCCCAAGTCCCAATCCAAAATTCAATATGTTTCAAAAAGAGTACTCATCTCAAGATATTTGCTGAGAGTCCCGAATCCCAACACAACAACACTTGATAGTTTCATACATTTCTTTTTGTTTAATATGGCTATTTGATATGGTACAAAAGATACACCTGTTAAACCATTGATTATTGTTTGTGGTATTACATAGAGGTTTTCTGGAATACACATTGTGTAATTTGGGTGGAGTTTGTGATTGAAATTGCCCCTATCAAAACCACAGGGACCTGACTACCTCCGCTCTGCCAGGTTGTCTTGCCCCTATCAACTTTCTGCCACTCTGCCTTGCTGCCATACACCAGATGACTCACTCTACTCCTTGTGCCACTATTGATTCCTCAGTGTGTTGGTGCTAGTCTTTCTACTTCTTTGTCCCTTCATCGGTGCCTTGTGGCTTTTTCTGACACTCTTTCTGCTTGCTATGTTCCCCCTTCATTGTGCTGTAGGATGTTGATGCCACTTGTCTTGCCACTTTGCCTGTCGTGCTGCCTTCGAGGGTTCATGCAATTGTTATCGGTGCTCTCTTTTGAAGCTGTGGTGTGTTTTTGACACTCTCACTGCTGCTTTGCACCTCTGTTAAAGCTCCCTTGCCACTCCTGGTACCCCTTTGCCCCTTTACAGTGCCTTAGGCTATTCATGCCACTTTGGTGCCACTTTGCCATAGTCTAAATGCCTTGGAGCTCTTTTCTCATTATGATGATTGCTCCCCAGACGTTTCATCAGAATTGATAAGAAAACCCCAATTCTGCAGCCAAAAATAGGCTGCAAATACTTGCCCCATTGACTTTAATGGCAAACGAAAAACAAATGAAACTAATAAACAAATTGGTCCCGTCCCCGTCCCCCCCATGAAACTAATGAAACAAATTTGAGTCCCAGTGAAACGAAAAATGAAACTAAACAAAATTTTTCTTCTGCACATCCCTAGGGCATTCAGAGAGAAGAATGACCACTTAAAACTGGAGAGTGGGTCAGCTATGCTGTTATCTATGCCTTGTATGTGTGTAGCTTGAAATGTAATATGCAAGCAACACAGTACCAGCTCTTGAAGAAGTGATATCATTCCCTTCATCCTAGCTGACAACCTATTACTGGATGTCACCACAGACATGTTATTTGACCTGAATAGCATGGTCTTATTTCAGGAACAGCTCCAGAAAATTTATGTCCCAGGTTGTCCCACTTCTGTGCCACGTTTCAGGTCATGCCTCAGTGCACCAAGCCCCTTTAAAATAAATGCCAAACTCCCAACCTCATGAGGCATCTGTGAAGAGTTCTAGTTTTCTGTTTCATACATGGGTATCCCACTAGCTCACTGGTTCATTGAAGATCTGTAAAGATTCTCCCCAAATCTGTATATCTTGCTTTACTTGCTGGATTATTCTGATATTTTTTCTTTACACTGACCATGGCAAGATCTATCCTACAAATAAAGACCTAACTCACTGGGATGACCCAACATGCAAAACTGATTAGTCACATGAGAGATTAGAATTGTGTCAGCATCATCTTCTTCATACATCCCATACGGCTTAAACTTCTTTTAGCCTGAGAATTTTTTCCTGCAGGATCCTAGTAGATATGTTTGACTGCACAACTTGCTCTATACCCAAACATATTATAGGTAAGAATAGGCCTTCAGTCTTGTCATAAGATAATGAGATGCCAAAATATACTGCAGGTCTCCAGATCATGGCAAGCAAGTATTAGCATTATGAGGAGACTCCAAAGATGCATATTGCACTGAGAATAGGTGTCGTTCAATATAGTTATTCACTGAATAACTTTCTGTATAAGGCAAATTGTGAATGAGATGGCAGTGGGTATATAACAAAGTCAGGGAATGGGGGAGGTGGCACATAAGGGACACGCCATCCTGCCTGGTGTGATGTCTTATTCTATTTTCATACTTCCTATGGTATCAGACTTTTCAGGGGTAAGGAATTATGAATTGTAATCTGCTGTATATTTTTGAAACATAGTATGGAGAAGCCTTGCAAAAACTGAAATACTACATCCTCAGCATGCACTCTGTTCAGAAAACGTTTTAGCTATGTGTTCCTGGTCCTAAAAATGACTGGGAAAGAGGCCAGGTTTGTCAGAGATCTGGGGTAGCTGCTGGGATTGCTGTCATCTCTTTAGTGGTTCTACATTCGGCAGATGGGTGAGAAGCTCTGCGGTTTGTGCAGGTGTTTCGGAAACTCACGGGGTGCTCCAAGTATGGTGACCTGAGTTATACTACCTGCAGATAACACACCTCTCTACTGACTGCCCTAAATCCCTTTCCTTGAATCTGCTTGAATAGTTGGGCAGTTTGTCTATATTGAAAAGCCTATATAAGATCATTTCTTCAAGCCACAGATCAACCACTCAGTGCCTCCACAATATTAAACAATCTTCTGCTATGGTCTTTCTGAATGATATATAAAACTGCAACAGTGGCCACCTCCCTTATCATTTGTCTGCACTCATGATAGTATCTAGTTACCTGATTGGGTAAGAGGCTTGATTGGGTTCATGTTCCACACTCATGAAAATATAGAAGGTGGATACTCAATTGTGAATTGATTAAATATTTAAATATTGTTGTGTTTCTTTTCTTTATCATCGGTAGTGGAAGCTTTGTCTTTTGAGTCAACATTTTCTCATCCTCACCCCTGATTAGGAGACAGAAAATGTCAAAATATTCCCTTTTCCCTTTTTTATTTTCTTAGGAACGCCTTGCATAAAAGAATTAGCACCACAAAGTATGTCCTTGTTTGCCCCTTTCCTGAGCCCACTGTCAGAGAAGGAGCATAGACTGACCCTCTCTGTACATATGATTAAGTCCTCTGTTCACTGTGCAATTTCCAGACTCTCCTTACCGAACCTCCCTTGCTTTATGCCCTATTTCTTGAAGGCCTTTAGGGCATTCTGCATGATGCTGGCAAGCTTTTTGTTGCTCACATCAAAAGTCAGACTTGGATGAGTTAATGCACTGTGTACTGTTAGGAGCTGTCAACTTACTAGGATCAACTTCAAAAATGCACAGTAAATATTATGCACTAGGAGCCAAACTGTGGGTGCTCAGGCATTTTCAAACTGTTTAGATGTGGGGTTCAGAATTGAGAGTACTGAAGTGCCCTGTGTATTGCACCTGGCTAGTCAATGACACAGTAACTCGGTACCATAGGTTCTGGCTTGCTGTTGGATCTCCTCTCTCAAGCTTGCCTGCTTTTTTCTGTTTGCTTCTGATTGTTTTTGAAATGTCTCACCTTGTCACCCGGGGAGGGAGGGGGGGGGCACCATTGGGTGCTTGCCAGCCACCTTGTGTTTGTGAGACTTTTTCTTTTGCACACAATTGCTCCTTTTTTCCTCTGGTCTTCATTTCTTCCTTTCCCAACTGCTTTGGTGCCATTATTGCTACATAGTATGATACTTGGTGAACTTCCCAAAGAATATGGGTGAATTTCCTATTACGACCTTAAGGAGATATTTTTTGGACACATTGAAAATGACTGAAGATCCTTTGCCTTCTATTAACAGGGCCATTTTTTTTACCTTCATCATCACGCTCTAATCTAACTTTGTCTTTTGATGTCACCCAGTTTCTTGACTCATCTGAATATGAAGTTAATGAACATTCTACTTTATTTGTTTCTTTTGTTATAGATAGGGATCTACATAAAGCTATATCTTTATATTTTCACAATCTTAATTCCATTTTTCATGGCCAGGCTGTGTGGATTTTCACAAATCAATCTAGGATCTCCCAGGAGCAGAAAAGAGGGTTTCTTGTTATCATGTAGGAGATGCTAGCATTAGGAACCACCTTTATGCTACGCTATTCGTGGAAATGCTGTATTAAATATCGCTCTGATAGTTATATAATTTTCTTTTCTGAGCAACTTAGATCCTTTATTGATGCTAGGAAAGTTTCAGCATCATCTCCAGCTCCCAATGTTGATCAGCATGCTTGATTATACTTTAATTACATTGACTTGTATATCATTGTTAAGGCCTTTCTTAGATTATTATTATTTTTTTTTTTTTACTTTAAGAACATAAGAAATTGCTATGCTGGGTCAGACCAAGGGTCCATCAAGCCCAGCATCCTGTTTCCAACAGAGGCCAATCCAGGCCACAAGAACCTGGCAATTACTTTGAATTTTCTTTGCTTTCCCTTTATTTTCTATATAGAGAAATGGTTAAACATTTATTGGATGACAAATGTTATTTTCTTCTTGCTTTTTTCATTGTTTTCCAATTTGTTATTTTCAATGCTACTTACTTTGTTTATAAATGCCAATAAAAGTATACTTTAAAAAAGGTGCGGTGATATATTCATTAGATTACGTCAGTCTGCCTGCTAAGAAAGCATAAGAAAATATGAAATGACAAATTGGGTCAAATAAAAAGAAAAGAAAAAGAAAAAAAGGCCTAATGAGGTTTCCATCTTGTCTCCCACAGTGGACAAATCAAGTTACAAGCTCCCATTGAAACAAAGGAATAAATGCCATCCCCTTGTTCTCATGTCTGTAAAAGTCAATAAATGTCTATAAAATGTCTATAAATGTCTATAGAAGTCTATAAAAGTCTCATGTCTATAAAAGTCTATAAATAAATAAATAAATGTCACAGCACAGGGAATATTCTCCTGGGGTCTGCTTGTTGGACAAATGCTGTGACTGGCTGCATGGCCTGATCCTCCCCTGTGCCTGCATGTAGTTACATAATATCGATATGAGGGGAGTCCAGTAATGAGGCGACTGCCAATGGGGACAGCACACTAATTGCCTTGTAACGTAGGACACAGAAAAATGCGTACAAATATACAATGTTACAAGGACACTTAGAAAAGCACACCTGCACAAACTCATGCACACACAATCACGCACACATAGACACTAACAAACATGGACACACATATCAGAACACAATATACACAAACACTCACAAACATTCACAAAAATGCATACATGCATCTCTGTGAACAACAGGTGATAAAACTAATACCATTATAAAGTGCAAGAAAAATGTGTCAGCTTAGGTGAGAGCCATACAATCTCCTCCTCCTCTTCTAGCACAGGGACTACTACTTCCATCTCTCTCTCTCTCTCCCCCCTCAACCTCTTCTCTTCTACTCCTACCCCCTCTTTCTCTTTTCTCTTCACTCAGTGCCAGTTTCTCCTTCCACCAAAACTCTCCCCCCCCCCCCCGCCACTCAGCACCAGTTCCACCTTTCCTATATTCCACAATGCTCAGCAACAACAGCAGCTTCCCTTCCGCCCCCCCTCCCTCCAACATCAGTTCCACCCCACGCCCAGTAGTGCTGGCAACAGCAGCTTAGCTCCCCTCCCCTCCCCTCTCCTCCCTGGACACATGGAGAAGTTTCTAATTTCCCTTCCAGGCTCATCCTTCCTCCTCTTCCTCACCAAGGGCCCTGGGGAGAGTGTGTTGCTGGCAGAGGAAGTAGCAGTGGTGCTCAGGGGTGGGGGTGACTTTTACCACCACCAGCAACAGCACTCAGAGAGGGGGAACTCTTATTGGCAATGGTGGTGCTCATGGGAGGGGGGGACTCTTATGAGAAGCATCAGCATTTAGAGGAGGGGGGCTCATGAGAAAGGAGGAAGGTCCTGTCTGACAGTGGCAGCAGTGATACTATGAAGCTCCCATGCTTCCCAGAAGGTTCCATTCTGCACCTTTTTTGTTACCACTCTGCCCAGTTCACTGGCTGCAACCAGCAGCCGAAGAGGACCCAGAAGAGCAGAGCTAGTTGCCCCCTCCCCACCAATACAGCAGCACTCCCTCTGGCCTTGGAGCGGATGTAGGTTATCTCCACAAATCTGGGTCGGACAATACTCCTCACAGCCCACCACCCTTCCCCACTATACCACTGCATAGGAATTGTTTGTCTACTATAAAGATTTAACTTTTTATTTCTATCTTTCCCTTTTTTTTTCCTTGCAAAGAGAGTATATTGAGGCAAATTGAAATATGCAGGGATTCTGAATCATGCTTTTTTAACATGGGATATGAATTTTTTAATTTGCCAAAGTCAGTGAACATTTTTCTGCTTGAAATAATGTCACAAATTGGGTGAATCAAACCCTTGTTGTTTTGTTACTAACTCTAACTGCCCAAGACGTAGAAGCAATGGCAGAAGAAAATAAAGGAAAGAACCAAAATCATTTTCATAGCACATCACATAAAACCATGGATTAATCCATTGTTTAATCTGTAAACATAGTAAAGTTTACATTGATTATTTTCCATAATGCTGTTCAAAGACCAACGCTGCATGTGAAGTTTTCATGCACAATGATAGCTTAATGTATCACCAACAAATCTCTTCATTTTTGATTATATTAAAACAATTTCAAACTATAGAATGCATATTTATGAATGAAAATGTAGATATTCTGAAATGACAGAAGATGACCAGTAATTGACATTACATAGTGCCATTTTGTTAATTTTATTGCATTATTGATATGCAATACCACAAAACAGTAAGATCAGACAACTCAATCCCAAGATCAGACAACTAATTATCTTACAAGCATGATAAATAAGATGTGACTCCATCAACCCATGATTAATGGGGCCTTTTTTATTCATGAAGTTAGTTGTCAGACTCCACTGAAAAATGGCCATCATCTACAATGTATTTATTCTAAAGCTTATTAGAATTGCTCTTGTATTGTAGATAGATGCAGTAAAAATTCTGTTTCACCATCTTATGGATTAAAAAAGAATGCATGTTAAATAATGACTTGCTCTTTTGCTATGTTTTCAAAAAGGTCAAAACAAATTGTGTTCCAGTCATGGGATTAATATAAGAAAGGAAAGTCTTTAAATCCAACCAAATATCCCTGCGGTCTTAAAATTATAAATATTCTTGATCTATACTAACTGTAAATAATTTATCATCAATTTTCCATGCAAAACATAACCTTAAAAGCGTGCAGGGTTCATAATTCTAAGGCAGTTACAATTTTCAACTATTATGCATTTATTTCAAAATGGGCTCAAAATGTGGGAGATATTTTGGGGGGACTGTGTATTTATTTCAGGCTAAAACAAACAAACATGAAATTGCCCAATTCAGTTTGGATTACTATTCATTTCTAAATGAATGCACAAGCCCCAGCATGTACAAAGTACTCATGGACTTCAATACTAGTTTTCAAACTGGACTTTGCTAGACAGCAGGTATAAATGTGTACAGAAACATTTTTGCTTGTACTTTTGAACATTGAAAGTGTGCGTGCAAATGATTTGCCCACTCCAAGTCAGTCCCCAGGAATATCTCTTTGCAAACATTGGCCTGGATTCTCTAAGGTTTCAGACCTTAGAGAATTCGGCAGTGCGATCGCTGCCGGCTTTCGTGCCGAATAATTACACCATAAAAGGTGTAGTTATTCGGCACGAAACTGGCGGCGATAAGGAATCTTACCTTTTGCTGCCAGCAATGTGTTCACAACGTCGGCCACGGTGCCGCCCCAACTCCTCCTCTTCTGGGGCCGACTCCACCCCGAGCTAGCTATCGCACGCAAAAAGTCCCTTTTCGCGTGTAATAGCGTTAGAGAATGACCCTCATTGTAAGATAATTTGTTGCCAGAGGATGTGGTTAGTGCAGTTAGTATAGCTGTGTTTAAAAAAGAATTGGATAAGTTCTTGGAGGAGAAGTCCATTACCTGCTATTAAGTTGACTTAGAAAATAGCCACTGCTATTACTAGCATCAATAGCATGGGATAGACTTAGTTTTTGGGTACTCACCAGGTTCTTATGGCCTGGATTGGCCACTGTTGGAAACAGGATGCTGGGCTTGATGGACCCTTGGTCTGACCCAGTATGGCATGTTCTTATGTCCTTATGTTCTTAAATCACTTCTGTACATAAGTTAACGTCCACAGCCCCTGGTTAATTTTCTCAAAAAGCAGTTTTATGTTTGTAAATGCTTTTGAAAATTCCTCCCAATAAATCAAACAAAATAAATAAATAAATGCACCTCATAGCCAAGTGTATTTATTCCACACCTGAGGCAGGAGTATATCTCATTTACTGCTGGTGGCATCCACCTAATGCTTTCATGTCTGTGAGAGCTCACAGTTTTTGTTTCTCTTCTCCCTTTGCTCTTAACATTTCATTCCTTTTATCATCCTCTCCTTTACATCACATTTTAAATCCTATTTTACAGAAATCGGGCAGAACTCCTTAGAAAGAAAATGTGTGAATACATGTTGATTTAAAGGATAGTTTTTCCCTGCAAAAGATGTACTATATGTGTTTGTGAGAAGCTGTAAAACATTTTAAGTCGTGCTTTCATGCTATGGCATGCTCGAGCTTCACGCAGAAACCTGTTCTTTTGAATTATGGACAGCTGTGATGGGTTTAATGTTCTTCTTTGGTACTAACATGAACAGCAGGGTAATGTCCAATTGTGTATCAATGCTCCTGTGCCCTACGTAGATAGAGACATTGTGGAAATGAATACCTACAAATGAATAATGAAGGGAAGAGAAAGTGTGAAATGATGTTAAAAATTACTAAAGAGTAAAGGTTATCATTCATGGTTTTCTTAAGCACCTGACCATTTTAACTACTTTTTATTCAATGAGGCATGTAGTTTAGCAGGTCAATATTCAGTAAGGGGTAGACTTTAATAGATGTGCATGCGCGTCCATGTGCGCATGCTACCCAGTGCGTACACATGGATGCACCGATTTTATAACATGCTATAAAATTGGCGGGCTGCGCACACATGCGCAAGGGATTTTGTAATCCGTGGGTGCAAGGGGGGTATAATTATGCAAAATTTGTGCGGCTACGCATCTGGCCTTCCCAAGTTCCCTCCCCCCCTACTCTACCTTCCCTTCCCCTTCCCCTCTCCTCTCCTCCCCACCCCCTATCCCTATCCTATCTACCTCCAATTTCTTTGTTTACCTTTTGCTCCTCAACAGGAGCAGTAGCAAGCAGAGTGCACCGGCACCCTGCTGGCGCGCGCTTCCCCGGCACAGCGGCACCTCCAGTCCTGCCTCTCCCCACACCCCAGACCACCCCTTTATCTGGGCCCAGCACTTCGCATGGCTAGGCCCCTTTGAAGATGCGAACGGTGCGCACAAGGCCCGGCCATTCACATAACCCCCGTTTTTTATGCACGTGGGGGATTTAAAATTTGGTCGTAAGCTGGTAAGAAGACAAGATATCATGCTAAAGTTTATTGGATAACAGGTCATGGATATTCATTGGGATAAGTATCCCACTGAGTACATATCACTAAAGTTATTCGGATAATTTTGCCAACCTACTGCTATCTGTGTTATATGTTCTTGTTTGCTTTCTGCTGTCTTCTAATTGTCTCAGTGACGTCTGGTCCCAATTAGCTGGAATATTTGTGACCTGCCTCTTGTGCTCCTTTCTGATTCATTGATTATCTAGCCTATACCCATGTTCTTTACCTTTTGTTCCAGCTTTAGATAGTCCTGATTCTTTGTAATCCTGTTTTGTCTACTAGCGATGTGAAATTGTTTAAAATGAAACTGCAAAACGTGACAAATAAGGCTAATTTGTTTCATTCAAGGGGCCCCGAAATGAATCGGAAGCTCCCACAAATGAAACAAATCTTATATGTTCATTTCATTTTAAACTAATGGTGGGTCTGGGTCTAGTTCTAGGCCTGAAGCCGGGGCCTCACCTAGGGCATAGGCTGAGGGCCAAAGTAGGGGCTGTGGCTTAGGCCCAACTGTAATGCCAAGGTTTTGGCAGAGGCACGGGCTGATATCGCATCCTGGGCCAGGACCACCAAATATTAAACAACAAAAAAATACTTACCTAATCCGTTGGGTATCTGACAAAGGCCAGGTCTTGATGTCGGGGCCTTGGCCTGGGTCGGAACATGGACCCAGGTCTGATGCCATGACCCTACCCAGAGGCCAGGTCCTGACACTAGGGCCTTGGCTGAGACCCAGGCCCGAGGCTGTGACCCAAGCTGGAGACTGGGTCCCGAAGCTAGGTCCTAGGCCTAGACTCAAGTCCAATGCCGGGACCTCAGCTGAGACCACCAAAAATTAAACAAATAAATACTTATCTTAACTGTCAGGTATCCAATGAAGGCCCAGTCCTGATGTCAGGGCCTAGGCCCAGACCCAGGACCAATGCTGAGACCGAACCCATAGGCTGCTGTCACTAGGATCACGTAATTAACTCAGCACATTCACCCAAGCAGACAGCGTCATTTTGATCCGGCAATGTGTATGGCATAGCCGTACAACAAAATTGTGCTGTCCGCTGGGATGAATATGCCAGAGTTAATTATCTCTGAAGTAACCCCAGAGGATGGTGTCATTTGGCTTGCAAGTGCCAAAGAAAGAAGAGGAAAAAGAAGAGTCTCTAAGGCCTGGGCCTGACCCTGAGCCAAGGCCCAGGTATCTGGACCCAGCCTCCTGACTGAGCTCCTTGCATTGGGCCTCAGTCCGGGCCTAGGCCGTGTCGTGACCCGGCCTGTGGGCCAGGTTTTGGTGTTGGGCCTGGGTCCAGGCCTAGGCTCCGGCATCGGGACCCAGCCTCTGGGTCGGATTGTGGAGTTGGGCCTGGGTCCAGACTGAGGCCCTGAGTCCCAGCCCCAGCCTCCAGTCGGGTCATGGTGCTGGGACCTGGGTCCAGGCGAAAGCCCCAGTGTCAGGATCTAGACTGAAGCTGGCGGATCCCCACTGGACCAGGTAAGTAGGGGCCGGGGGGGATCCCAGCCTTGGCATTTTTTCGGAAGGGTAGGTGGGAGGACACAGGAGTCCTCATTTTTGGTTTTTTGGCTGTTTATTTTTATTGTTTGATTCGTTATTATCTCACAAATGAAAATGAATCAAACAATCCGCAAACCAAAATTCATGGAAAAAAAACCCTCCTGAAAACAAACTGAAAACAATTTTTTTTCTCCTTCCCATCCCTATTGTCTACCACAGTTTCCAATGTTCCTGAATCATTCTCTTGTTTCCTTATATTCCCACCTGTGTTATAAGTGTGGATTTCTTGGTTCCTGGCCTTTACCAGTTTGACCTTATTGTTGCCTAGTGACGTTGTTAAGGTACCATTATTTAAATGATCACTGCACTAAGAGTGTGATTTTCAAAATTATTTACCTGCTTAAAACTGTGTTTTATATGTATAAGTACACTTTACCCATGTAAACAGGCTTTAGAAAATTGCTACAATATATGCCATTGAATTGTCAATATGTTTTACCTGCTTTAAGTGTACTTACTATGAGTTAAAGGCTTTTGAAATTGCTAGAAGAGAATGTTTTACATTTACATGTGTACTGTGTTTGAAAATTTACTTCTATACCTCTGAACTGTGTCCTAGCTTATGGCAGACAGCTCCTAGGTACCATTTCTATTAGATATGCATTGCACTAAATCTCTGAGGTGAATCCTAGCTTCTGGTACATGGCTCCTAGGGGGAATTCATCTCTAGTGGCTTTCCACATTCCAACCAAGGGGTGTGGCTTGTGTTGTGTTTTGCAGGAATGTGCATTTGTTTTGGATGAATTAGACAATTTCAACAAAATTGTCTAATTCATCCTGGTTTGGAGGACCTGAAAAACGATTGTATTTTTTCCAAAATTTTGTAAAAATTTATTTTTCGGGTTAGCACGCACTAATGGGAGTTTGTGTGCGCTAACTCCCGCTAGCGCGCACTAACCCCCGTTAGCGAGCAGTAACCCGAAAATCAGGGTCCGCCGAAAAAAGAAAGCCAGAACCATGGAAAAAATGAAATTTCCTGCAGCGGGCCGAAAATGAAGCCTGAACCAAATGTTCTTACCGCTGCACATCTCTAGTGTTTTGTACTGTTTTTGTTTGTCTGTTCTTTCAAATCTATGAGCGAAAAGGTGAATGAATGACTATAAATTTCTTTCTATCAGACTAATTAATGCATCACCAAGGGTCTTTAAAGAGCAGAGTGAGAGGATGTGGTTGATAAGGAAATTAAGTGGAGAAAGTGGAGAATGATTGTGTGTGTGGACTTGGAAAGGGTGTGAGAGATGAAAGCATGGAGAGGACTTATGGGAAGGAAAGGGAGATGTAAGGTAGTTCTAGAAGAAATGTAGAGGTTAGAGGAAGGATGCCTATTACAGCATAGATAGAAGTGGCGAGGGAGAGGGAAGAGGTAGTGGTGGATCTGGACAGAGGAAGAGATGTCAGACCACAAAGATACACGAGGGAGCCTACATAGCCTGGGTAAAAGACAATGGGTGACAGAATGGAGGACAGAAAAGAAAGGGGAAGAAAATAAAGGGTAAAGGAAAGATAAAATTTAGGCAGCAAGGACTCTTGACATACAAATGAATAGCAGCCTAAATATAGGGACCTAAATTTTAGGGTCCTAAATTTACATGAATTTTTAGTTGAAAATAGGCAGCTAACTTAGGAGGTCATTTTTTAAATCGCATTAGGACGTTATTGTGGGGTTTAGGGCTCTAATGCCTATGACAATGCCATAACGCATGCGATAAATAACACATTGTGAGATGCGTATGCAAATTTTTTAAATTTAGTCAAGTGGGAGGAGTTAATGAAAATGAGGTATGCTTAACATTGTGTGCAATAGCATAACACATGCTATCACAGGATTTAATGTCGGAAATAACTACACCTTTTTTCTTGGCATTACGCTGTGCATTACAGCCAAAACAAGATTTATGATAAATATTGCAAATCCCATTTCAGGCAGGGAGAGAAGGAGAGAGAGATGAGAGAGAGCACCTCTAAGAAGGCACACATATTAGTCAACTTTTTATACCACCGTTAATAGGGATGGGATCATTCTGAGTTTGGGGTGAGGTTTTGGCAGTGGGCTACATTTTGGGGGGCAGTTTTACATGCACAGAGGTACGAACAGCACAGTAGACAACAGTGAAGATTTTATGTGATTTGGAGTGATGAAAGGCATAAAAAATGAGATTTGTACAATGTACTTTCAACCTAGCTTCATGCTCTCTCTACCTAGCTGCTAACAAGCTGGATTGAGAGTGCAATGTACAAATCTCATCTTTGTGTACCTGATGTATACTGTGTTGTTCGTACCTTTAACTGTGCATGTAAAACTGCCCCCCAAAACCTAGCCCATCACCAAAACCCCACCCTGAGTTACTAGTTGACCCCGTACATTGGTATAAATAGTTTGCTAATATAAGAACCTTGTAAAGAGTCTCTCTCTCTCTCTCTCTCTCTCTCTCTCTCTCTCTCTCACACACACACACTTAAAAGGGCCATGACAGCTAGGCTGGTTCTCTAGGAGCTTAAAACGCCATTTGCAAAAACACCATATAGCACTTTGATAAATGACCCTCTAAGTTTGTATATATATATGCAACCAGATGCACAATTTTTCCCCACCCCCCTTTTTTTGCATGGCTCATTATTTGGGTATAAATTTAGCAGAATGATGAATCTAGGCCTAAGTTACTTCAATGGCCAGCTTTAAATATCTATTCCATCATTTTTAGAAAGGCAACTCAGAAAATGCAATTGAAAAATTGCTGCTCAGAGCTTTAGATTCTGTGTTTATGAGTTCCCAAGTTTCAGAGCTGTCTTCCTTTTTAGCATTTTATTTTCTAGAAACCCCCCCCCCCCCCCCCCACCGATTTTGGAGAGATTAAAAGGAGTTCAGCATGCATTATCAGATGCAGGCCAGTAACATTCAGCTTCATTTGTTTTTGAGCACTTTTAAAACATCTTGAAAAAGTCAAACCTTTTGGCCATGAAATAAGGTAGATCTATTTTGAAAAAAAGTGCTTCATAATGGACTACCTATGTTGAGAAAGAAGTAAGATAACAAAGACTGTCCCTCTGTTGTCTTCTTCACTGTTGGACTTCTCCAAACAGTAAAATCCAAACTGCAACAGTTAAATATGCTTCTTCATGTTAAGATCCTTGACCATGATGCTCTCTCTTTTCACAAACTGTTAAAAAAGGGCTCTATATAGAGGTGGAATAGCCTTATATATAACACATAAACTCTCCAACAAGTAATATTCAGGTTTCTGCAAGGGTAGGCATTTTGCCTAAGGAGAATTTACTCACAGAGATTAGTGCCTGCTTTCTTTGTGAATAATATTTCTGTTGGGAACATTTATAGTTATTAAAAATCAAAGCTACATTATTGTTCCAATCTCCACCTTTCCCCTGCCCTGGAACTTCCTCTTTAGTCAATGGGAAAATGTATTCACATTGCTGAACAATGCGGATGCTTTTACCTGCAGACAGATCAGGCGATATTTAAAAGCCCAGTTTCTTCGGGTATTGTACTTTTTACGTGTGGAAAGGGTTTTGAATATTGCCCTTTATACATTTTACAATGACATTCATGCTATTTGATCACAAGTACTGTGAACACTACAGCATTGCATGCATTAAAAATATAGTGCATCACCTGCTCCATGAAGTTTTAGTATGCATGCTAAATATTTTATCATTTGTATGCTGCTAATGCTTTTAAAGTTGATTTTTAGTGCCTAGGCCCAAAATGTAAACAGCATGCTAATGTGGAAAATGTGTGAAATTCTGTATTCAAGGGCTATTCTTCAAACTGCGATAAGTTCTGAAGGTCACATTACAAAAAAAAATGTTTTTTTTTAAATCCAGCTCCAGGCTCTTGTTTAAGCCTCAAAAAGGTGCTAATACACACAGGTTAAA
Organism: Rhinatrema bivittatum; assembly: GCF_901001135.1. Taxonomy (NCBI): domain Eukaryota; kingdom Metazoa; phylum Chordata; class Amphibia; order Gymnophiona; family Rhinatrematidae; genus Rhinatrema; species Rhinatrema bivittatum. The sequence continues at coordinate 407,406,444 of NC_042617.1, read as the reverse complement.
GGAGGTTCCAAGTCACAATGGAGCCTTTTGAACTGTTAGTGCTGTTTTTCTGCAGACTCAGTGATCCAGTCCATTAGGTATATATTCTGAAACAGTGTAGTTTAGAGACAGCAAGAGACAAAAAAGGAAAAGAACCTCAGAAGAGGTGTAGATTAAACCGGCCAAGATGGATGATTTTGAGGCTTATGAGTACCTTAAAAGCAATTTCAGAACAGTGCTACAATAGTCACTTCTGAAAATTGCACAATGATGAGTTTCTACTTTGTACTCTCTGTTCTTTAATTCCAGTGATCAATAGGCAGTCTTATTAGTTCATTTTCTTTGTAGACAGCACCTTTTTTCTGCAGACAGATTTTTTTTTTTTTTTAAGAAACAGCACACAGATTGGAACTATTGCAGCAAATTTTCCAAAATGGTAAGAACATCATTGAACTGCTTCACCTATGACTAATGTTTGTAAAATAAGTAATATGAAGCCTTTCTATATTATATGTTCTTATGCCAATCATATTCAGTCATAGGCCTCTGCACACAAATTGGTATCATGGAATTTATAACCTCAAAATAAATCTCAACTTTATACTTCTAGAATTGGGCTAATACACCTTGTACACAAAAGCATTTTACTTAAGAACATAAGAAGTTGCCATACTGGGTCAAACCATGGGACCATCAAGCCCAGCATCCTGTTTCCAACAGTGGCCAATCCAGGTAACAAGTACCTGGCAAGTAGCCAAAACTTTAAGTAGATCAAATACTTCTAATGCCAGTAAATGCAGTGGCTATTCCCTAAGTCAACTTGCTTAATTTCAGTTAGTAGACTTCTCCTCCAAGAACTTATCCAAACCTGTTTTAAACCCAGCTACACTAACTGCACTAACCACATCCTCTGGCAACAAATTCAAGAACTTAATTATGCATTAGGTGTAAAATAATTTTCTCTGATTAGTTTTAAATGTGTACTTGCTAACTTCATGGAGTGCCCCCAAGTCCTTACATATCTAAAAGAGTAAATAACTGATTCACTCCTACCCATTCTGGACCTCTTATGATTTTATAGACCTCTATCATATTTCCCCTCAGCCATCTCTTCTCCAAGCTGAACAGCCCTAACCTCTTTATCCTTTCCTCACAGAGAAGTCATTCTATCCCCTTTATCATTTTGGTCACCCTTCGCTGTACCTTATTCAGTGCAACTATATCTTTTTTCAGATGCAGCGACCAGAATTGTACACAGTACTTACAGTGGGGTGTCACCATGGAGCAATATAGAGGCATTAAGGCATTTTCCGTTTTATTCACCATTCCTTTTCTAATAATTCCTAACATTTTGTTTGCTTTTTTGACTGCCATGGCACATTATGCCGACGATTTCAAAGTATTATCCACTATGATGCCTAGAGCTTTTTACTGGATGGTAGCTCCTAATATGGAACCTAACATTATTATTATTATTATTATTATTTATAGTTTTTTATATACCGCCGCTCATCAGAGATATCACATCGGTGTACAGTGAACAGGAACTTACGCCGGAGCGTTATACATTTAACAAGGGTTAATATATAGGTATTTGAACATAAAACAAGTAGAAGCAATTAAAAACAAAACAATCATTTAAGTGTAACTAAACTGAACTGAGTTAAACAAAGCTGGGGAATATAGGGATTCTAGGAATTTAGGTATGAGGATAGGGAAGGGTAAAGAAGAAATGGAATTCTAAATTAGAGGTGGTAAGAGGGGGGAGATAGCACTTAGATTGCAATTAAGAGCAGTTATCTTGTAACTACAGAATGGGTTATTTTTCCCTATATGCATCACCTTTCACTTGTCCACATTAAATTTCATCTGCCTTTTGGATGCCTAATCTTCAAGTCTCACAAGGTCCGTCTGCAATTTATCACAATCTGCTCATGATTTAACTACTCTGAATACTTTTGTGTCATCTGCAAATTTAATCACCTCACTCATCATGCCCCTTTCCAGATCATTTATAAATATGTTGAAAAGCATTGGTCCATTGTGTACCCTTTTCTACTGAGAAAATTGATCACTTAATCCTACTCCCTGTTTCTTGTCTTTTAAACAGTTTGTAATCCAGAAAAGGATATCGCCTCCTATCCCATGACTTTTTAGTTTTCTTAGAAGCCCCTCATGAGGTTCTTTGTCAAATGCCTTCTAAAAATCCAAATACACTTCATCTTCTGGTTCACCTTTATCCACATGTTTATTAACCCCTTCAAAAAAATGAAGGAGAGTTGTGGCAAGACCTCCCCCTGGGTAAATCCTTGCTGACTGTGCTCCAATAAACCAAGTCATTCTATGTACTCTGTGATTTTGAAGTCAGACTCACTGGTCTATAGTCTCCCAGATCACCCCTGAAGCCTTTTTTAAATATTGGGGTTGCATTGGCCCACCAACCTTCAGGTACAATGGATGATTTTAATCATAAGTTACAAATTTTAACTAATAGATCTGAAATTTCATTTTTTAGTTCCTTGAGAACCTGGGGTGCATACCATCTGGGCCAGTTGATTTGAAACTCTTTAGTTTGTCTATCTATATTTTTCAGGTTCACAGTGATTTGGTTCAGTTTATTTGACTTATCATTCTTGAAACTATCTTCAGAACCGGTATCTCCCCTTCATCCTCATTAGTAAACACAGAAGCAATCTAGCTGCATGGCATGGCAGACATGTTGGAATGTGCTATGGATGGCTTGCTTGTGGATGATATACAATTGGATATATGTGGTGTGCACAAGATATCTCATCCTTCTTATTGTTGTGATAGCTCTGATATGCTAATAGTTAGGGGTTCCTTTTGAGTACATTAACCAAATAAGAAAACATGAAGTTATGAACTCTATGCTGACATGCTGCTTCCGACTCCACAACTGACTACTTTGGTAATTTTCAGTAGCACCCAGATGGCACATATGATCTTGGTGGAGGTTTTGTTATTTTAAATGGATTTGACACTCTACCACAATGCCTGACTCCACAGGCTGCTGTACATTCCAGTCAAGGGTAATGACATTGATAGTGGAAATGGTCGTGTTTGAATGTCCTGAAGAATCTGAAGATTGACTATCTCCTCACATGATGCTTGAGAGTTCTGCACAACATTCTCTTTTCCAGTGGGGACTTTCACAGAGGTCCTCCTTGAATTGCCAACAAACCAGAAGTGGATCAGTGTCAAAAAAAGACATTTTTATTGATCATATGACAGACTTGGGCCAAGTTTCACCCATAAACAAGGGCTGCTTCAGGGGCTATGTTTTCAAAACTGTCTGCGGAATGATTAGTTGTTCAGAATGTAATTATAGCCAGAAGTTCTTTTTCAGTAGAGTAAAGCACAACTCCAAATCAATTTTGAAATTTTGTAGCGGCAGTACACCAGCCAGTAATGAGGCATACTGGATGTTTATAGGATTACATTGCCTTCATGAGATGTTTGAGTTAGATCATCAACAGGGAATATCCACTGCTTGTTGCCGGCATTAGTAGAATGGGATTTGTTTAATGTTTGGGTATTTTGCCAGGTACTTGTGACTTGGATTGGCCACTGTTGGAAACAGGATACTGGGCTTGATGGACCCTTGGTTTGACTCTGTATGGCATATCATGTTCTTAAGTAGTATTCCATGTAACTGAGTCTTTGAATGGTGGGAGGAATCAGATGATGGTAGTGATGTATTTTCCCAATGTTGTAGAGACAAACTAATCAAGATTAGTTTAGCCATCAATAGCACTCTTACTAGTATACCTACTCCAGTTTCTGAGGTTGATTTAGTAAATAAATTGGATACTTTCCAAACAGTCGCCTCAACTGTGGATAGATGGTGCTCACTAAGTTAAACTCTTCTTGCTGTCTCCTCAATGCTTGCCCATTTTGTCCATTGTATAGTTGAAGTGATAGTTATCTGGGAGTTTTTAACTACTTTGGTAAACCTCTCACTGTCACAGGGTATGTTCCTGGATCATTTTAAAAGAGCGATCATTCATCCTATTTTAAAGAATAGTAGACTTCTGAATAGTGAGCCATCAAGTTATAGGCCTAATTCTGTTCTTCCCTCTCTTGGGACCATGTTTGAGAATGTGTTATTGACTCAGTTGACAGACTTTCTAGATTACAATAGTGTATTGAATAATTATCATTGTGGATACTGTCAAGGTCACTGTTCTAAGATGTTTTTGGTCTCCGTGGTGGATTTTACATGAATTAGATCAGAATCACCTTGTCACTGCTGTGTTATTAGATATATCAGTTGCCTTTGAGTCTATCTCTCATACCTTCTTTTTACAATGGATGATGAAGATAGGAATTGGGGGTATAATAGGTTTTCTGCTATTACCAGGTTAGAGTTGAGCAGCATACATCTGCCTGGATTCCTATTGACTCAGGTATACCTCAAGGGTCATCTTTATTGGCAAACATATTTAAATTTTGTTTGCATCCCCTCTGCTGTTAGTTCAAAGAATTGGACATTTTTTTGGCAAATTGTATGATGACATACAGCTTTTTTCCCCCCTGTTGTTATGACAATGGATGATACATTTGAAAAACATTTACCAGTACCTTAAGTATTGTGAATCAGTGGATGAAGAATAGTTTGTTTCTAAATATTGCTAAAAATGAGGCACTTATGATGTCATGATCCTCTTCCCCAGTCCCTTCCCTTCCTTTATAGTTTGATTAGTCTGTAGTTCTATTTTTCAAATCTATACAAGTCCTAGGGGTCCAGATTGGTTCGGCTTTAAAACTCCATCTCCAACTGAAAACTGTGGTAATCTGGATTTTTTAAGTTAAGTTTAGGTTAAGTTTAAGTAAGTTTACGGTATGAAAGATACATTGCCTTAAGTATTTTCTTGATAAAAGTGATTTTACATCAGTATATCAGTTATCCAGGCCTTTGTCTTGACTACACTGGATTACTGTAATGCACTATAGATTGGGCTGCCAAAGTGTTATCTGAGACCTCTAGAAATTCTGTTAAATGCTGCAGCTCAAATGGGTTCTGGGTGCTCTCTTAGAGATCACAGTTCCTTGGTTTTGTAGGCTCTTCATTGACTTCTCATTGAACAAAGAGTTAAATTTAAAATGCATGAACAGGTCTATTGAGTTTAAAATAAGGAGGGACTCATCTATACGAAGAATTTGCTTGTTTGTTATTATCCCATACATGCATTGCACTCTGCTGGCTTGCAGCTGCTGGCCATTTCCAGAGTAGAAGCTGCTTACTTACAGGAGACTAATCATCTTGTCTTTTCTCAAGTCACACCAGTTCTTTGGAATAACCTTCCAATAGTTATGTCAGGTCCAGGACTATAAGAATTTTAGAAAGATTTTAAAATCTAATTCCAAACTTGAATAACTGTGTAGGTAGGTAATTGCTTTAAATTATTATTTTACTGTTTTAAGTTTGTTTATGTTGTTTGATTGCTTGTTTATGTCTGTTTTATAAAGATGTAATCTGCCTAGAACAGGTGTGCTGGTAATGGCCAGAATATGTTTCTAATAAAAAAAATTAATAATAATAAATCTTAGGAGGAGTTTCAGTACTGGTTAAACACTGATGATCCTGAAAAGTAAGAAGGGTGCCATCATGTTTTCTATCAATATGACAGTAGTCAGCTCCTTATGTCTTTGTAGCGTCTGTGAAAAAAATCTACCTATTAGGTTACATTGAGGAAACATTTATATTCATTAAAGGAAGGCATATCTTAAATTGTCACACAATTTAGATATGTTAGGCATACATGCATGAAAATCTGAAGAGAGTCCTGCAAACCAGATACATAAATTCATGATAAATAGGCATTTCTGATGGAGCTTAATGTACCTATTTCACCTATATCACTTAAATTATATGCACAATTTAGCTTCTTATATAGCAAAAGTGATGTATATTAGTATAAGATATGTGTTATGAAAAAATAAACAGCTTGTTGCACAAAGAGAATGGTATGCATTTCCCTTCTACTGTCTTCATCTTTTTCATTCTCCTCATAAGGAAACGTGGCCTGGTGACTTTAGAGGTAGAGGGTTGTAGGAACAGAGGCAGTCATTGGCTAGTCCAAGGCATAAAAGTACTTTCTTGCTGTAGCTCTTTGCTCTGCATTGAAGATCATGGTAATAAGAGAAATCTTTCTTACCTACATAGGCCCAAAATCACCACATCCATGACATTCACAGACCTAGGAACCTACAATAGGAGGCCTATGCCATTCTGAATCTTTTGTACTACTGCAGGTAGTCCTTAAACATCTGCCATAAACACATATTTTTACATTATCTGCTATATGACACATCTAAACTTTAGTGCTGCATACATAAGAAACATAAGAAATGTCATACTGGGTTGAACTAAAAGTTCATCAAGTGCATCATCCTTGTTTCCAATGGTAGCCAATCCGGTCACAAGTTCTGGTAGGATTACAAAGAATAGATCTAATCAATTTTGCTCATAACCAGAGATCAGTGGCTTTTGCAAGTCTGCATGGTTAATAATGTTTTTTTGGATTTTATTCCAGGAACTTGTCTAAACCTTTTTTAAACACAGCCATACTAACTGCTTTCATCACATCGTCTGGCAACAAACTCTACAGTTTATTTGTGTGCTGAGTAGGGGTGAGAATTTGTTTGCAATGAAATGGGAAATAAAGATATTTACTATTTTGTTGCATTTCAGGAAAAAACAAAAGGGAAAACCATGAAATTTAGTGTGGGTTTTTTTGGGGAGACTGTTAAAAAAAAATAGACCCCAAAAAGGAGATGGTTAAAAAAATAGACACCCCCCCCCCCCAAAAGAAACCTCATTCCAACCCTTGCTATTAACTTAAATATAAAGCCCTCTCATGAGCAGAGCCCCCTTCCAATTATCCCAGCCCCCCAGGACTCACCCAAACTCCATGGTGCTTTAGAGGAGAGCCCAGAAGCAACCTCCCCCTTCTGGTCCAGAGGCTACCCAATGGCACTGGTAGTCCCTTCACATGGAAAGGGCAAACGGTGGGCAGCTGGCACCATATGGACTAATGGCAGCCACTGGCCTGGGAGGAGGAAGTTGCTCTCAGGCCCCCTCTAGACCACCATGAATATTGGGTGAATCCTGGGGGTTTGGAGGGGGGACTTTATATTTAAATAAATATGAAGGTTTAGGGGGCTGTTGAGTTTTTTTGTTTGTTTTTTTTAAACAAAATTTAAAACAAAACAAAAAAACAAGAATCCAGGTTGGACCCAAAATTGCCCACTCCTGATCTGAAACTGAAAATGCCACAAAAAAGGTTTGGGGGTACCACACCTAGTGCTGAGTGAAAAATGCTTTCTTTAGGCCTGGATTTATCAAAATGCACTAAATATCGCATGTGATAGAAAAAGGGGCATGTTTTATGGTAATAGGCAGTTTATGCTAATACCTATACTATAAGAAAGAGAGAGAGAGAGAGCACCTAGTCATAATACTCTCATACTAAATAGGTAGATAAGTATTTATATCTCTATGGGAGGCCCACCTAGAAACTCGAGGTGAGGTTTAGGTATTAGTGTAGGGGTTAGGGGCCACTTTGACATTCAAAGTGAGATGTACGAACAGAACAGTGCACTCTTGTGAAGATTTGATGACCTTCGGAGTGAGAAAACTCACACAAAGATGAGATTTGTGCAATGTTCTCTCAACCTAGCTTGATGGACTATCTAACATTGCTCAAATTCATTATTCAGCCCTAAAAACCCCACTTTGTCAAAGCCTGGACTCATTCATCTATTTAATTGATTAACATTAGAGATGTGAATCGGAACCGGTATCAGTTCGGATTCCGGTTCCGATTCACATCGTGAAATTTTTATCTTGCAGTCCGGGTTTTTTTTATCTGCTACGCCCGAGCCGATAACCAAAAAATACAGCCAACTCTTTAAAATGAGTTTGTTAGTATCCCCCCACCCTCCGCCCCCCCCCCCCCCCAATTTTTAAATACCTGGTGGTCCAGCGGGGGTCCCGGGAGCATTCTCCCACGCTCGGGCTGTCGGCTGCCACTAATCAAAATGGCGCCGATGGCCCTTTGCTCTTACCATGTGTCAGGGGCTATCTGTGCCATTGGTCGGCCCCTGTCACATGGTAGGTGCACTGGATGGCCTATCTAGTATGAGAGCATTATGGCTAGGTGCTCTCTCTCTCTCTCTCTCTTTCTCTCCCCCCCACCCCCCACTGTGGTTGTATAAGGGCCCTGATAGCTAGGCTGGCTCTCTAGAAGCTTAATAAAGCCCAATCACATGACTTTATGCAAATGAAAAAGGTATAGTTAAAGCCATGTAAGATGGCTTCACAAATCATGAAGCCAGCACACTTGGCCCCAAACGTTAAAGGTAAACGTGCATACCAATGATCTTGATTAAATCTATTTTCCTCTCACAGTAACAGTCAGCCCAAACAACCAAATGCATACATCCTGGCCAGTGTTCCTCACACACATCCCATACACAGTCACTCATCTCACCCACACCAAAGAATTTAACTATGCATTGCCACAAAAGATTCAATAGAGGATGTTAGATACATAGGCAAAGTATAGTGAAAGAGGTTCCAGAGTTGAATAGTCTCCCATTTCAAATGAGAAGTCCAGACTTTCAGGTGTAGAAATTCATCATACAAATAGGTCACCATGAGCTGCTCTCATAACAGAGTTGGAGGAACTCCTCCCCAGACTGTAAAAATAGCCTTTTGCACCAACAAAACTGCTAAATATATATAAAACACTGCAGTCTTATAAGCGATTTTATTCCCAAAAATTCTCTTAATTCTAGACCAAACCTCAGGCCAGAATGGCCCTAGCAAGTAATGTTGAAAGCTAAATTTTTAGGGGATAATTTTCAAACTGTCCATAAATGGGATAATGACTTTGGGTACTTTTAACCTACGGTCTTTGCAACAATTTTCAAATCTAAAGTATGCACATACTTTGGTTTGAAATTTGTCCTGGGCAACTACTATTTCTGTGAATACTTTTTCCAGTTGTGAGTAAAATCCAATCTACACACGTTCTTTTCCTCTCCAAATCTAAATATACCTCCAGGAATGCCTTGATATTTTTATTTACTTATTTAAAAGATTTGTATCTCACATGCATACAGAAATGTATGAGGCAGTTCACAGTGGTTGCACATACATAATTCATTAAAAAATACCTTTAACTTTAAAAACAGACACACAAAAAATGCATACAGGTGAAATGCCTAAAAGAAAGTATGAACATTGTTGAAGAGTGCATGTGCTTTTAGTTGCCTTGAGAGAGGACAGTTTTAATATAGCCTTTTATACCCACATAAACCACTTTGAAATATGTCCAAGTCATGTATGATCTTGTCTTTCACTGAGGTGCAATGTATATGCTGTTTTTTTATGATCAGGCCACTGATTTAAATGAAAAGTTCTTCCAATGTTAAAGGTTTTAATAAAAAGAAAACATTACTTGCAATAGTGACATAACATGATTAATGCATGTCCCCTATCTACAGAGGGAAAGATGTACTGTTAATACAGAAACATATTTCAGACTATAATATTCAATCTCTTGCTAAGTGCTACAACATTTTGAAAAAGAGTACATTTTTTAAAATATCAGATCATGTGTTTTATTTTCTTGACAAATAATAATGGACATTTTTACTTACTTTATTTTTTTATTTATGAAGTTTTAACAAACATACAAAGAATCACCTTTGCATTGGAATACATAGACCAAAATTCTAAGCAAAAATTCTAAATTACGAAAGTCTAAACAATAAAAAACATTGTCCATTTAAACAAAAAAAAAAAAAGAAAGAAAAAGAGAGGGAAATCATAATCTAAGGGAGATATAAAGAAAAGAAAAAAGGAAATTAGCTCAACATGCAATCAGACTAAACTTTTTCATTACTGCTAATAATTATTGTGATGCTGAACAGGAGGTTAATGGCTGTTGGGAATCCAAAAAAGTCTTAAGTTGTTCAGGAGCAAAACAAAAATATAGAAATCATTAGGGATGTGCAGAGCAAAAGTTTAAGTTCATATGTCCATATGTCCAAAGGGGGTCCCATTTGCGGTCAATATGGACATAAACAGAATTCAATGAGTTGAGTTTATGTCCATATGTGCAAATAAAAATTTAAACCCCTCACCCTCCTTAATCCCCCCCCCAAGACTTACCACAACTCCCTGGTGGTCCAGCGGGGTCAGGACGCTATTTCTGACCAACTTTCCAAGGAGCATGTGACGTCGGCGTCACGTCGGAGTGACGCGGCGTCACATGATTCCCCGCGGGTTCACGCCGGAACGCTCGTTCGGCCCAAAAGGAACTTTTGGCCAGCTTGGGGGGGCCTCCTGACACCCACAAGCTGGCCAAAAGTTCCTTTTGGGCCGAACGAGGGTGCCGGAGGGAACTCGCGGGGAATCACGTGACGCCGCGTCACTGCGACGTGGCGCCGACGTCACGTGATTCCCCGCGGGGTCGCTTCCGGGATCCTCATTCGGCCCAAAAGGAACTTTTGGCCAGCTTGGGGGTGTCAGGAGGCCCCCCCAAGCTGGCCAAAAGTTCCTTTTGGGCCGAACGAGGATCCCGGAAGCGACCCCGCGGGGAATCACGTGACGTCGGCGTGACGCCGCATCACGTGATTCCCCGCGAGTTCCCTCCGGCACCCTCGTTCGGCCCAAAAGGAACTTTTGGCCAGCTTGGGGGGGCCTCCTGACCCCCCCAAGCTGGCCAAAAGTTCCTTTTGGGCCGAACAAGCGTTCCGGCGCGAACCCGCGGGGAATCACGTGATGCTGCGTCACTCCGACGTGGCGCCGACGTCACGTGCTCCTCAGAAAGGCTTTCAGAAATGGCGTCCTCACTCCTCGCTGGATCACCAGGGAGTTGTGGTAAGTCTTTGGGGGGGGGATTAAGGAAGGTGAGGGGTTTAAATTGTTATTTTGGATCAACAATCGCGATTTCCAACTTATTCAACATAGCTATGTTGAATAAGTTGGAAATCCGATCGTTTATGTCTTATCACTTTTTTAAGTTAAAAAAAAAAATAAGTAGCGTTTTACATTTATGTTCAATACGAATGCACACCCCTAGAAATCATTATTATACTTGATATGACATTTACAGGGTTATCTAAGGGAAAAGAAACAACCAAGAGAGATAGCTTCTTGCCTAAAAGACAAAAATGTTCTTTTCCTCTCCTGAGTTACACGTTATATCTGGAAACACCTGGACAGACTATAAAATAAGGGTGAAAAATTATGAAAGCAATTGAGCATGACTAAACTCAAATCCTGCAAAGTGAAAAAAGTAACTAACAACATGGAATGGTCAAGAATATCAGAGAAGGTCCCAAGTAAATCTGTCAAATTAGAAGCTACTTGATTATTTTGAGAAGAAACAGAGGGAAGAAAAAACATTTTACTTATTCATGGTAATGAATAAGTAAAATGTTTCAAAATCTCAGAAAGATAATTTTTAAAGGTATCATCTGGCATTTCCCCAATTATCTTAGGGAAATCCAGGAAATGCAGATTCAAATGCCTAGATTGATTTTCTAAGTGTTCAATCCTTCTAGATAATACATTAAGGCCTTTAACAGAGGAAGACTGGAGACCTTGAATAGTTGATTCCATCTGCAAACTTTTTTGAGAAAGAACGGCAAACTGATTATCGTAAGAGATCCCCATCTGATCCAGTCAGTTTGAAAAATAATCTTTAAGATGCAGGCGATTAAAGAAGTTCGAAAATTTGCCATGAGGTCCCAAAGGGAATCCAGGGTCACGATGGCAGGGTGACTAACTATTCCAGGATAACCTGCTGAAGAAGGGATTGTTTGAGTCAAATCTGTGGAGAACTTTGAAGCAGCTGTGTCCATCTCAGCAGATACTGAAAAACTCAAAGAAGGCTGAATCCATTCTGGGTAATCACCCTGACTCATTGCAGGCTGCAGAACTGTACTCTGTGAGGCCAGCTCCGAAATCCCACCGGCCCCCTCCGAAGCAGTCACACAAAAGATGTCATCATTAGGCACTGCTGTGCCAGTAGGAGAGGAAAGCTGCTGTGCTGGTGGAAGCCGTTGATCAAATGGGCTTAAGGACGCCTCTGCTGTATACACCGAAGTGCTTCCTCACCGCAGGTGGCATCAAACTCCTCAGCTCCTTC